>NC_054742.1:5780318-6113103 GCF_018143015.1 Lytechinus variegatus | reverse complement strand
GCGCATGTTCTACCAATGGCCGTAGGTAAGCAGAGAGTTGAACAACCTCCATTGTCATCTGAACATGAATTGATACCTGTTGACAAGAGTTGAGACAAATTTTTGTATATACTATAATTATCTTTTTTTCATATAAGAAGGAAGCACAAGAAAATCATACTTTATATATGTATTAATCATATTGGTAATAATATCATTGTGAGAAGAAATACTACACGATATACCAGATATTGCCATATTCTCAACTTTTAATTTCCGTTCGGGAATTGTTACCCAAATATTTCACATACTTGTGTATCACAGTAATATCAAACATTAATTAATACACCAATACTTCACAAACATGTGTATCGCAGTAATATCAATAAATGTCAATGCCTGCAGAGGAAGGAGAGAGTAAGGCTAAGAATTAACCACATAGGGGGAACCGGGTCACGAGTCACGTGACCAGCTGGGAGGATGGTGGCTCCACCCAGTGTCCCAGTTGCCTGGGACGGGGATCCCCCTACGAAATATCCGATAATCTTGGCCTTTCCCCGCCATTGGCTCACAGAGCTCTTGGTCATTCCATCCCCTGCATGCTTCGAGAAATGATAATGAAATTGCCAAGTACTAAAAAACAACCAAGATGCATGTCGTTTACAGGTTACAACGTCCTGTTAATAACAACCCCAACCATCCAGCCAAATATTTAACAACCCCAACCAGCCATCCATTTCTTTACAAAACCATATATCAGCCTATGAAGATACATAAATGAATCTTACTAAGCAACAAGACATGCAAACATTTTTAGCCACTCCGTGGACAACTGAAAGTCCAAACTTCCTCTAGAGTATAACCACGAGGCAATAACTTTTTACCAACCATCTGTTGGCCTAAAGTCTTGTTGATAACAACCCCAACCATCCAGCCAATATTTAACAACCCCAACCAGCCAACCAAAATATGTGTATACAACCAAGGAGTTACTCCTTGGTACAACCCCAACCAGCCATCCATTTCTTTACAAAACCATAAAATCAGCCTATGAAGATACATAAATGAATCTTACTAATCAACAAGACATGCAAACTCATTTAGCCACCCCATTGACAACTGAAAGTCCAAACTTCCTCTCGAGTATAACCATGAGGTAATAGCTTTGTACCAACCATCTGTTGGCCAATAGTCTTGTTAATAACAGCCCCAGCCATCCAGCCAAATACTTAACAACCCCAACCAGCCAACCAAAATAATATGTGTACAACCCCAACCAGCCATCCAATTCTATACCAAACCATAACATCAGCCTATGAAGATACATAAATGAATCTTACTAAGCAACAAGACATGCGAACTAATTTAGCCACCCCATGGACAACTGAAAGTCCAAACTTCATCTAGAGTATAACCACGAGGTAATAGCTTTGTACCAACCACCTGTTGGCCTAAAGTCTTGTTGATAACAACCCCAACCATCCAGCCAAATATTTAACAACCCCAACCAGCCAACCAAAATATGTATACAACCAAGGAGTTACTCCTAGGTACAACCCCAACCAGCCATCCACTTCTTTACAAACCATAAAATCAGCCTATGAAGATACATAAATGAATCTTACTAAGCAACAAGACATGCAAACTCATTTAGCCACCCCATTGACAACTGAAAGTCTAAACTTCCTCTAGAGTATAACCATGAGGTAATAGCTTTGTACCAACCATCTGTTGGCCAATAGTCACGGTTTTCTACCAATTACATGTGTTATGTGTCATAGTAATCATGTTTTACCATTCCCGCACAGTGAATGCTAATTATTCATTCATGCTACCCATTTGTGCCCGTCTCGCATGTTATACTGATAAGATATATATTATTATTTTTTTTTTTTTTCTCTCTCTCTTTCTTTTTTTCAACCCTTGGGCTAAAAGAAAATCCGCTGATTAAATATATCGACGGAATCCGTAAATGCACCTTAAGGAACATCAATACAGAGGAATGAGGGGTGGGAGGTGGGAAAATGTCTTTCCCGGACGGAAATTAAAAAGTGAATGACTCGATTTCATCCGCGCTGATCGCGCATTCAGAGCATTGGCGCATTTCGGATGTGTAAAATTACCGCGCACGCTTTAATGTGATACAATCCTTCCGGGTGCGCGTTTTGACCGACTTCCCCCAACAGAAGTACACGTGACCTTGACCTCCTTCTGAAGGGCAGTGAACTGGTTCATAGTCAATATTTGTTTACATACTAAAACTTGTATTCTCTCCCAATAGAATTTATTCGATAATCGAATAAACATATTGTGAGAAGAAATACTACACGATATACCAGATATTGCCATATTCTCAACTTTTAATTTCCGTTCGGGAATTGTTACCCAAATATTTCACATACTTGTGTATCACAGTAATATCAAACATTAATTAATACACCAATACTTCACAAACATGTGTATCGCAGTAATATCAATAAATGTCAATGCCTGCAGAGGAAGGAGAGAGTAAGGCTAAGAATTAACCACATAGGGGGAACCGGGTCACGAGTCACGTGACCAGCTGGGAGGATGGTGGCTCCACCCAGTGTCCCAGTTGCCTGGGACGGGGATCCCCCTACGAAATATCCGATAATCTTGGCCTTTCCCCGCCATTGGCTCACAGAGCTCTTGGTCATTCCATCCCCTGCATGCTTCGAGAAATGATAATGAAATTGCCAAGTACTAAAAAACACCCCCAAAACAAATGCCCACAAAACAACACCCATTTTTTTTTTTTTTTTTTTTTTTTTTTTTTTTTTTTTTTGCCAATTCTTGTTCAGTTGCACCAAACTAGTTACCATTAAGCACTGACCAGAACAACTTTCGTACCAAGAAAAGAAACATTGGATAGGCACTGTTTCTGTGTTTCTGTATATCTTGCCATTTGGCAGAAAGAGGTTCTCTGTTCATTAATTAACTCCCAAGTTTATTTTCACTATTACCCATGTCCAATCAGGTGCGAGTGTCCACCCACGCCAATATGACAGATGTGATTGCATTGTAAGGTATAACCAAACCAAATTCAAAACTATCAGCTTGGCTTAATGCCAGTTGCTAACCTTTGAGCAATTCGTGCTATTGATCTATTTAATTTATTTTCGGTGTTACTCATTCGTATAATGTTTCTCTTGTATTTCTCTTCGGTATGAGCCGAAGGTAACGTTTGGTTAAAAGGATAATGAACTAATATAAGCATGAGAAAACATTATAATAGTATGAATGCCATGGGTTGTGTAATTAAACAACACTTCCCTGCACGTCCAGTGTCTTTCCTTCGCTATTCCCAGATCAATTAAAGGAGTCGCATTCGCCAATCCTGGGACTCAAGAGCTCTCTTATTCATTCAAGTCTTGTCCGGTGAGGGCGAATTGACCCGCCCTATTGAAATCACTAATCAGGATGTCACTTCCTTCGTCTGACCGTTGGATGCCACCTCTGTTGTAGTACCGGTGTTCATGATAGTGTAAGATGTGGTTGATAAATGACGCATTGTGCATGCACCGAATCCTTCTCTTGGCATATATACTTGTTCACAGATTTTCTGACATTGTCACTAGCTGCCTGTGAGGTGATAGTTCTTTCCTGTGCATAATAGTAAGGCGTGGCAAGATGCTTGAGAAACATATGTGGCACCAAGGCCGTAGAGCTCTGGTTGAATTCAGTGAGTTGTCTCCAGCTTGTCTACTTTCTTTGGCACTATATAGCTGCCCAATCATTGAATCCATTGGATCCCACGTGAATGATTATTAAGGTTGGTATGGGGCTGTATCTCAGTCCCCCTTGGAGGTCACTCGGGCAGTTGGGAAGCGTAGTACCCCCCACGGCTCCACCAACTAGTACACCTCGTAGCCTTTAATCAGCCCCCAAGGTTGTGGTTCCCCGTGGTGACGGCCCTCTCCCGAGCCCTCCTTGTAAGCTGTCGCCAAACAGCCAGATTCTTCGAGCCCTGCAAGGAGAAACCAGAAATCTATCCGAGTATATATTCTTTATGGTAGCCTATGCCGTACATGCATGTCAGTATGAGATAATTTATTGGTATCCAGATGTATGGATATAATATGGTAACTGTAATTATATATAATTATATCTAAGCTGGAGTTGCATTGGGACACGGCATGTAAATACCCTTAATGATATTCAAAGATAACTATCAATTGTGGTAGTGAGTTTACTGAACCTGAAAAATGACCCCAACATTTGTTCATATGAGCATTATTTATGCCAGTGGATTCTGCAAGAAATTGTGTAGTTCTGATGAATAATCAAAGTACATGTAAGCATACATTCCACGGATTTGTCTAGTCTTTTCCTTTATTTGCCTGTATTGGCGTTGCCCATGGTAATTGATCCCCGGCTTAGGTTTCATGTTTCCACAAGATTCGATTCATTTAAATGTACCAGATCTCAGCTCTGGCGATATAAACTCATGTTGACGGCAATTACTCTGATATATCTTTAAGTTGAAGTTAAATTGGCACCTGTAATCACCCATACTTCTTTTTACTTTGGACTTGCGTTGGGACATGTAAAATAACCATAGTTCCTTCTCTGGTTGATTTGTCCTGGATCATGTTAAAAACACCTAATTCTCTTTAAGCCGGAGTTGTATTGTGCGTGTAAATACCTTAATTGTTTAATTTGGTGTTGCATGTAAACTATACACATTCCATTGACATAAAGAACTTTCGCCAGAAGCATGCCTATTTAAACTTAAGGCCAATTAAGATTTCCTTGCTCTTCTCATGCACGTAGCTCCCGACTACCTATCTCTGTTTTCCAGTTATCAAATTTATGATTTTTTTTTTTTTTTTTTTCTTTTCTTTTTTTTCAGCCTTTATTATTTTTTTTTTTTTAGTTATTTTGGCATGTTAAGCAATTTATTTTAACTAATAGTTGTAGCAGAAGAGTATTATAATCAACAATATTCATACACTGTTTATAACCTCTAAAACTACAGAAATGAGCCAAATTGCAGACGCCTTTCTTTTATTTTTTATGTTTCCTTTTTTTTCATTTATTTATTTTCTTTTTCTTTGCATCCCGCCAATATTAAAGGTATTGTTTAACTTTGCGGGCTGCCGATTTAAAAAATTTCTCAAACCAAGATGAAATATGCGTACAAGTGCATGTAACTAATAAACCCTAAAAACAACCATTATTGAGAATGAAAAGCTAAAACTACAAGGCAAACCCCGATTTTTAAAATAGGCGTCTTATAGATGCTTAAATAGTACGCATAAGTGTATGGGATGAAATTAAGATGGTATTTCCGGTCACTTTATATTTCAATTTTTGAAGAACTAAATAATTATTTTCGAACGCAATTTTTTCTGGGCTTCATTTTTGTAACACATCACAGACGCAGGTGACAAGTGTGACCTTCTAGCTCAGATTTTTAAAAGTCAAACCAATGTTAACCAATCCCTTTAACTCTTGCAGAATCAGCAGCAGACCACTGGTCACCCATATTCCCCTCCTGATCATCTAAAAAAAGGCAGCCACATGTACATTTATGAAACGTGCTGAGTGAGTAATCAGTGGCTTTCTCTTGATATAAACCATGGATGGGTATCTGCGTAACATCATCTGAATTACAAGAATGCACTGCCATCCTCCCCCGAAAACCAATTATCAAAACTACTACAGTTGGGTAAATACCACCCATTTTATCACATAAAACATTTACGACTTCATTTCCAGGTTCACCCGTTCACCTACATGTACACTTGAACTAAATGGCTTACTTCATTTGTATGTATTGTATTAAAAAACGCAACACATGGAAAATATGACCGAAGCTTAACAGGGCTCAGCCACATCCAAATACAAGCCCATGCCCGCCTATCAATATCCATTAATTTCCACTTGACCCCTTCCGGAAATATTGTTTCATCATTATTTATATTTACCGCTATTAACATTACTAGCAAAATTATTATTTCAATTGTTGCCATTCATGATATAGTCGATATCATCTCAGTTCCAACTACTCACGGGCAATCTAGGCTCCTGTACTTTTACGCTTCAACCATGAATTGTAATGTTTCATTGTGTTGAATATTGACAAAGCGCTATATAAAAACAATCGCTGCTTGCCGAAACCCTTGAACTTGCCCCTTCCAAATGAGCGCAAAAATATTGCAAAGTATTGGTAATAATCCTATCCCGATTGAGGTAGGAGTTCCATGCTAGTTCGCAAAGGTGAGTGCATGGTAAATTGACCGTTACTGTGTTTTCTCGAGATTTAAAACTCAAAAGCACTCCCAAACATCGAAATCCATTTAATACAAACCTAATTCCAAATACCAATCCTTTCAAGGCGTATGAACCGAACCATTATTGATGCTTCAAGGTGTAGATCTTGGGATATTTATTTTTATATTTCATTATCAATACTACCAGCTCTATGGTTCCTTTATTTACCGTGTTTGTTTTCTATCTAGGCCTATCCCTTTATCTATTATCATTATTTTGTTTTTCTTTATTTATTCATTTTTTGTTGAAAGACTGAGAGAATTCCATTCAATCACATTTCAAGCTAGCCGGACAGGGATAAATTCGAGACCATGATCAGATTAAATCAAAGAGGTCAACATTTATCTTTCAAGCTGATTTATTGCGCATACTATAGACGGCCTTTATGGTTTATCCGCCAGCTGAACCAGGGCCTAAAACAGACAAGTCTAGTCCATGGTTACATCTACTCAGAAATAGAACTAGGCCTAGCCTAACTTCCATTGTGAAGTTGATACTAAAGATGTAGGTCTAGCTGTAGGCTGCGCACAGAACTGGCAGTAGACTGGATCTGACAAAGAATTGACTTTTCCCATTCAATTTGATTTGAAAAAGTTCGAGCATTTCTCCAATTGCAAAAACGACGTCTTAGAATTAGGCCTAATTCTGGTCCTAAATAGATATTCTAATCCTATACCAGGGCTCGAATTAAGAATTTAAAGGGGCAAGGCCATTTTTTAAAAGGGCACTTAAGGGAAAGGGCAGGCAGTTTTCACTTTATGGGGCATCCAAGGCCACCAAAAAAAGGGCATCAATAATAAATGCACTTTTCAATGGGGCACATGCACTGGATTACCGCAGGGCACCAAGGCCACAGCAAAAAAGGGCAGTTATTTTGGCCTTAAGTCTACAAATATTTGAAAGGGCATCAAGGCCATTTCTGAGGGCATCTAAGGCCATGGCCTTGGATGGCCTTGGATTAATTCGAGCCCTGCTATACGTATCAAATCTGGCCAAAACTATGAAAACGAATATAATTTAGGCATTGAGATCTTTAATTTATCCAGATCTAATCTAGCCTACTTCTGACGTAAAGTCTAGACTAGGCCTACCCCAAATAGACTACCCCAAAAATCTAAACAACCGGCTTCGGAATTACAATGAATCAGAGTTATTGGCCAAGCCGGGCACTACGTTGTAGTCCTGAGTAAGACCAGGTCCAGGCCAGGCTAACGTTAGGCCCGGGCTCGATATTTATTTATATTTTCACCTATGCGGCAGTGGTAATGCCACTAATTTCTTCAGTTTAAACGACGTTTGTACCCAATAAGTAGGCTTGTGTATCAATCCATTCTGTATAAATTCATCTGAATTAGCAGCAATTTCAAAATTTAGACCCCTAGGCCTAGACCTTGATCCACAGCCAAGTGATTAAAATTAACTGCAGGCTAGGTCCACATCTACATGTGCTATGGCGTGACATTAAAATAGGCCCTAATCGCTAGCACTTGCATTTTCCCTGGATCTTGGACTTAAAGCCCCGGTTGAATTATCACTGCAAAATGAGC
This sequence comes from Lytechinus variegatus, assembly GCF_018143015.1. Taxonomy (NCBI): domain Eukaryota; kingdom Metazoa; phylum Echinodermata; class Echinoidea; order Temnopleuroida; family Toxopneustidae; genus Lytechinus; species Lytechinus variegatus. The sequence continues at coordinate 6,105,280 of NC_054742.1, read as the reverse complement.
GAGATGTTAATCTAGGCCTAGCGTTATTGTCAGCTGTATTCCCAGGTTCACCCCCTGAGTTACCGCCGAGTTAACCCTCATTCTATTTCTACTACTAGTTTCAGGCACTATAGGCCTACTAATGAGAATGACACAAGTTCACCAAAGCCAGAGGCCTGCATTACAGGCCCTAGCCTAGGCTGGTTAACTCACCGGATGACTGGTGGCTCGTCGTGGGTTAACGTGGGTGGGAGGTGGTTGCTTGTTGTCTGTTGAGAGCTCTATCTCTGGTCCATCACGTAGCGAAGGCTCGATCACCCCCGGTCTGGTCGGCTGCTGGCTTGCCGGGCTCTCCGTTGTGGCCCTCGTTGCTCCGTATGGCACTCTGACCGCATAGACTGCGTGGACGTGGGCGTCTCCTTCAACCTTTGGCTCCTTTCCCCCTGCCTCCTCTGCTGGTTGATCCTTTATGTTCTCCCATCTTGAGCATTGATTATTTCATCGAACCAGTCAAGTTTTGATGTCTGCCGCGATAATTATACTTTAGAGTCGACCGTCGAAATTGAGGAGCCAGTATCGTAATGTGGTCGAACTTAGCTTATCGATCTGCAGTGCAGTGTAGCTGGCCTACTTGCGACTAAAATTGAGTTTTAGTGAATTCACTTGTCAGATGTCTCCGAGGCCGAGGTATAATAAATTGGTTCCGTAGATCTGTCCGAATTAAAGGACTATGCCGAAGCGAAGAGTACCTAGGCCTAGGGCTAGGCCTATAACCATCTTAACAGTTTCATCCCAGATGTACGGTATCAGTGCCAGTGGAATATGTTCCGATGTTATTAGGTTTGAGTCCGGCTAGGGTTGGATTTAGTTTTCCGTGTATAGATCCAGATCGCGATATAGAGTACCGTGTATAGTTCTATCTGAGATATCTCCGTGCATGGGGATCGTGTTTCCGATAAATCCGAGTAAAAGGTACCGTAGTACCACCGTGATCATAAAAAATGTCTTTCCCGGACGGAAATTAGACTTTCCCGGACGGAAATTAAAAAGTGAATGACTCGATTTCATCCGCGCTGATCGCGCATTCAGAGCATTGGCGCATTTCGGATGTGTAAAATTACCGCGCACGCTTTAATGTGATACAATCCTTCCGGGTGCGCGTTTTGACCGACTTCCCCCAACAGAAGTACACGTGACCTTGACCTCCTTCTGAAGGGCAGTGAACTGGTTCATAGTCAATATTTGTTTACATACTAAAACTTGTATTCTCTCCCAATAGAATTTATTCGATAATCGAATAAACATATTATGTGAGAAGTGAGATTTATAGATAGAGTCAATGGCGACAGTAGTCAAATATGACTAATCGCCACTCAAATCAACATAAGAAGAAGCACCGAAATAAAAAATCGCCAAATATCCAAAACCTGAGTGATTTTGAACGAGTGTTTATACATATAATAAGCCCTTGGTAAAGCAGTTTTGTAACTGAAAGGGCTACCCTGCTGAAATAAAATGGAAATAAATATATTAAAAAATAAACAAAACATATGATATGGTTTATTAATTCGAAATCTTAAATTGCAAGAACAATCAATTATTTCGATATGTTTTGCAACCTGGATAATGCAATCATTAATTAATATACATGATATTAAGACAAAAGGAAACTTTTTCTGTAAAGATATAGACCTAATAGTACGGAAGATGTTCATCATCGTAATGATTTAGTGAAGATCAGTTAGAGATTATATTTGTCTCACTATGAAGGCAAATGAGGATCATACGTTTCGAATGTATAACCTTCCAACCGAGAGTCGTTTGCAAGATTTTTGTTATAGGTCCTACTGATCTTCATAAATCACACTATTTATATGAATTTCTCTCGTTTAATAAAGTGACTACAATGTGTTTTTTATTACATTCAGTTCCATTCCGTCTTTTAAAAATGTTAAATGAGTGGTAGATAGGCAATCTACTATCTGAACTTGATCATAATTCGTGATGCGACGGGTGTTGTTAATTGATTTTATTGAATGTTATGAAATTTATTTTCTTTAGCTTACCTGTAGGAAGAGAATTATTGCTGACTGCAAAGATGGCGTTGGGCCTGGCAAAGCTATTGTTACCAAGCACATGTTTATTCAATCCAGTCAGTTTATCTGCTCTTAACATGTCTCGAACTCTCCAATCACTCCAATAGACCGACTGATCAATAACTGATATCCCAAAGGCATGGTATCCTTCACCAAGGTTGAGGACAACTCGACGGTCATGACCAGAGAAATCACTAGACTCTATTAAATCCAGGCCACCGTCGCACCAGTATAGACGATTATCTTCAAAGGAATGAATAGTAATAATAATAAAAAAAAACCACAGGGCGTTTTACGAAAGCATTTTCGGATATTTTCTCTGACATAATCAAAAACCATTGCATCGGAGTGATTTTTAATCAGATCAAGGCAATTGATTCGACTTTTCAGATGGAAAAAAATTGGAACGTTATACCATGTTTAAACGCAGTGTAAACAGTGCTGACATTGTGAGCTTATCGGTGCTTTATCGGATGATCGGTGTGTGAATTCACCTTCTTGCCCCCCCCCCCCCCATGTTCATAGTATGATATTCAATTAAAGCAACATTGAACATAGGTTAAAGGGTTCTCTGGCCTGACTATTCGGTAAATAAAATTAATCAATGTTTTTTACCCAAAAGACTAACATAAAGGGACATTCTTCTTCCAAAATGTAACACAGTGATGCAAATTCATTAGAGGGTTGGAAATAACTAAACCGCTGAAATAAGCGCACATAGATCTCACAATTATTGTTCGTTTTTCTCCTGACTCTGTATAAACGTTAAATTTCCCACTTAAGTTCTTGACTTCCCTTTTGTTTAAAAGTTTTCCTCTTGTTTTACTTTCTCCAATAAGATTTTTTTTCTTGGGTTTTGGCTTCATTTAAGGTGGATTCCCCCTTCTAAGGTCTAAATAAAATAAAAAATAGACTGTGCTTAGGTTTGCATTGGCAGATTGTTGAGATAATATATCATGTCTACTCTTCATGAATTCCTAAAAAAGGTCCTTAAAATTTCCTTTTTTTCTGGTCTGAATATCAAACATTTTCAGCTCTCGCTCGCATAATTTGGTTAGTGAAATACGTATGGTCTTAATGAATTCCTACAAACAAGCCTTAGAATGTCTTTCTTTAGGTCTGAATATAAAAAAAATCAGATCGCGCATCGCACTCGCAATCATGTTCATGAATTCAATGCTACAAAATGTGCTTCATTTGTTTAGATGTAATACTTTAACAAGAAAATCAGCACGCGCTTGGAGCTTGCATTAGATGGCTAAGGTGAAATACTCTTCATGAATTCCTGAAAAATAGTCATTGAAGTGTTTGAGGTCAACACACATTTCAGCTCGCACTCCGCGCTTGCATTGTTTGTTTAGCATGTTTAGTGAGACTGCATGGTACTTATCATGATGTTTAAAAAAATGTGCTTATCATGTCCTTTTTTTAGGTCTGAATATCAAAAGTTTTAAGCTCGTGTGAATTCTTCGGTAACATCGAAATCCTGCTTATTTTGAAAATATTATCATAAATGAAATTATATGGGAAATCTTCTCCAACAAAATCTTGATTTGAATAAAAAGATTTTAAAAATCAGACAAGCATAATAAAGCCGAAATTTTAATAAAATCTGACGTACAAAAGTAATGACATTCTAGATTTTAGGGACTTATCATTAGATACCCAGGGGGATGGAAGGTTGGATTGATGCACTATTTTCCCCCTTTTACTTTGAGCATTTTTTTTTCTTACTCCGTTGAGACAATGGTTTTTTGCGCCTTTCATATGATTTGTCATTGGAACAATTTTTTTTTTACTCTGATGATGAGTTAAGATTTTTTTGCTCATATAGCAAGTCAAGTTTTCTTTTTTTAAATTTCCAGCCCCCTCCTAGATATCTAATGGTGCGTCCCTTATAGATGGGGGAAACGAAGGCATCGCTCATTCACAGTTTTTTGTATTGTATTCTACGATAGAATATTCATTTCGGGACTAGAGGTGTCTATTCTCATTTTATATATTGTCGGAAACAAAGTTTGATTCATCCCTGAATGTTGCTGCACATAGTGATTTGGCAATCTTAATAAACTGTCAATGAAAATAATGTGCAAAAATTAAATACTGTATCATGCCAATAATAAAAGAAAATATACATCATCTTTCCCTATTTACAATATTTCTGTTTCTCTTTCCCTCTTTTCTAATTTATTTTATACTAAATATATTCCCTATGTCTTATTTTAGGTCTACTGATAAAACTTTCTTTCCCTTTATTGTATTCCTTTTTATTCATTTCTCCTTATTTCTCTTCCTTCCTCCTACTTTTGGCCACAGAGGTAGAGCGATTTGATAATATTTATCGAAAATGAAAGTCACAATTAGCAAGAGATGATGAGGCTTAATGGACTTTTTATCGCCATTATCTCAAAATTTGAAAGTCCGCTAAATGAGAGATATGAGACGTTTCAGAAATCAAAATTCTCGTTACTCAACTAAGTCCTCGGGTGCAAGTGCCATAAGGCATGTAAGGCATGTAAGGAAAGGAAATACCGCCCCCGACCTACGGTACGCCACTGGAGATTTGCAAAGATGCATCCTTACGTGCATGTTACAAAAAATGAGCTCATTGTAACCGCTATGATGCATAATACTCAAATTTGCACCCTTCCCCATTTGAACAAAATTTGAAAATTCATATCATATAATTCCTATATTATTCACCTTGAAAGTCTAAAGCTAACCCGTTAGTCCATCTCAAACCTGTGTCTATAATAACTCTACGCATGTTTCCATCCATGTAAGATCGTTCAATCACCGCACTACTCCGCCAGTCGCTCCAAAACATTATACTGATTTAAAAGAAAAATATGAGTATTTCATGAATTGTTTGTTAAAAAAGAATCATCTATAAAGAATAGTTTAATTTCCGGAGTTTTCAGGTAAATGCATTTATACCCAATAAGATTAAAACTTTCTTTAACACAAAACTATCTGTAGTATTGTTTGATTGATTGATTTTTATTTGGCAAGTTACCAAAACATATACACAGTATAGCATTAAAACAACAGGCTTGCACAGGATGACCCACGAAAGCTTGAAAGCTTATTTCCAATGGGGTCCTTGACATACAGAATTAAGATAATAAAATGCTCGCACTAATCCATTGGCAAGTGAAAGACAACGCTTATTAATTCTAGATTAACATGCGGTCAAGATATCCACCCTTCCAGAGGAGAAGCAAAATAGAAGAAAATCGATGTAAATTTCTTATTCATAATAACATGGCTGACTCGAGTTAAAATAACTGCATCGCGCGTTTCAATATAGCAGCAGTGCTGACTTTGAAAACTAATAATTATTCACACAACACCATACAATACTACGTTCATTGACAATAAATGACATTTGACCTTGATAATGCGACCCAAGACTTATTTGTGATACTTGATTAACCCTATTTCCACATTTCATAAACTATACTATAAACTTTGAAAAGTTATGACAGCAATCTAATAATTACCTCCAAAATGGCCACAGTTCAATGACCTTAAATGACCTTTGACTTTAGTGATGAGACCTGAAACTCGGGCAGGATGTTTAATATATATACTTGATTGAACTTATGTCCAAGTTTCAGGAAATAGGTCCATATATTTGTCAAGTTATGATGACATTTCAAAAATTTAACCTTAGTTTAAGATTTGATGTTGATTCCCCCAACATAGTCTAATTTCATTGACCCTAAATAACCATTGACCTTTGTAGTCATATGACCTGAAACTTAGGCAGGATGTTCAGTAATACCTGATTAGCCCTATGGTCAAGTTTCATGAAGTAGGTTCATATACTATTCAAGTTATTCTGTCATTTCAAAAACTTAACCTTTGGTTAAGATTTGGTGTTGACGCCGCCGCCGCCGCGTCGGAAAAGCGGCGCCTATAGTTTCATTCTGCTTTGCAGGTGAGACAAGAACTATGAGGTGCAATTAAGAAGCATTTCCGACACATCATTCCTTTTCGCAACCCCACACCCTCATATAGGTACCTTCACTTGAAAGAGGATGAAGCAAAATAACGAGGAGGTACAATAACATTGACTTATTTTGATGTCAGGGGGATTTCGTATATCTAGTCGAAAGTGTTATTGAAGTTATTGCCCTTCCCTAGATGCAGCTCAGATAATTATTTTTCTCTTACCCTTCAACTGGATGAAGAACTATAGCTCTCGGTTTAACAAGATTTTTAACAAGCGTTTTACGGTCCAATCCATCTAGCGTTGATACAGATATAGAACGCATAGCAAGATCCGTCCAATAAACCAACTTTGAGATCGAGTCCACAGCAATGCCGTCTGGTTCTAATATAATATGAACAAAATTTGTAGGACAGTAATACCGATGTCGATATCCAAAAATAAAGAATCGGATTTTCATTCAAAAATTGTAAAATGTATTAGGTAGTAAGGTTCAAACTTAACTATGGCCAAAAGGTCATAAAAAACTCTACTCTTTCCAACGGAACTTGGTTGGAGTTACCCCCCAAAAAAAAAAAATAATGATAAATGAATAAATAAATAATACTACTAATGATAATAATAATAATGAAATCAAATTTCTATTCTCAATATTTTTCTAACACTGACTAATTTAGGAAAAAGATGTCAGTTTTCTTACGTCCAATATTTTCTATTGCTATAGTTTCTTGCCAGCTTCCATCAACGGTAGCGCGGTTGACCTCTCGTTTTTCGACGTCTGTCCAATACACCATATTTTCACTCTGATCGAAACCAACTCCAATAGGGTTTTTTAGCCCATTCAATCGCAGTGCCTGAGGTTTGAAATTGGAGTTGATGTTCACCTGATATATACCACGATGATACGTATCCGTTACTAGGAGAAAGTCATGATCCACCAAATCTAAAAGTAAGAAATGGGAATACAAAATGATCTGAAAATTGAATAACAAGCTTGGCCTTACCCTAGGTAAGTAATGTATAGCTATCTACATCGTACTTGTATTTTTTTCTTGAACGATAATGAGTACTTCAGTCAAAATTAAGCTTTGGGAACGTTGTTTTCTAATTTGCTAATTCTAATGCCAATGCATATTCTCAACTCGCCGAGAGGTTTCAAATAACTTCAAATTTGCAAAATAAAGTTTTTCGTGTTAAATTTTGTTAATTGAATCTGCTTGTAAACACTGATAGAAATATTAACCCTTGTCTACCCCCCCCCTCCCCCTATCGACAAATTTCGTCACAATGCTGTCGCGCGAAATCTTTTTACCGCGCCGCTCGCTGAATTTTTAAGACTTGCGCATCTTTTGAGACCAAATTTGCGAAGCCCGGGTATACGCGGTTCCGAAATAACGGAACATTTTGTTAGCGCGTGTCAGTCGCAGAATTGCTTAAATTCGTGATTCCGTGTACAAAGTCATTGCAAATTTTTTTTCAACCCAAAATCATAAATGTATGATTATATTTACTTTTATTGGTTTTATGGATTATGTGCTCTTTGTGATAGCAAAAAGGGTCCTTGACAAAGGTCATAGGAAAATATATATATATATATATATATATATATATGAAACAAAGATTTGTAAAATCCAAAAATACATGCGAATTCTAAAAATAAAAAAAACATACGATTTTCTTGTAATTTGGCCATTTTTGTAGACATGTTAGAAATATAAGACATGATACTCTCACCAAAAGTTAGCATTCTACTAGCTATATAAAGTGAGATAAATGCAAAAATATGCACAAAAAGCTAATTTAAGCCAATACTCTTATTTGTATTATTGATTAATTAGAAATATGTAAAAAAAATTGTTTTCTTGTAGTTTACATCCGGCTCTACGCGCTGCTAATTTCAGCGGCGATCGCGCAATCAACGGCTGAGATCTGGGGGCCGAGACCTCCCCCCCCGTAGGCCTATATCCTGGCCTGAAATAGCCCAGTTGAAATATGGTTAAGCTAGATAATTAAAAAACAAATTTTAGATACTTACTCATGGTTAGAGATGAAATAAAATAATTTTATGTCATATTCAGTTACATTTGCTCCCTTCATAGTGGGGAAAGTTGGGCATTGATTTTTTGGTTCCTCGGACAAGATAAGATCAATGATTGCAACGTTTTCATAGAAACTAAACTATAGCCTATAGTTGAATTTGAAGGATAATACATACTTGACTGACAGTCTCTGCCGTTTTCAGCTAGATTGTATCCCATGGTGCAACGGCAAACGTATCCGTTCGAATGATTGTAGGAATTTAGGCATAACTGTTGACATCCACCGTTATGAGATCTACATGGATCTAAACAGAAAATATTTTAATATTCTTGTAAAGAACAAACTCCATATCATCAATATCCAAATAAATTTTCTATATTATGAATGCACACATGGAATTCCCGTTTAAAACGAACCCTATTCATTGTTTGTAATCCACTCCATGTTGCAAAATGCAGCTGCGCGTATTGTAATACATTAGAACAAGCGCAGCCACATCATCCCTTGACTCCCCTGGTTGCCCATGAAGAACGCATAGTCTTTAAAATCCTTCTTTTGACTTTTCATATAGTCAGAACTTCCCCAGTTACAATAGGTCTTTGATGCTTAATTACCAACCCTCAAGAAATGTACGATCCTCATCATCTCTTACAAATTCCAGTTGCTAAAAAAATCATGCGGGGGAACAGGCCTTTGCTCCTGCAGGGCCTTATGGGCAGCCAAAAGGGCCAAAATGAACAATCTAAAAGAATAAGAAAACTCTCAGAAATAAATGCAGCCTCTCAGACTCTCTCAGGAATGAATTATTTTTGTGATAACATAATTATATCCCCGCAAAACTGTGATTGTGTTTATTTCCAAGAATATTGTTTCAATTCCGTGTGAACTTATGATTCTGCAGTTGTCTTCATTTCTGTGGTTGCTTTATTTCTGTAGTTATCTTTACTTCTGGAGTTTTTTTTTGACATCGTTTTATTTTCGAGGTCATCTTTATCTGAACGATGACATTTATTTGTAAAATATACTGCTGAAATATATTTCAATTACGAGATTTTTTTCTGAATGTGTCCTATAATTCTAAATCTTTATCTATGATTGACAAGATTTATTTCAGAGTTGTCTTTTAATTCTCAATTATATCCATTTCTGGTTAAATACTTTTCTTTCTGACTTATATACTAGTCTTCCAAAGTAATGTATGCATTTTTAATGTTAAATTTCTGAGATACTACATTTATTTCCGAGTTTCTTTATTTGGAGATTGTTAATTTTGGCCTTTTTGGCTGCCCATAGGGCCTAGCCTGTGGAATTCTCTCCTACAGAGTTTGCAAACCCAGACTTCAGCGACCACGTTCAAGGGCAACCTGAAGACATACCTGTGTAAGAGTGCTTTTTGATAGACATTGACTTATTGTTCAGACATGTATTATAATTTTGTAAACAGTGTTTGTTGTTCTGCTCTGAAGCGCCTTGAGCATCTACTCAAGTCAAATCAAGTCAATGACGTCACCCACTCACTACTTTATTTGTATTTTATTATATGAAATTTGTACAATCATATTTTTCTCCTAATTGTCATGTGAAATATGAGTTTATTAAATGTGGAATTACCATCATTTTAAAAGTTTGTGATTAATTCAAGTCGGTCATGAGTGAGGGACATTTTCGACTTTTTCCATTTGCATATACCAGAGCTTTGCATATTACTGTTATGTGAAAAATAAGCGAAACTTTGAAATACCATAGCTTACTTGATTTACCGTACCGATTTTGATGAAATTTTTGGCGTTATACTCGTTTGATTTTTCTCTTTTGATTCACATCAACAATGTCCTGGGGTGGACTTGACCTCTAAAGACATGCTCCCTATTAAAGAAGGACCAATGAATGATTCTTACTGTGTATTATATGCTGCCTGGTGTCGGCGTACATCGTAATTCCATACACTGCCTCTCTCATTGGTAATTCCCTGACTGCTTTTCCAGTCTCCTTGTTGCTTACGTATATACCTTGGTTTTGTTTAAGCTCGGTCCACATAATGTAATCCTACAAACATGAAAAATAATCGGTCAGCTACATGTATATGGTTTCCAGAAATTTCAGCTGGCACGAGTGGTCAACCGTAATAATCTCAGAAGATACCTTTATTCATGTGCGTGTATATGGATGGGTCTTGTTAATATACAGTGTATGTATTTGTGTGTGAGAGTGATCAAATAAATTTAAAAAAGATGGTTTACCACAAAAGCATGCATTGCAGCAAAAGGCTGAGTAGACCTACAAGCCATATATCCACAATACTTAAATTACATACATGATATCACTATGTAAAGTGTAAAATAATTTCTTATGATAATATTAGGAAATACATTGAATTGGGTATTGAATGTGAAGTAATCAATTCTTAATCACTAAAGGGCACATACTGACGCCGCCTTCGTCTGAAGGTGCATGTGAACAAAACCCAATTCAGTCTAATTTATAAGCAATACAGTGCGTCCCAGAAAAAACGAAACCGAGATTAAGCGATGATTTATCATAACTTAATCACAAATACAATAGACAAATGACCTACCCATGTAAGGCTTAGAATCTTCTCTTTCATCTGGTATTACTTAGATTATTCCTCACTCACGCATGAGTGAGCCAAAACAATTTGAAAAAAAAAGATACCAAAAACTCATTTGGCGGGGGTACATGATATCTGAATTTCAAAAAGAAATTAACATACCTAAAAGGTTCAATATCTGCTCTTTAATTTGATACCTTAATCACAAAAAATGGTCAAGAAGTAAAAAAGTTATGATCCCTCGAAACAATGCTTGTATTTCCATAATTTCATTAAATAAACGTGTTTTCAACGGAATGGTTAATAAAAGACTCAATGCATGTCTGATCGTCAACAAAACGTATTGTCAAGTGAGTTTGAACGCTAGCCTGTTGAACATCTTCATTTTATGAAATTGTTTAAATTCAAGCCTTATTTCAAATAACCAGAACCTTGTTATTTTTTTTTACCATTTTCTGTAATTGAGGTATCACATTAAAGAGCAGATATTGAACTTTTTAAAAATGTGGTTTTCTTTGTGAAACCCAGATGACAGCCCGCTAAATGACTTTTTGGTATCCCATCTTCAAATTGTTTTTGCACATTCATGCGTGAATGAAGAATAATCTTAGTAATTTCAGATGAAAGAGGAGATTCTAGGTTTTAAAGTTGTAGATCATTATTTCTCTATTGTATTTGTGATTATGTTATGATAAATTATCGATAAATCTCGGTTTTGTTTTTTGTGGGACGCACTGTATCGGTTTCGATATTATTTTTTTATCGTGTGTACATAAGTTCAGTGCTATTTATTCAGATTCAAGGGGAATATTTTCCCAATATATTTTTGTCAATGGAAATCACATAAAAAGAAGAATAAAGGCCTCGAATCTCGACATTAAAGCCTAAATTGTAATCGTAAATTATTTGTGTTTGCATTATTGTCTAAGCTTTTTCTTTTGATTGGGACTACGGCTTATGAATCGTCTTACCCCAAACACACACACAACAAACAACATATACGGGAAAAAAAGTCGTAATAATTTTTGATACGGAGCAATATTGACCCCCCCCCCCCTTGGTCTCTGCCAAGGATTGCACTATCGCGACGAACAATTGCAAGAAGGTAGAGAATGGCATAATCTAGGCGGTTGCATTGGTAAAATATACCGAATTCATTTATTAAAATCATGATTATTTACTCAAAGAATCATACTTTTTTTAAACTTTAAATCGCTAACCAAAGTCTGAGATGGCAATTTTGGTAGAAATAATCTTTAAAGTATTCCTAAAATTTGTAGATGAAAGAAATTCCGGTACCAAAATCGATAACTATTTTGTTTTTAATTTCTTGTGTATTTTTCTCTTTTTTCGTATTTCATTTTGTTTTTCTTTTGTTATACAAAAAATTTTGTCCGTGACATAATTTCTGCCATAGATAGCATCTAGTCGAATGACTTTTGTTTATGGAAATAATTTTCTTTATACATAAAATCACGTTTTAGAACAATTTCTAGTAAGATTATGCACTTCCATAATGTTGCGTAATTTTAACCGGGTACCCGGGTGTCACAAATTAGGCATCTTATTGTCATGATATTGCTCTTTTTGTACGATTCCTTCGTAAACTAGCCTAATAGCGGAATAAGGTTTTATCGTCAATAAAAAAAGAAAAGAAACGGAATCAAAATGTCACTCTCTGCAATCAAACCCTCTAACAGCTTGACAATGCATGCCTGATGTTGTTCGGATAGCGTTTATTTTGTTTATTTTCCATACCTTGTAAATGGCAAGATCGAAAAATAACGAATTTGTCTTGGAAAGAACGTGCTTCATTTCTCCGCCGTCGTAATTAACACTGATAATAACTCCTCGATTGACAACACCAACGTATAGTCTAGAAATACAAAGAATCAAATTCAAATTGGAAGAAAAAAAATATCTTACCTCTCGCAAACAAAATATCAGTGTTATTAAGGATACAGTGTTTTCCCCAAAAGCCACCATATTTTAGCTCATCTATTTCATGAGACAATAAAATTTGCAGCAAATTTGACACTCTTTAACAAACAAACATGAGTAACATTCTTCTAGGGATTAATAAAGAATTCATACAAACTCAAAACTTTTTTATGTGGAAAGACATTTTTGACAAAGTTGTGATGTGGAACTAATGAAGACTTGTGAAGGCAAGTTGCATGTAACATTCTGTCTTGTTATACTCATTTCTGACTCCCGTGAAATAACAAGAGGTAAAAACAAAATATTGGTTCTTAAGGAAACGGGATATACGGGCATACTATAAGTGTATACTAAAATGAAAAGAAATATGCTGAAATCATATGATGTAGATCTAAAGCAAACATGTATTGATTTGCTGAAATAAAGACTCATACATATTCACAGAAGATTTGCATTTGCATGTCAAGGGACCTATATTTAATGTAGGCAATAAAATTTACCTTTGTTCTTCATAATCAATGACAAGGCCACTCATTTGAAGTGCGCATTGAGAGTGGCTTATGATTTCAATCCTTTGTGTACCGTCTAAAGAGGCTCGTTCAATCTGACAAGGCGGTCCAAATTCTGTCCAAAACATTATTCTGAATAAAACAAAAATCAGTAAGCATTGTAAGGATGAGTTCCTTAAAATATCAACAATTTAATTCTTTCAGAAAAACTATGATGAGATTCGAAAAATATGATTGCTTTCTACATGACCGAAACAGTCGGTAATTACATACAATGCATGATTGGATGAAATTAAATTCTCAGAATGAAATTAAATACAATGTTTGCAAAGTTTTCTGCGTCATGACCTTTTACTATCATACAAATAAGTATCTATTAGATGAACCACCGCCTTATCTCATGATCTCTGAAATATCCGGTGGGGGGGGGGTTAATCATCAGTTCTTTAGTATTTTTCTTATACACCTTTACCATGTTTGTTAGGTTTGCCGGAGAGTATTACCAAATCTCTTATACCACGATGACACGACGATAAAAACTTACGTTGAGCAGCTAGGGCTGGATTTAGGTAAGTATCACTTTGTTTCCTGCATTCAGTAGCAGGTCCTGGTATAAAGGACACATCCGGTCCATGACGCCCCCCCCCTCCCTCGATTCGCCCCTGCCTACACATTATATTACATTTCAACGTATGTACTATTTAAGTTATCATAGCGTTATTGGATATAAATTTTGGAGGTAATGATTTGATTTGATTTTAATGTTTTCTTCTGCAATTACATCATTCGTATATAATACATTTTCCATAACATAACAAACTATTGAGAACTTTTTTGGCATGAATCATAACTAAGTGTACTAAAATTATCATTACAAACAAAACTGATCTCATACCAAATTAGTTAACATTTACAATTTGCAGGAGAAGGATTGTCATCATAAGCAGATTGCTTGAAAAAATGACAACCCCAGGTTAAAACTCATTGATTCATATAATACATTAATACATCAGAATCGATATACAGTACATTTCATGAAAAACAACAGTAATATAATTTGAGCAATGAAGATGGAGATGATAGGGATGAAGATGATGGTGAAATGGTAAAGATGAAGGCGATGGAGAGGATGATGATGGTGATGATGCTTTAATGATGACACATCGACACAGAAAGTTTACTTCAAATATTCTGATATCAACACAGATTTAACGTTTGCCTTAAATGAGTAAAGAGACGTGGATCTTTTTATAGATTCTGGTAGAGAGTTCCACAAATCAGGACCATGGTGTCTTATGGATCTCTGCGCAATAAGCAATTTGGGGTTGATTAAATGGAAATTAGAAGAGTTCCGCATAGGGTATGAATGGATAGATGTGTTCATAGTATAAAAATTGTGAAATGAAGGTGGGAGCATGTTATTTACGTATTTGAACATAAGCAGTAAGCTTTGAAATGAATTTATGTCAAAAATAGTTAGAATCTTTAGTTTATGGAATAATGGATTTGTGTGTGATAAATATTGCGAATTAGTACAAATTCGAATTGCTTTTTTCTGTAATAAGTATATTGTATTAATTTTAGTTTTTGCACACGTTGCCCAAACTATATTGCAGTACGATATATATGGCAATATTAATGAATTGTATAGTAAAACAAGTGTAGTATGAGGAATTATGTTTTTCATTTTGTAAAGTACACCTACGTTTCTGGAGATGTTAGTAGTTATACAACGTATATGTTCATTCCAATTTAAATTTTCATCTATTGTGACACCTAAAAACTTTGTTTCTTTTTTCCTTTTGAGAGGAATATTATCTATGTTTATGTCGTATGGAAACTCAGTAATATGTGAACTTGTATGCTTAAAATACATAAAGTTTGTTTTGTCTATATTAAGTGAGAGCCTATTACATTTAAACCATAAAGATAGTTTAGGTAACTCACGATTAAATGTATCTACTAAAGTTTCTAAGCTAGTGTTTGAACAAAAAATGTTTGTGTCATCGGCAAATAATACAAATGATAATAAAGGCGATACAGTAGTCAAATCATTAATATATATAAGGAAAAGTAAGGGGCCAAGGATCGATCCTTGTGGAACTCCGCATTTTATTGACTGAAAGTTAGAAGAAATATTATTGTGAGTGACATATTGTTTTCTATCAGACAAATAACTCTCAAACCATGATAGTGTGATTCCCCGAATTCCATAATTTTCAAGTTTTTTAAGTAAAATCTGGTGGTTCAGAGTGTCGAATGCTTTGCTTAGGTCCATGGATACTCCTATTATGTGTTCTTTATTTGTCATTGCATTTGTAATTTTATCGTATATTTGTATTAAAGCCTGATCAGTTGAATGCCCTTTCCTGAATCCATATTGGTTTGAATTTAGAAAATGAAAAGTATCTAGGAACTTATAAAGTCTTTTGTAAATAATCTTCTCTGATATTTTGGATATGCTGGGGAGAATGGAAATAGGCCTATAATTTGTTATTTCGTGTGGATTGTCTTTTTTTAAAACAGGATTTACCTTTGCAATTTTTAGGGAATCTGGACATTTACCGATGCTGATCGACAGATTAAAAATATGACACAATGGAGAGACAATATAATGTATGATCTGCTTAAGGAGGAAAGTACTAATTCTATCATATCCCTGTGATTTGCTGGATTTGAGATTTTTGGTTATTTCAATTATTTCCTGAACATTTGTGGGGTTAAAGAATAGGGAAGAATTGATGGGTGTGGGAAGAAATTTGCAAAACTTTGATTTGGTCTGGCAAGGTTGTTTGTCAAAGAGGGTCCTATGTTAACGAAAAAGGAATTAAAGGTATCAGCTACATCATCTGAAGTTATTGCAGCAGCATGAACTGTGAAATTGTCTTTTGGTAATACTTTGGGTTTCTTGCCAATCAAATCATTGATGATCTCCCATGTGGCTTTCATGTTTGATTTAACTTTGTTAAGTTTCTCGGAATAAAACAATTTGCGAGAAGCCCGAATTATATTGGTTAGTCTATTTCTATAAGTTTTATATTTATTTTTGTTTTGAATAGAAGGGTTCTTTAAAAATGTCTTGTATAGTTTATTTCGGGTATGTATGGATCGTAGAATTGCTTTAGTAATCCATTGCATTTTTGCTTTTCTTTTTTTGATAGGTGATAGAGGAAAATTTTTATCGTAATATTTCTGCAATTTTTGGTTAAAATTTGTGTAAGCAATATCTGAATTTGACTCATTAAAAACATCTAACCATTCCTCAATCGCAAGATCACTTTTAAACGATTCAATATTGATTGGTGATTCTTTATTATACATTGTAGATTTAGGTGAATTTTCTTTTGAAATATCATTATCACATAACAAAAAAAAACGGTAAATGATCAGCTATATCAGATATTATTAATCCGCTGGAAGTATCTCTGTTTAATATGTTTGAAAATATGTTGTCGATAAGTGTTGATGAATGGCTATCAATTCTAGTCGGTTAACCAAATGAATGCATAGTGTGTAGGAATAAATCGTTTTCATTTTGGGATAACAGGTTAATGTTAAAATCACCCATTCAATATATTTGTTTATCTTCTTTTGTTATGGTATGAAGGCATGCTTCAAGCTCTTCGCAAAATAAATTTGCATTGCCTTGAGGGGGTCTGTAAACTAACCCAATAATCATATTTTTGCCTTTCGGCTTCATGATTTCTAAGAATAAAGTTTCACTTTGTTTTAATGATATTTCTTTTCTTATTTTAAACTGCAAAGTTCATTGATGTAAAATGCTACACCACCTCCTCTTTGATCTTCACGATCTCGCCTTATAAGATTATAGTTTTGCAAGTTGAATATGTTAGGTGAATTATTATGAAGCCATGTTTCCGTGACACCAATAATGGAGAATTTGAAATTATTTAGAGTAAAGAGTAATGATTCCAATGATTCAAAGTTTTTGTTCAAACTTCGGGCATTAACGTGAAGCAAACTGAATTTGTGTTCTGTGTCTCTAAATTTAGAAGCAAAATCTTCAGTTGAGTAATATTTATTACATGATGCATTGTTTGTATTGAAAATAGAAAAAAATGTCTATGTCATTAC
This sequence comes from Lytechinus variegatus, assembly GCF_018143015.1. Taxonomy (NCBI): domain Eukaryota; kingdom Metazoa; phylum Echinodermata; class Echinoidea; order Temnopleuroida; family Toxopneustidae; genus Lytechinus; species Lytechinus variegatus. The sequence continues at coordinate 6,088,096 of NC_054742.1, read as the reverse complement.
TCGTGAAGAATAAATGATAATACCAAGATTTTAAGATCGAAGATATAACTGGTTTGTATGTAAATTTTCTGTGCCGTAACAGTATGATGACGGTGGTAATGGTGATGATGGTGGTGGTGGTGATGATGATGATGGTGGTGGTGGTGATGATGATGATGATGATGATGGTGGTGGTGATGAACCTCTACAAAAACAAATGCAGGATATAGGCTAAAACCAAGTTGTGCTCTTCATTAGTGTATAAGCCCAGACCGCCTAGATCTAATTGGTTGGCATAGCAATACTTCTTTCAGTGCATAGATACATCTAATATATGTCGAAAAAAGGTGCGTAGCCAAGGGGGGGGGCGGTCGCCCCCCCAAACGTCCCCAAAAAGAAAAAAAGAAGGAAAAAAGAGAGGAGAAAAGGAAAAGGGAAGGGAGGAAAGGGAAGGGAGGAAAGGGAAGAAAGGAAGGTAGCTTTGTGGTTTTTTTTCTTTTTTTTTCTTTATTTTTTTCTCAAAAGAGAAACTCCTTCACTCTTCTTGCTCTAAATTTATATATGAATTTTGCTTCCGCGCTGCGCGCGGTTAGATGACAATATTGAAGTTCTCCATTGTTTCCCCCACCTTTTCTCTAACCCTGTTTTTCCACCTCAGCTATGTGCTTCTTGCCAGTTAAAGTTAAAATTGTATACATTAGGGCATGAATTTGAGTAATGTTAGGCCGAAGTAAATATATGAAGTTATTTTTTTTTTCAATTGATCGCGCAACTTCTGGTTTGGTCGGCTCCGGGCGGGTAAAATCTTCATATCAGTTTCTGCCGTCACCTCCATAAAGTCAACTTCTCCCGCTTTTCAGCTCATTACTAAACAACCATAAATTTGGGGCAAACAGGTTCCTAATTTAAAAAAAGGAAGGTATGAAATTCGTGTCGTATTAAATAAAAAAGTACAATATTTTTTATCAAATTGTATTCAACTTCATGTCATTTCCCTGTATGCATTCATCTCCTGTCCTGTTTTGCGCCCTCAGTTTGAAATTTTGAGTGACACTTAAGTTTCTTTATATTCAAAATGAAGCGCTTCAGGATAAGTCAAAAAAATTAGGCATCCTTTTTTTATATAGATAGTTTCAATAAATCGCAGAAGTTTCAACTTTTTGCGCACTATTTTCCTTGTAATGAATTTCAATAATCTTAGAAAATCAATTGAATTAGAGCCGATTGGGTATTCATCTACATTTGATGAAACGTCCGCCCTTTGAAATTTCAGAGTTTCATTTAGTCTGCGCGGGGAGGAATATCTTCCTCTACCAATCTTCTCCTGTTTTGCGAGTTAAAAATATACACTGTTGCTAAATTGTGTGTAATCAAATCTGATCTTTCCAAAGAAAGTATTCAATATGTCTTTGAGAAAACCCTTTTCTCGGGACCCTTTTTATGGCAAGAAAAATTGATAAAACGCTTTAGCTTAGTTATTATCATTGTAATTTCCTCCATTGTATACCTCTTTTGTGCATTCACAATAATTTGAAAACAAGGTTCAAAATCGCAATGTAGTCAACCGAATTGGAGGTACTAGAGACAAGAGAAACGGCTCCTTTTAATTTTAATTTATGAAACACTAAAAGCTTCGCGCGGGAGGGGGAAACTCCCCCTTCCTGCATCCACCCCCTAGGGAGCGCGCTTTGCGCGCTCTGTAAGTGTTGGCACGCTTTGCGTGCATTTACCGCCCCCTCCAAAATGAAATCCTGGCTACGCGGTTGGTCGAAAAGACGCGTGCCCAAACCCTTATTATGCCAATATTTTCTATTCTATACAAAACAAATAGAGGGCGTAAATAAGTTAAGGAAAACTTACTTTTCGGCAGGATCGATGACAATGCTTCTTGGTCTGAGGATCTTCTCTTTAAGAAGAGTTGTTCTATATGATCCGTCGTAGCGAGATACTTCAATAGTTCCCCTATGATTATCCGTCCAGTACAAGTGTTTTGTCAACCAGTCAACAGCCATTCCTTAGAGGAAAATGATTGATTACAAAAATTGTGAAAGTACATGCCATGATGATGTTAAGTCAGTTTTTGATGTTAAGTCAGTTGATGTTTCTTTGCAATGAATTTCGCGTCCAAAATGAAGATAGCCAGATATTGAACATAATATTGAAAGGGATACCTTGTATAAAGAAGACCAAATAAATAAATAAATAAATAAAACAAAATCACCAAAGATTCGTTGAAAATACAACAAAAAGATTAATAAATCAATATCATTTATGTACTAATTCATTTAGAGGGTAGAACAACCGCTCTTCCCCCGAGTACAAGAATTAACTTCTTCAGTTCGAATTCTGAATGCATAGGTACTTCAAAATATTGCCAAACAAAAGTGTTAATTGTTAACAACGTGAAAAAACGGAAGATAGTTGAATAACATGCCTTGTCCCTGGGGGTCAGTCAAATGTATTACTGTACACAAGCGTGGCCAAATTATTTCCAATCACCACGCTAAACGAGTTTTTCTCTTTGTCCAAAATAGCCCCCTAAACAAGTTTTTTTGCGGGCAATATCTACACATTTTAGCCCCTAAACAAGTTTAGGGGCTATAATCGCCAGAATATGACCCCGGGAAAAAAGCTAGGGGGGGCAAACATACCCTAAACTCGTTTGGCTAGTCTTTAAAACAAAACTTTTAAACGCGTTTTTTTCCTTTTGGTCACTCGTATGAACATCAATATATTTCACCCCCCCCCCGGGCCTCTAGCTAATGATTATCTTTGGCATGGAATCTAAATGGCCATATTACCACCTGTTCCCGATCAATCATACCAAAGACTTATAAAAATGGGACCTTCTGCCTTTTTGCTTGGCGTTCAGCATTTAGATTGGAGAAGGGTATTATTCACATTATTATGTTAGGCGGGGCCGGCTGGCAGAGCAGTTCCTAACTGAAGTGGCTACCATGGGTAAAAAACGTTATTATTATTATTTCATTTACCACATACATTTATGAAATTTGCGAAGGCTTGAATTACGTTACCTTCGACTGAGCTGGTTGCTCCCGTAATGTAGCGGACAGTCGAGCCAAACCTCAAGCTTGCCATCCCTATGGCTTTAGTTGCGACATCACTATAGAACACCAAACCATCTTCCAGATCGACGGCTAGAGCAACGGCATGATTGCGATTAGTTAACATGTTGGTTATATTGTAGTTATCAGTGATGGGAAAGTCGGGAAAATTACTTGGATATCTGGAAAGCTTTGTCCGAGAGGCAACAAATAGTTGGGGTGGACTGATGGCTCGTTCTGAAAATAAAAGAATTATAATAAATCAAGCCTTCCGGGAAGAACACAATGTCCAGGAGTGTGTTACACAGTATGGAACATAATGTAAAATTATTTTCACACATTGTAATTTGATTTTTTTTTCTCGGTGTGAATCGCATTTTTACATCCCCTAGTATGAAAGCGCTGTGTCATCCCTATTACACAGTATACAGTTATACAATATCCATATAATATTCTCTCCTTTTTCTCAAATATCACCTAGTTCAATATTTGGAAATATCTGAAAAGATATTTTGTCTGGTTGTGCAATATTTTCTTCTGTATGGCGTCCTTATCGTTCTTTTACTGAATAATACAAAGAGATGAACTGCGCATACATATTTTTTTAAACGACATTAACAATATATCTTATTCTGAATAATAATGATCATACTAAGAGCATTTTCAAGAAATGATTTAAGCAATAATAGTAATGGTAATAGTAGCAATCATGACGATGGTAATCAAGCGCGTAGTCAGGGGGCCGTGGGGGCGTCCCCCGAAAAAAACGCCACCAAAAAGAAAAAAAAAGAGGAAAAGGAGAAAAAGAAAAAGCGAAAGGAGAAATCGGAAGAAAGGTATAATTTTGTTGATTTTTCCTTCTTTTTTGTCAAAATAATAAAAACCTAAACGAAACGTTGATCTTCTCTCTTCACACAAAATTTTGTTTCCGCGCTCTGCGCGGGAAATGAATCGTAAGCGCCTTTCCCTTTTTTCCCTCATTTTTTTTGTACTCTGTTTTTTCCCCTTCCCTACTGTGGATATCGTATATTCTTGCCAGAAGTTATAAATTATATATGAGTGTATAAGATTGGATTAACACAAAATATTGGCTCTCCTGTTCGGAGCGGGAAAACATCTTTTTAATCGATTTATAGTCTAAGAGATGCCAAAATTGTAACAGGTTAAAGTTTTAGAGATATTTCTAAAATTCAGAGCTTCGACGCCATTCGCGGGAAGGCCTATAATCTTTCCTGCATATACTCGGCTTCTACTCTGTTTTGCGACTTGAGTTCATTTCAGTTAACTGTAAATTTAAATCATATCAGATGTGACCAAGGTATGCATTTTATACCACTTCTGCTCTCATTTTTTATAAAACGTTTTCGGTTTTTCGGAGGAATTATTTCAAATAAAATAAAGGAGTCAATACGAACCGATAGTTCAGTGAGGAAATCACAAGAAGTATTTTTCTTCTTGGGTGTGTGATAGAGGACTCAGAAGCTGACAATCAAGCTGACATATCACCTGATTTTACATTAAAGTCAATTATAACTCAAAATGATTCCAATTACCTGTTGACATTCTTTGTTGTATTTAAAACTTTTGTTCATAACAACACTTTTTTGTTATCGGAGCATGGGGTTTGATGGAACTGGAAATTAAGTCGCCCCTTGCCGCTCTGGTTGCGCTCAAGGAATTGCGAGGAAGTGCAGTAATAATACCTACCATCTCGACATGTTCTTCCATCTGGGGCCAACAGTCTCCCAGTTCCACACAGACACGTAAAACCATCGGCTCCACCACCTACGCAAAGGTAGCTACATGGGTTACTGCTACAATGAGCTTTAAAGGAAGAAAATGAATACATATGACTTTCCTTAACTCACATACACACCCACACACGAACTACTACACACTCAACATCAGTCAGAACATAGAGCTATGGTCAGAACACGGTTATCTTTATAGCAGTATAGCTAAACAAGGTCGTAAGTGGTGCTTATAGGGCAATGAAACCTTTGGAACAAATAGGCTTGTGTAGAAACAGAAAAATCAAAGAATAAGAATAAAGAAAGTTTGAGAAAAATCGGACAAATAATGAGAAAGTTATGAGCATTTTAATATTGCAATCACTAATGCTATGGAGGTCCTCCCATTGGCAATGCGACAAGGATGTGTGATGTCACTGATGAACAACCTTCCCTTTGGTGGACTATAAAATACCCTCAAAATGTCTCTTTTTGCTTTTTCTTATGATGATACAAACTCTCTATCCATGATGTATTCTTAAGAAATATGTATTACATGCCCTCATGTATAGAAAGAACACATGATCTATGGATAGATGTGATAAAAGAGGCAATTCAAGTGAAATATATACTAAAGTAATGGGGAGAGTTGTTCACAAGTGACATCACACATCTTTGTCGCATTGCCAATTTGCTATCTCCATAGCATTAGTGATCGCAATATTCAAATGCTCAAAACTGTCTCATTTTTTGTCCGATTTTTCTCAAACTTTTGTTGATCTGTTTCTTTGATTTTTCTGTTTTCACACAAGCTATCTTGTTCCAATGGTTTCATTCTCCTTTAATGCCAGCATCTAATGATCTAAGCCGTGGTATGATGTCTGGTCTAAAAGAAAAAAAAAACGTGTAAAATGTTGATTATTTATTAAAGCAAGCATTGGGTAAATTTTCAACTCTGACAACAAAGTCATGGAATATTTTTCTCAAGGGAATATAGTAAGTAGCCAAACATTTTGAGACATAACTCTTCTCTATTTTATGATGTAAACTACGACATATTTTATGAAAAAAAAATCATTTGGTGAAACATGTGTTTTTTGCCTCGTGATGTATAACATCCTTATATTTTGCTTTTGTGAATATTTTTGTACGTACAACACCAGAAGCTTTATTCTGTTTTTTTTTTATCGCGTTTCAATTAAACTTCCATTGTTCTGCAGGTGTATACAAACGCATTATTTACCACGATGGATTCCCTCTAATTGGCTCAGAATATTTAATAGATGACTTACACACTGCTGGTGGCTGTGTATCTGGTGCGTAGGTGACAATGCCAAACGGTCTGCAAGGCAGATTAAGACTGAAAATAAACTGGCCGGTATCCTTCACGAATGCATGCAAGGTGCTGGAATTTTCTCCACTGACGTATATATAGTCCTAAAAAATATTAAAGATTAGAAATTCACACTCACTGCGCTATGATAAATCATACGTTGATTCAAAACTATTTCAAATAATATGAATAACCGGCAAGCACCCAAATGTTGAGCGTAAATGTTGAGCGTAATCTTATATGACGACATCACTTAGTCAGTACGCCATATTGAACTCATATTGTTTAACAATAAACTTAAAAAGATAGAACTATATTCATGGGTATTGCATATCCCCCTCCCCCCCCCCAGCGCAGGATATGGTTAAGATATCACAATCGGGAAGAACCCGAACACCTTTTAGAAACGAGGAGGAAAAGGCAACGGGGAAAGGCTTGTGGGAAAACATACCCTAAATGCGTCGGACTAGTCTAAAAGCTTTGGAAAAAAAGGATACTCTAAACATGTTAAATACGTTTGACCCCCCGATTGACCACTGGCAAGTCTTTCAAAACCAATACATGTTGCACAGCCAGAAGGCTGAAATTAGAATGTTTACAATAAAACATCACAAGTCATAGATAAAAACCAACATAAACATAAAACATGAATTACATAGATAATAAATAATTTTTAACGAGCAAGTGTACATAAAAATTCATGAAAATATAATGGAAATAGAACGGAAAAAGAAACTATGTAGATACATTATTAAAAAGTAATGAATATTAGACAATTAAAGATTCAAATATCAATTGGATTAATATTTGAGTTGATTTCAAAGGTATGAAAGTAAAAAAATATTTAGAATTTAGTAAATCAATTAAAAATTGTATTGCACTTTTTTAAAACGATCGGTTTTGCATTTTATCTCAGTAAAGTTTAGAACACCTCTTAATGATATTGAGATATTTTTCCTTTTTGGTAGCCATTGCAGTGAGGTTTTTTAAAAGAGATTTAGCAAACGCCATACACAGTTTTTTCGTCTTCTTTCAAGACATTCTTATCCACATTTTGTTAGTGTATTTTCATAGTCTATATAATCTGAACCAAAAATTATTTTGCAAACCCTTTTTTTTTGTTTTTTTCTAAGCCCTTTACTTGTATAGCAGTTAGTGCTCCGTTGAAAACCGGTACACAATACTCTGATATTGGACGAATAATATCCAATGTAAATTTTAACAAGGTCTGACAAAGGGAGTTGACATTGTTTGACAAGTCTGAACATATATAATTTTTTGTTACACCTTTTTATAATATCTGAAATTTGTTTATCCCATTCTAAGTTTGACTGAATATAACACCGAGTATTTTAACAGTTTCTGAATATTGCAGAGAAGTGTCACCGATATGCAATAGATTAGGTAATCAGGTAATGGTGGATTTTTAGAAAAGGTAACTCTGATTACATTGCATTTACTCGGATTTAGTTTCATATGATTATTAGATGACCAGGTAACAAGTGCATTTCGATGACACTGTAATACAGAAGGGGTTTGTATTGAACGATTTTCAACTATAGTATGATCGTCAACATATTTAAAGTGCGGTAATGATTTCATTCTGACATGCATCATTGAACATGATCAAAAATAATATCGAGCCTAATTTTGTGCCTTGAGGCACTCCAGCATGATTTGTATTATACGAAGACAATACTCCCTGATATTTAACAGATTGTCAACGCTTTTCTAAAAAAAAAACTATCCACTCAATAATGCAAGGTCTTGCGTTAAATTCAATTAATTATGAATCAGAATATTGTGGTCAAGTCTATCGAAGGCTTTGGAGAAGTCTGTACAAACAATAGTGGATATTGATTTAGATTTTTCACAGTTGCCCAATACACAATGCAATAATATTACCAAGTAATGGGTAGTTGATAGACCTTGCCTGTTTCCGCATTGATGAATGTCAATATATTTAGAAATATCTTCCAATTTTAATAATGAATGATTCTGCAATTTTAGCGAATTGACATGTAAAAGATATAGGTCGAATTTTTTCAATATTCTGTGGTTGTGAATCGGGAATTGGGAACAACAACATTTCGTTTGATTTCCAAATTGATTTTCAAAAAGTACTCTGTAAAAATTTCGGTTTTATCGTGATCTGAATATAAATATTTCTTCTTCGCGCTCGCAAAATTTGATTTGTCAGGTATCTATTATTTTCAAGTATTCCGTAAAATTCTCAAAATATCCGTATTTACGTCTGATTGTCAAAAGCGATGGATGTTGGCATTTTGATTGGTGAGTTATGTATATCTCAATATTAATTCTATAACAAACTACTTGAAAGTTCCAATTTCATGACAGTTTATCGAAATTTTGAACTCGCGATTTGCGGTCGCATTAATTGTTAAAAATACATTTACTCATGCAATTTATTCCTAATTACAAAAGTGCTTGAAATGCCCAGTTGTCAGGCCAAAATATTAAAACAAATTCGCGCTCTCATTTGGCTTATTATATCAATCAATAAATAAGATTTAATTTTATAACTAGATTGTCCCCTTTTTTCAGAATGGAATATGGACAAGTTTCATCTAGTGCTTGTAAAGTGAAATAGGAAGATAGTCATCAATTTCATATAATAACAAAATGTTCTTATAATGTCCCGGTTCTGTATGTCAAAACTCAAATTAAGTAATAATAATGAAAATATTTATTAGTGCAATAATGATTATCCAGTATTTTCCTAAAAAGTGCTTGTATATAAAGCTTAAACTGACCCTTTTCAGGTCGAAAAATCAAATATTTTAAACCCGCGCTTCACTCTCGCTTTATCGATTTTCATGATGAAAATGTGTTGGGAATGCCAAGAATGAAAAAAAAAATCAACTTCAAGCGATCGATCTGGGAAAATTTGGCTAAAGAAAATTCACCCCATCCCCATAGGCGAAGGCTCGATCCGCCTTTTTGTTTGTTATATAAAATAATGGAATATTTCAAGTTTTTCCTCATTGTCATGAGAAACAAAGTTTTATTCCCTCCCGAAGATGTGGAATTACCACTGTATTAACATTTTGTGGCTTAATCAAGTTGGTCCTTATTGTAAAATCTGTGAAAATTGAAATATTGTAGAATTCAAACAATCAAAAACAAAAGAAATAGTGACGTTATCAAATCTCTCATTTGCATATCACTGAGTTGTGCATATAACTGTTTCGTAAAAAAAATAAGCGAAACTTAAAGAAGGTTTTGACTTTTTTATTTTACATCCGATTTTTATGAAATATTCAACGTTATTCTTGTTTGATTTTTCTCTATTGATTTAAATCAAAATTTTCCTAGGGTGGACTAGCTGCTAGAACTGCTTGTTCAGTTACCTATAATACTTAGCGTGCAAAAGGAAAACTATTCATGATTCTTGCCAGACAATTGATTTAGATGCAAAAGAAGACGTGTATTCCCGTCTAGAGAGTCAACAATGAATAATTAAAACAAAATATGCTTAATGGACGTGTGATATACCATCGACTGTCCAATTAAGTTTTCTAACAAATCTAATAGAATATTTATGTTAAAATACTCTAACATTTGTTTACGTTCTCCCATGCTGACTATTTAATAACATAAAGAGGTATGTATACAAAAAGTTTTTTTTTTAAATGGTATCATCAACAAGATATTTTTATTATCGAATTGTCTTTCCTGAAATTCAAATAACGGGCTGCTGAGTAAAGTAGTAACATTTATATTTCATTAAGATTATTCGACATTACCGTAAAAATTGTTAGATCAAAGAATCCCTCATTGGTAGTTGTGCGGGTTAATAGTCGTCTGTTGAAACCAAAGATATCACAAACCTCGACGCGGTTGCCAGTCAGATCAGAATCCACCCAATACACTCTATTTGTAAAGAACAAAATGAATACACTTATTTCTCCTGAAAGGTCTCCAACGAAGGTGGTGTTAAGAAAGTGGTTAATCGGTATACAAATTACAGCAATAAGGAAATACCTTATTCACAACAGAGTAAGGTTATCGAATCTTTATTCCACGAACTACCTTTGAATTCTAAGTAGGAGGGCATCCATGAGATCAAGCCAGACGCGGTCGCTTATCATGCATATAGGTGGCGCAAAAAAAAAGAAAACTGGACATGAGAAAAGGAATGTGAGGAAAATGAAATGAAGTAGAAAAAAGAAAAGTAAATAAAGCTAAGGAAAAGGGAGACTTTTCTTAGGTCACAACGACGTCAGCTGTGACAATTATCTCTTTTGTGAGACAATTCTTCTTCATTTTGAGTTAAAAAAAGTGAAATGATATCCTCATCGTTTACCAGAAAATTTATATATAAATATATATATACGCCTACCATTGTTCCCTTCATCCAATTTCTTTCGCGAAATATTTTTTTAAAAGAGTTGCTAAAGCTGTTGAACATGTATAATCTCACAGACACACACATATATATATATATATATATATACAATGCATATAAAAAGAAAGGTTTACACTTACAAAATATCCAGGAAAATTATACATTTGTAATATCTTGGAGATTTTTCCACAATTTAACATTGGTACAGATCCATTCAAGCAAATGACGATAGAATTGTCAAAAAACATTTCCGCTTGATAGCACCACTTACTTTTAAAAAGTGAGTGAAAAATGACTTGCGCAGAACTTTGAAATAGTTATGCGAATGAAAGTAGACCTTAATCATGAAGAACACTTGGAATTTAGCTAGTAAAATTTATTTGAAGATATCTTTGACCCTTTTTAACTTGTTTTCTTGCCCAAAAAACTACAAAGTGTGCATGGGGCCCCACCCCACTATCCCACATACCGAGGCCATTGTGACGATATTTGCTTTACACTGAGCTGTGATTTACATGAAATGATTTAGGTATGATTTTCATTCTGATAATCATTGTCAAGATTGGCAAAAGTGTGGAAACACAAGTATTAAATGAAAAATAAAATGTAAACCCACTTTAAATGATAAAAACTTGGAGATGTCTGATATAAACTTTTGTTCAGATTCAATTATGACCTCAGATCCACTAAGTGTTAAAATTTCAATTTGGGTGGAAAAATTGTTATAAAATGCTTGAATGTATCCGTTTTATTACAATTGTCTAAAAGTGCAAGAAAGAATGTATGAGAAATGTTTTACGGGGTAAGTTTGATTTCGCCCTTCTGCGCAAACAGATTTCTGCGAGCTTTACAAAAAAGGGCAGTGCTCACTCAAGTGCAACATTCCGTCAAAACTTTTACTTAAATTGGTCAGATGAGACCCAAACCCAAGATTATATGTAAAAAAAAATACCCACATGTTGTAAATTTTTTTAATGCCCAGGGCTTTTTCAAAGTGATTTTTTTGGGGGGTACGTATTCATTCATTCATATATATATATATATGTATATTACCTCATTTATATTTTCTTTTGGTCTCCTAAAAGCTTTCTTAATTCAGGTCGAATTAAAGTTGTTAAAAATCTTAACGCCATCAGAAGTGTCAGTTCTTGCTACTAGATTAAAAAGAAAGGAAAGTACGGTAACTGAAAAAGACATAATGAATTCAGTAGAAGATGCTGAATGAAAAATCTAAAATGACTTTCACTCACAAGTTAGTGTCGTAATCCACGGTAATTCCACGTGGTGTGACCACGTCGGTAGTGGCCAGTTTAATCCGGTTACCACCAGCTAGATCACTCCGCTCTATCTTAGGTTCGACTCCAGCATCTGTCCAGAACAGAAAGCTGATCAGCGAAAGACAAAATATTAATAAAATATATGAACGAATCTACCAGAAGCAAAGCAGAGAAAGTTGGGAGGTGTAAATAGAAGAATGCTAAACATTAAATTGCCATAAATTATCAAACTATTCTTGATACTGCTATAACACGATAAAAGTATGTTAGAGGTTTAAAGGATGGACTTTGAACTTCTAAGGTAATGTTTTTCGGAAGAATTACTGAAAACAGATCAAGAAAGCGTAGTAAGGTTTAGAATATCATGGATAATTTCTTGCACAACAAGTGATTCTGAAGAGAATATTTTGCTTCCAAGGATCGTGACTAAGAATCGGATCAGTCCATAAATTAAGCCTCATGATTGTAGAAACTGAGAGAAATAGAGGAGATAAAACCATACATGAATGTTTATTACAACCATTGCACAATGGCCATTAGAAATTCCACTAAGCAGTGGCGTTCGTTTTATTATTTGTTCTGATTATCGGACTTTGGAACTACAAGATGTAGGCTATGTTACAATGGAAAACACCCCGTCCTTCGGATAGGACGTTCAATGGAGGCCCCGTGTAAAGGAGAGTCTCCACCTATTCACGTTAAAAACCCACTGTACCATTCGTGTAAGTGTAGGGGGAAACCCTGGTGTCGTGGTCCACCTGCACTCCCCCAATCAGTTACATCGGGAGGAGAAACTTTCGAGTCATAGTGATTAAGTTCGCTTTTCGCCTTCCAGGCACAGGTGACGCCATAACAAATAATAATGGTAGTGTTCATTGCCACTAGTTGAGTCTTGTTGTATAATGTATTTCTGAGCAACCCGTCATACAATCTGCATAACATTAAGGATACCTTCTGATTGGATGAATCGCTATTCCACCAGGTTGATCAAGACCGTCATCAATTATGATATCGTACCGAGATCCGTTTGAATTGTGTAATAGAATCCAGTCATACACACCGTCAATCCAATACACATTACCCGTCAACCAATCAACGGCGATGCCACTAACAGAATCTGAGGTGCCATGAAAAAACGAACCAGCTCGACCATTTTCTTCAATTGTACCTTTAAAAATACAAAAAGCAAAAAAGAATGATATAACTAATTAATACTCTAATGATGATGATGATGATAATGATAATAATAATAATAATGATAATGATAAACATAATAATAATACAAATGATAATAATAATGATAATAATATTAGCAATGATAATGATAATTTAATTAAAAAATAATAATGATAACAATAGTGATAATGATAGATAATAATGATGAAAAACAAATTAATGACCAAGTTAATAGTGAAAATGATTAAGGTGACCAAAATAATGATTAAAATTCTAGCAATAACACGATCGTAATAATATTTGAAAATGTTGATAAAAAAGAAAAATAACCAAATTGAGAAAATGAAAATGTTTGCTTAGTGACAACGTTCAGGGTAGATTGAATAGGTGTACAGGCTGTGCTCGAATGAATATGAAAGTTGACATTGAGGAGTTGATATAAATAATCCAAAGGAAATAAAGAAATATTAAATCAATTGACTCTTGTTGATTGTAATGATTTTATGAACATATGCAAAAATATATTAATTAATAAATGATCACTATTGAAATGAAGTCGAATTGAAAATAAAGATATGATAACTTATAGATCGAGCGGTTTTACTCACCAGACATTATCATTTTCATCCCTTTATCGCTCCAGATTATTTGTTGTTTTCCATAGTTGATGCCTACAGAACCCCATCTTCCACGAGGTAACTGATAGTGGACCTCAGTAGTGATAAAGGATCGGATATGGCCATTGGGTGTTAGCACATTACGCGGATCAGCATTTAAACTTGATAACCGCGCCATCTCAGTTTCCGGATGTACTTCGGCCCATATTATCCGTGATCCGAGTATGTCATCAACTGTACGCCAAATGAAAAATGTAAATGAACATTTAAAACTTAAATACTTTTTTTTTATTTATTATAAAAAAGTGACTTCAAAATTCTTCTTCGTCCTCTTTTCCTTCGCAAAATTTTCCTCATCCATTTCTGAACATTCATGTAACGTGGGTGCGTCCTGGTATAGTGGTTCCTGACTCTCGCCTTTCAAACAGGGGGTCGTGAGTTCGAATCCTAGCCATTGCGTGTTTTCCTTCAGCAAGAAATTTATCCAAGCTGTGCTGCACTCGACCCAGGTGAGGTAAGTGGGTACCGGCAGGAAATAACATCTCGAAACCTGTGCGCACCAGAATCGGTAGACTAGCTTAGCCAGGGTATTATACATAATATAGGAGCGCCTTCAGCACCTAGCAAGGTGGATACCTGCGCTACACAAATCCCGTATTATTATGATTGGAACGATGAATAAGATTTCGGAATCGCCAAATGTTTTCTCCCCGGAAGAATCAATAATATCAATTTAGTGAAATCAGTTCCTGGATTTATCCCCCATCATCTATTTTCAACAGTCTCTAAATATTATGAGACTGGTGACACATTTCCCTATTAATGTTCATTAAAACCTCTTTTTAAAAAATCCTCTTCAAAATATACCTACCGACCTCGTATGCAAAAACGAATCCTTCATTTTGTTCATGTAAATCGGATACAAATTGGACCGTAATGAATGAGGAGCTGGACTCCAGCATCGGAGGAACTTCACTTCCACAGAAACGGCCCAATAACGGTGAATGATTGCTCCCAAACCCGTCGTAAACTGACAAGGCGTCTGAACTAGGAGGAAGAAAGGTAAGCAACATTTATTTCATAACAAATGATAAAAAAACATGGACCTCGGTACACCATGTATTCTTTTGTGGACATCCAGGACCACCCAAAGCCGACGTTTAGACAGGTGTGTTCTTGACGTCTTCAGAAGAATAGTTTTCGCACTTACTACGGAGATACTCTCAACAACGCATCTATTCCTTTAAAAAAATGATGCATTGGCACAGCAGATCATCAAATATGTCCGCTGGACGAACAATTGCAAATATAAAAATCCGATGTTATCCCAGTCCACCAACATTCCACAAAGGACTCTACGTTTTCCATTGTTGATTTGACTTGCATTTCAAAGGAATTGGTGCGTTGTATGGCTTTTCCGTAGTAAATACCGTAAATACGAAAAGTCCGGCTTATCTCCTGAAGACGAGTTCACGAGCTTACCGTGCAAGACAAACATGACAAAGAGACTAGCCCAGTGCACCACTTTGGGTAACACTATTGTGTGGAGTTTTCACTTGTAAGCTCCATTAAATAACAATTGGCGGCCTTTGCCATTCTTGCCATGTTCACGTTCTCAACCAAAGACATGTTCCCTGCAATGCACCGCACATACCGTGCATCCTGACAGACGGTATAGAACCTACTTTTATTTTTTTTTTGTTAATTGTCCTGAAGACGTCATAATATGCCCCCCTCTCCCCCCCCCAAAAAAAAAGGAAGAATACTTGCTGTACGTGAAACCTCTACACTCATTTTTTATCCACTACGGAAAATACTAGTGAGGCCTAATTCATAAAATAACACATTACACCCCCCCCCCCCAATTCTTTACTGCCTTCATCGCATTTGCGTTTTTGTTTTGTTTTTCTGTTTTTTTTTCACACAATATACCTTTCAAGATCGAAATTTCTCTCTACTTCACTTTTCGCAAGATCTTGTAGATGTGAATGCGAAAGACTGAAAGGACTGTATTCGAAGCACAGAACTCACGTGATTTTCCTCAGTATTAACACAATTCTTGATCAAACTTTAACGTATTATTTGATAGTTCACTCAACCTTTGTATAACCTTGTTCCAAAGGGTTAATGAATTCGAACGAATGGAAGAGTCATTTACATGACTTGTGAAGGAGATTTGTGGACTATTTCATGCAACCCTTATTTGGTATTGTTATTTAATAGAATTGAATTACTCTTTCCACATATCAACTAATAATGTCCGTCCATTTCAAGAATAAACGTAATACTTTTCGTTTCCACCTTTTAATCTGGATTTTATGGAAGAGTGTATAAGCGAGGGTATGCAGCAAATTTCATCTTTATGTATGTGTTTATTGTTCAATTTTAAATCAGAAAATCAACCTACTTTGTACCTATTGCTCATTGAGACACTTTGTTCGATTCGGAAATCACTTGTTGAGGATTGCAAAGGAAATACATGGCATGCTAATATATAATACTTCTAGCTCCATATTACAAACAATCAAACGAATGATAAAAACAAATGAAAACACCGCTATTTTCTTCAACTGGAAATGCCTCAAAGTATTTCAAATTTGCTGAAATCTTGGAATTCTCATCTTGTTCGTTGTCGCTATATATAGCTGTACTATGTACCGCTCCCTCTCTCCCGCCATTCCCTATTCAAATAATGCAATTATCATGTCAATAAATCACTTACACACAATTTCCACTTTCCTCCAAAATGAAAAGAAGGAAACGTATCCGGATGTGCGTGTTTGGAGGACTCTGTATCTGCCATTCTATCCGCTGCTCGTTAGGGTACCAATGTGGAAAGTTTGGAGACTTGATTGTTCCTGATCCTGCCAAGATAGTGCTGATTTGAGCCTCTGTCCTTTGCCTTTTTAGATAAAAAGTTTCAGGAAAATAGGTGGCACAACTATTATGTTATAATGCATTGCTATTACCTTTTGCCATGTCATACAGAGATAAAAGATTGAATATTCAATCTTAACTAATACATAAAAAACCTAAACGCATTATTTTGAAAGGTATTTGTTTTTATTGAAGCAGGGATGAATTATTCGTTTGGCAGAACAAACAAATAAGTATCAGAACACTTGATTTCAGACTACCAAAATCTCAGGAGAGAAATGGAGAGAATAGAAGGGGGAAGGGAAACTGGATAGAGAGAGATTAATGATGACAAGTAAAAGGAAATGCACAAGAGCAAGAAATGAAAAAAGTGATAGGCAGAAATAGAGGGGGGGTGTATGAAAACGAAGAGGCAGTCAGATGGAGAAGGAAATCAGTCACTAGAATTCTCAATTGGGATGGTGAGAAACTTTACCTGGGACGAAATCTTTGATCTATGCCCGATAGTTATACAGTGCGTATCAAAAAAAGTTTACACTTTGAAAAAGCCTTGGGAATTAAAAGGTATAAACATGTGGGGAATTTTTCACATATATTCTTTGGTTTGGGTGCCATCTATCGAATAGAAGTAAAAGTTTTGACAGAATGTTACATTTGAGTGAGCACTGTCCATTTTTGTAAAGCTCGCAGAAATCTGCGCAGAAATGCTCGTTTTCACGCCGTGTCAATTGGGGAAAGGGCGAAATCAAACTTTCCCTGCGAAACATTTCTCCTACATTTCCCTTGCACTTTAAGTCAACTGAAATAAAATGGATACATTCAAGCATTTTGTAACAATTTTGCCACCCAAATTTAAATTTCAATACTTGGTAAGTAAAACCTTTACCCTTTTTCTGCCAGCTGGATCTGAGGACATAACTGAATCTGAACAAGAGTTTATATCGATCCCCAGCATTTTTTCAGTTTTCACCATTAATGTGCGTTTACATTTCATTTTTCATTTAATACTTGTTTCTCCACACTTTTCCCTGGCTTGACAATGGTTAACAAAATGAAAATCAAGCCAAAGCCATTTCATGTAAATCACAGCTCAGTGTAAAGCTAATATCATCACGGTACGTGACCTCGGTATGTGGGGGAGTGGAGTGCACTGGGGCGCAGATCACTCTCCGAAGTGTTTTGGGCAAGGAAACAAGTTGAAAAAGTAAAAGATGTCTTTAAATCAATTTTACTAGCTAAATTCCACGTTTTTTTTAATGATTAAGGTCTACTTTAATTCGCATAACGATTTCAAAGTTGTGCGCAAATCATTTTTTCACTAACCTTTCAAAAGTAAGTGGTACTCAGACAAGCGGAAATAGTTTTCGACAGTTATATCGTAAATGAATGGATCGGTACTAATGTTAAAATGTGGAAAAATCTGCGGGATATTAGAAAGGATTAATCTAACAGGATTTTTTCTAAGTGTAAACTTTTTTTTGATACGCACTGTACATTCAAAGCTTGGATTGACTTACACCTTCTACAGTTTGTATTAATATTTTAATTTTCACTCCAGATGGATCTCAAAATTAAACATATCTTAGATAATAATGTAAAACATGTGGGAGGAAGGCTATCTGTTAAATCTGAATTAGGATCTCCGCGAACCGTATAGAGTACGTGAATGTAGATTATCAAAACTGGCATAAATCTTTTGTGTTTAAACAAGACGTATTTTAGAAAAATGAAATAAAATTGGAAGTCGTGGAAGTAGGAAAATATATGGTATGGTTATCATATCAAATCTGCCATGCAGTTGCTAAATGGAGTCATTCATCTGATCGACGTCTCGATATATTTTTAATTGTGTAACCTTGAAGTTCAGGGTGATGAATTTTATCATGTTTGGGTATATCCTTTTTCTTAAGGATCGTTAGAAGTATGCCTAATGACCTAATGCCATTAAGTTTAATCAGTCAATGTTACATCTATTAAGCACAAAGTATATTTCAAAATATTGTTCAGTCATCACGTCGAAGTTCGAGTATTTTTTTTGTTTGCATGACACGTTCATGAATTAGTCTTTTGTAAATTTGTATACAGGGCTAAAGTTGAAACTTTTATGACATGTTACAAGTCCATATATTTCATTTCCATTGATTCTACCTTCACTGTTCGTGTAAGAGTTTATTATTTTTACCTTTTATTTTCGTTTAAACTTTGTACGTTTATCTATAGACCATATTGTTGTTAAGTCAAGTTTTGGTTAGTTGATTGTAATTCTTCCATGTGCCTATAGGAGCCGTTCAAATAAAAAAAGAAACACTGTGTCACTGACTTAATTTTAAATCCGTTCGGGTTGTATGTGCGGAATGTTATAGAGTATGCAGGAAGCGTTTCATGAAAGGAGTTGTCAAAATGTCCAAGTCCTTTTGAATCGCGTAGCGACGTTGTGACATAATGTGATGTGCGCTACACAAGAACTGCGTTGTTGTTGTTATTATTATCATGATGATGATTATTATTATCTATCATTATCATTATTACAACATTTTCTCCGAAGTTTACCAATGAAAGTAACACTGTTTTTAAGCAAATCAACAAGGGGAATTGTAAACAAATGTTGATAATATGCTCCCTAAGTCTACAACTTTACATCAGAGCTAGGTTTCTACGTCGTATTTCTTCAATAAACATTCAAAACTGTTTCTACATTCACAGGAGTATAATCAGTTTAGGGAGAACACTCTTTGGCAGATTGAGTCGAAAGCAGGAATATTAACTTCCTACTGTTCTCTCGTTAATTTCCGGGTTAGATGATATCACTGCCATTAAGCAGGATAATGGCCATGTCCCACTTGGTTCAGTATGAGCGTATACTATTCAAACATTGCATATAGAACATGCAAGCTGAACGAACTGAAATAAGTTAATCAACTAAAGGGAAAATTGTGAAAATAAAATATCTGGCAGGACATTTTAAGAAGCGTACGAATTAACTGGATATTTCGAAACCTGAAATGTTTTTTTTTATGACCGAAGAGCATATAAAATAACACACATACACACACACAAACATGCACACGGATGCAGAGGATGTTAATTCACAAAATAGGAGATTCACTCATCCAAAATAAACATGCGATTTTTGTAACTTTTCATATCCTTAAAGGGATGGTTCAGGCTGGGAATATAACAAAGTTATTACATTTTAGATATTTGCATTATTCCGGTGAAACAGTTCTAGGCATGTCTTTATGAATATTCAGTAGGCATGGTAGGTAGGCTGATAATGTCATATCCCCACTTGTTCTTTTGTATTTTATTATATGAAATGAGGATTATTCAAAATGTTCTACCAAGAACTAAAACAATTGGATTGACAACTGATTAAGTGCATTACTTATTGGCGCAACTTATTTCATCAAAATAAAGACATGTCATTTACACATGTATGAAAAATGAAACATATATGATTTCAGGTAATAATTAAAAAAAAAGAGAGTGGGGATGTGGCACTATCAGCCCACCTAATGAATATTCATGACGATGTGCGTCTATTTGTTTTCCCAAAGTATTGATAAATTGTAAAGTTCAATAACTTCGTTATTTATTATCGGATTTTGATGAAATTGTCAGCATTTTGCTCTGTGAATTTTACTCTATTTATTCAGATATAGATATTTTCAGCTAGGACCATCCATTTAATCAATTTTGACGAAAAAACTCTGAGTAGATTTTGATGAGTGTAAAATAGAATGACATCGGGTAACGGACTTTAACCACAATTCATTTTCCTATATATGCCTATCAACTAGAAAATAAACACCATAGAGAAATGAGATGGAAGTATTTTATATATCTAATAAGAAAGGCCTTTTTTGTACAGGAAGCTATATCGGAAGAAAACTATAAAAAAAAGACGATTGATCAAGCTTTGTCATCCAACGTTAAATGGATTTCTGGATCAGATAAAAAAAATCCACCTTATTTTTATATGCAACTACACAAAATTGTCTCAGCTGCTACAAATTTAATCCTAAATAATCTTGCGATTTGGTGACCTTCCAAAGTTGTTATTCCTTGCTGCATGTCTATATGCACTTCATTTCCTCCTTAATTTTCTGCCTTTTTAGAAATTATAAGATTCGAGATAAATTTTATTCAATTTGCAGCCCGAAAGATGAATGACCATCGAATTTACGATAAAAATATAAAACGTAAAGAGGGTGATAATTTTGATTTGCAATAACAATAGACCAACTTGATAAAATAATTCAAGTCTAAAATATTAATTTTAATCAATAATATAATTCATAATGTTTAATGTGAATTAAGGAACTGGAAATTATAGTGGTGAAGGTTAATGGGACTGGTAGAAATGACAGAAAATGTATACATGTATGTAGTTTGATGAAGCATTTAAAATATAAAGAAGAAAAGTTGGGGGGAGGAGGTGGCCTGTTCTGAAATACAAATAGCAGAACTTCAATTAATCCTGATTTATTTTCTCATAGATCATTAGAATTAAAGACTTAAAAATACTAACTTACAATATGATGCAAAAGCACGTTACACTGGCAATTAACAGCGTCTGGGACACCATATTTGGACCTTATCAGTCTAGTCTCATGTGAATATACACCGATGATCGCACTGGAATAAGGAAAAAAAATTAAATAGTTGTCAGGTGTTGTAAAAGCTTTGTTTTTTAAGGGATGGTATTGGATACACTAATTTTAGCTGGATTGATAATGTTTATATCATGACAAATAAATGACTGGGAGTTATAAAACCCCAACCTGGTGATAGATTTTCTGATAATCGCCCAAATGTTAACCCAATGCATTTCTCAAGAGCAACAACTATTTCACTTCGATAGAAACGGTAGATGAGTAAAACCAAAATGTGTCCGTGACAAAATAAATAGCGTTAGTTATCACCACACATTGGCGTAATGAGCCAAAAAAATTAGAGGGGGCATAAAGGACAAATCAGGCAAGATTTATATAACTAAAAAAATCGAGCGAGCGAAGCGAGATAGCACAAATATCGACATTTTGAAATTGTGATCTATTTTTACATATTTGGAAAATAATATGGTATTATATCCTTCTTCCCAAGGCCGCCACTGTCTTTATAAATCTGAATTTCATCACAAAGAAGTAAAGGTACAAAGAAGTAAAGGTACGTTGATTGTGACATTCAATCTTGCGAATAATTCAGCACAATCATGAAAATGACGTCAATCCCCATTTCCTTAAATCAATTCAAAGGTCATAATGTAATTCTAACATCGCTTTAGTTCAGGGAAGTTGACTTTAACTACGCGGTTGTAAACATAATTTGAACAGAGAGATGCTTTAGATAGCACACCTCTGACTCTAATAAGGAAACTCGTTTTCAGTAGAAAATTCGCGTAGTAAATGGGTTGTATCTAAATGTACAAAGTCAAATAGCATTATCCTTGCTTTACAATGTATCAACCTATACCCAAATTTAAAGTGCATAACATCTGATGATGATTTCTATTTTCTTCATATGCCAGGTCTCTTTTGGGCAATTATATTCCTAGGGCACCCTTCAATCAAATGTGTACGACGATTTAGGAATGAATCAATGTATAAAGATAATTATATCAAAGGGTTTATTTTTCCAGTATCAACTCGTCTACTATCATTTGATCTACCATCAGCTCGACCACTATCCAAATGGCCTAACTGTCGTTTCGTCCACTCACCATTTCGTCCAATAACCAGTTGAACCAATAGCCATTAAGCCCATATACCATTTGATCTAATTAGTCTGAGTGTTAGTTGGGCGAAATGAATAAAAACAACATGGATATAGACCAACTATGAGACGAAATGGGAAGAGCTGGTGATTAGGCGAAGTGAAAATTGGACCAAAACTGTTGTTAGACAAAATGCTGATGGACGGAATGGCATTAGACTAAATGAAGGTAGACCATGTGGTGAGTGGACGAGTTGGTAGTTGACGGATAGGCAATTCACCGTCACGGACAGGTGCACCCCCGCCCCCGAATTTCTATAGCATATTTGGAAAAGGGTCATATGGCCCCGCCGTCCCTTCTCTTTTAAGTTAAAGTTAATTTTTCATTTCCATCATTAGCATAAACAAATACAAATCAAACATACGTCATACTTATACAAATCACCGTGCATTTATCACCCACCCCCCCCCCCCCAAAAAAAAAAGGGACAAAGAGAAATGGAAAGAAAGAAGGGTGAAATATGATATCATTATCTGAATATTATGTTAAAATCTACCACAGAATCTTTTTTAAAAATGTCAATTTTCCTGGATAGGCTGTAACAAAAGCTCCCTCAGATCTTCGACTCATTACGCCACTGTAGTTCATTCCATTTGCATATAATTAATCCATCACAAATTATTACGTCTATATGTACAGTCCCACAATGTGCGTAATGGTCCGTATAGGATCAGGGGGATTCAATCGATTAACATCCAATCATTATTTGCAAGAGTAAAAATAATGTTGAATCTTACCTTAGTTATATCGCTGCTAAGTTGGAAGAAACTTATACAGATAATGCCATAAAAATGATGAAAAAATATTCAAAAGTAACAATCCACGAGATAATAATCCGTTTCAGCGAGAACTTATAGCCTACTTCTGTGTCCAGAGATATTTTATTGACTAACAAATTCGTTGTCTCTTTACACACACCTAGATCGAACTGCGTTGGTTATAACCGTAGTGCACAATCGTGGTAGGATGTGGTTAACTCTGTACATATGAGGTAGTTTCCGTTCATGACTTCAGGTGTTTTTATTATATAGGAAGATCATTGTAGCCATCATACTTTTCATTTCACTAGATATAAACCTGTTGAATGTTCTATTGTAGGCATACATTATAAAATATGCCCATACCAAGAAGGAAAAACCAGTAATTTTTTTTTTCTGGTTTCTAGTAGATTTTTACTGGTTTCCAGAATATTTTTACTGGACCAGTTGATTTTTAACTGATTTTTAACTGGACCAGTAAAAATCAACAGGAGACTAGTTCCAACAATTGCATTCCAATTGAAGTACAGTAGTGCCAGATAATTTGTTTTCATCAGACTGGTGTAACGGGTCCAATAAAAACAATGAATTTATTTCAAGTCTAATTCTTCTGAGAAATGAATCTTGCAATTCGGAGAAAGTTATTTTTGTTATCATTTATCATTATCATCATCATTCTTCTTATTATTATCAGTATTAATACTGTTTTAGTTTTTATCATTATTATTCCTCTACAAAGGATCAAGTCCGTATTTTTTCTTGAACTTTGCTCTAACAAAAAACACCAAGTAATTTCAGTTGCAACTAGGAACTTTACACTACTAATCTCCGAGATTCTTTCTTATCAACCTGGTTGTACCCAAGACAGTTGCATTCTGAATGTCGTACATCCTGACTCGTTTGACCTTTGCCTTCACGTTCCACATCCTCTCGATCACCTGATAATGTCGATCTCAATCCTTAGGTCTTGATACTTGAGCCGTTTGTCTCTTTCCTTTACAGCAATGTTGATATCGTAGGGAACAGAGACCTCAATGATATTTACTACGTTTTTTACTCTGACGATGATGTTCGGCTTGTTGCCGTTGATGGTTCTATCCGTTAGTATGCCATAGTTCCAATATATGGTGCTGTAATTGATCGTTTGTGGCTATAATGTTCCCAAGCGTGATCACAAGCCATTTCATCCTTTAGTAGTTGCCAATGGATAAGTTTGGCAATATTGTCATGTCTTGTGATGTACTCAGTTCAAACAAGAGTCGAACATGCTGATAACAAATGCATGGTTTTTCGGTCTATTTTCCATACATCCTGCAAGTGTCATCTGTATCTGTCCTGAGGATAGATTTTTCGTAGGCAAGGGTCCTCACTACCTGGTCCTGAATAGCATAGATGAACCCTTCAGTTTCAGTCCCGCCGACTTCAGCCATTGATGGGTGTTTTTCTGGTCACGAACTTCCGATGCGTCTGTGTTTCATGGTAGCCACATAAAGTCACTAGGATTTAAGTTGCCCTTGAACATGTTGAAGTTTCTTGTGGAAGGAGCATTTAAGTCTTGCCTTCTCTTTTTCACCGTAGGGTAGTGTCATTCGATGTTGTGCTAATAAGATAGATGCTTGCTTGTTAATCATGTTATTGGAGTGTATTGCATGACTTTTATCATAATCGAGGGATATACTCGTCAGTATATCAGGTGGATTGGATAGGTAGTTGGCGAGGTTCGTTGCTTCCGCCATGTTCCAGACCATCTCAATTTGTTGTAGACCTCTTTTTCCATGATCACGGGGTAGGTACAACCTTTTGATTGCGGCCTTGGGGTGATGTAATCTGTGCATCGTTAATTGCTTTCTGGTCATAACATCTAGGCAACATATATCATATATTAACTAGCTTCCAGTTAATAATACCAAAACTGTATCTAAGCACATGAATGGCTAGGGTGTTGATCGCTTCAATCTTATTTTCGGCATTCAGTTCGGATTTGAGAATCAGCCTGAGTCGTCTTTTGATCTATACTAATACTGTGAATGAGGAAAGAAAGCAGGAAATTTGTATTCTTTATAGTGACTGCTCTGACCATTTCCCTATATTTTGCATTTCGCTTCATAAATCTGTATATACTCATCATGTTAATAACTTACAAAAAATAGATTTTTTCATGACGCAAATGTAAATATGTTTAAAGAAAAACTAGATTTTGTGAATTGGTTGGACATGTTGGATGGATATAAATGTGAAGATGCAAATGAATGTTATAATATATTTTTTGAAAAGTTTTATAAAGTCTATGATAAATGTTTTCCCATGAGGGTAAACCATGTAGTTATAAAGAAACAGATATAAAAAGCCATTGATCACAAAAAGAATATTGCAATCAGTTAAACGTAAACATACTTAAAGAGACCTAGTGATCAACATAAGAAAAAATAGTTATTGTATAAAAACAACCTAACCAATATTATCAGATTTTATAAAAGAAAACAGTTACAGAGATTTGTTTGACAATGTCAAGAGTTTGATTTGATTTGATTTGATTTATTTGCCAAGTCTATATACACATACATTTCAAACATATTAAGGTATACATGGTATATCGATTCATAAAGCTTGACAGGATGAACCCATGAAAGCTCAAGAGCTTATTTCCAATGGAGTGATTTGAAAAAAAAATTGGAGACAAAAACAAAAATATACCTAAAACAATGTTTCATGGAAACATGAAATTTGATTCTCAGAGTGATATTGCTCAATATTTCTTTTTTTTCGTCAACGTAGGAAAAAAATATCAAATTCAATTGTATCAACCAAATCATTTCATGATTTTTTTACCAAATAAACAATTCAACTCCTTCTTAGTCAAACCAGTCTCTGTAAACGAAATTATAGAAATATCATCATCTCTAAAAGTTAATAAAGCATGTGGACCGGATGGTATATCCCCAAAAATTGTGAAACAATGTATTCACATTTTGTTCATCCTCTGTGTGATGTGTTTAATAAATCATTTATTACAGGAACCGTGCCAGACAGTTTAAAACTTGCAAAGATAATACCAATATATAAAAAAAATTATGTGGATAATATTGAAAATTACAGGCCTGTGGCTTTATTATCAGTATTCAGTAAAATTTTAGAAAAGCTGATGCACAAAAGATTGCTTGACCTTTTAAATAGATTCAAGATTCTTATTAATGACCAATTTGGTTTCCGTAAAGATTTTAGCACATCACTCAGTATATTAAATTTTACAGATTATATCTTAGAAGAACTGAATAGAGGTCACTTTTGTTGTGGAGTATTTATGGATTTATCCAAGGCTTTTGACACCATCGATCACCACATTCTTTTGAAAAAAAAAGAATTATTATGGAGTTCGTGGTATTCCACTGCAGTGGTTTGCCAGTTATTTATCCAATCGTAAACAGTATGTGGTGATGGAAGGTGTCGAATCCAATCACATGAATATTGATGTCGGTATTCCACAAGGTTCAGTTTTAGGGCCGCTTTTGTTTATTTTATATGTAAATGATATTCTTTTCTCATAAAAAATATTTAAGTTCTCATTGTTTGGAGACGACACTGCTGTTTTATGTTCTCACTCTAATTTATCTAAATTGATTTCTGCAGTTAATTCTGAGTTATGTAACTTAAATGCCTGGTTCAAATGTAATAAACTACAACTTAATCTTGAAAAACAAAGTATGTTATCTTCCATTCCAAAAGGAAAAAAAATGTAAGTAATATTGAATATGTTAAAATTGATGGCATTGCTATTGAAAGGATAGATTGTATTGACTTTTTAGGTGTCACTATCCAAGAAAACTTGGAATGGAAAAAACACATTGATATTTTTTGTAACAAAGTTCTAAAATGTATTGGAGTTTTGTACAGATTTAAGGATTTTTTGCCCCTCAGCATATTACTTAATATTTATTTTTCTATATTATTTCCCCATCTATTGTAATATCATTTGGGGGTAACACCTTTAAATCAAATTTATCTATATAATTTATTTTACAAAAGAAAGCTGTTCGTTTGTTAACAGATTCTCATTATATGAGTCCAAGTGCGCCTCTCTTTGTTAAACACAAAGTGTTACCTTTATTTAAAAAGATTGATTTTTATGTTTAAATTTCACAAAGGTACCCTTCCAGAAAATTTTTAACAAATGTTTCAAACAGATTCTCAAATTCATAAGTACTCTACTAGACATCAAAACAACTATCGTATTCCTTTTTCTAAAATTAATTTTATTCGCAATTCCATCAGATACATCGGGGTGGGTGGGTGCAGGGAGGGGGAGTTTCCCCCTCCCTCGCGAAGCGCGAAGCTTTTAGTGTTTCATTAATTAAAATGAAAAGGAGCCGTCTCTCTTGTCTCTAGTACCTCCAATTCAGTTGACTATATTGCGATTTTGAACCTTGTTTTCAAAAGTGATTTTGAACGCACAAAAAAGGTAGGCCTATACAATGGAGGAAATTAAAATGATAATAACTCCGCGCGAAGCGCGGAAGCTAAAGCGTTTTATCAATTTTTCTTGCCATAAAAAGGGTCCCGAGAAAAGGGTATTCTCAAAGATATATTGAATATTTTCTTTGAAAAGATCAGATTTGATTACAAACATTAGCAACAGTGCATACTTTTAACTCGCAAAACAGAGGAGAAGCTTGGTAGAGGAAGATATTCCTCCCCGCGCAGAGCAATGAAACTCTTAAATTTTAAAGGGCGGACGTTTCATCAAATGTAGATATCTCTTATACCCAATCGGCTCTAATTCAATTGATTTTCTAAGATTATTGAACTTCATTACAGGGTAAAAATAGTGCGCAAAAAGTTTAAACTTCTGTAATTTATTGAAATTATCTGTCTATATAAAAATGGATGCCTAATTTTTTTGACTTATCCTGAAGCGCTTCACTTTGAATATAAAGAAACTTAAGTGTCATTCCAAATTTCAAACTGAGGGCGCAAAACAGGGAAATGATATGAAGATTAATACAATTTGAGTAAAAAATATTGTACTTTTTTATTTAACACGACACAAATTTCATACCTTCCTCTTTTTAAATTAGGAACCTGTTTGCCCCAAAATTATGATTGTTTAGTAATGAGCTGAAAAGCGGGAGAAGTTGACTTTATGGAGGTGACGGCAGAAACTGATATTAAGATTTTACCCGCTCGGAGCCGACCAGACCAGACGTTGCGCGATCAATTGAAAAAAGGATAACTTCATATATTTACTTCGGCCTAACCTTACTCAAATTCATGCCCTAATGTATACAATTTTAACTTTAACTGGCAAGAAGCACATAGCTGAGGTGGAAAAACAGGCGAGGTTAGAGAAAAGGTGGGGGAAACAATGGAGAACTTCAATATTGTCATTTAACCGCGCGCAGCGCGGAAGCAAAATTCATATATAAATTTAGAGCAAGAAGAGTGAAGGAGTTTCTTTTTGAGAAAAAAATAAAGAATAAAAAGAAAAAAAAACACAAAGCTACCTTTCTTCCCTTTCCCCCCTTCCCTTTTCCTTTTCTCCTCTCTTTTTTCCCTTTTTTTTCTTTTTGGGGACGTTTTTTTTTTTTTTTTTTTTGGGGGGGGGGCAATCGCCCCCACCGCCCCCCCTGGCTACGCGCCTGGATTTTACGATAGTTCTTAGGTTGTTTTGTGTCTTGTCTTTGTACAGTTGAAAGGTCATTCCAATTGGCAGCCATTTCTCAATAGTCCTGTTCCCTCTGATAATGTCATTGATGATTTTCAGAAGATTAGCATGGGTGCTGCCAAACCTCTTTATCCAAAAGTTTTGTACACCATCTGGTCTAGGACTTTTTCAGTTCTGAGTGTTCCTTATGATGTTTCGTAGTTCAGGTAAGGTCAGTTCTACTAGCTGCTGAGCTGGCACACTGCCCATTTTGTCTACTTCCGACTGAATCTAGGGAGCCTCTTAGTGAGTGATATCATTATCCAAAAGTTCTATCCAGTAGTTCTTTACATCATCTGCCGATGGAACATCTTTCGCCTCACTCATCTCTGAATCCAGCTCATGAAAGAATTTCTTTCTGTTTCCATTCGTATCTTTGTGTATCTCTTAACACGGTGTTTGAGAGCATGAATCTTCATTTTGATGGCTCCTATAACAGTTGTCCTAGTACGGGTCTTATCGTCAATGCGATATTTCTTCTGTAGTCTTTTGGCATTGCTCTTTATCCGATGGGTTTGATGTTTCCCTTATCTACTTCTCCGAGTTGAGCCACGTCTTTAAGTAGTTCTGCTATCTTAGTTTGTAGCCCCTTATTCCTGTCAGGATTCTTCTTATGATTGGAAGAGTGGTTTGATGAAAGCTACTTGGGTCCCATATGTTCTGCTACAGTTTTTTGCTCCTGCCCAGGTAAAACAGTTTATGTCCAACAAACTGGAAGAACAAGAGTGCACATTTCAAAGCATTTTATCTCTTTGTCGATCACGTTCTTAGTAGTAAAGCACGTTGTGTCGATCTTGAGAACTTGTGGTCCACCTGAAATTGATATTTCCTTCACATAATCAAAGTTGCTTCTCAGTGCTGATGACAGCCGTTGATGGGAATCACTGTCTTTATTTGTCGAGTCTTGTGATACGATCGTATCTTCCTCGGGTACAGATGATTTGTTATTACCCCCATACATCCTTTATCTTGTTGAATGTGAGGCTCTCCGCCGCATATAAAATGAGCAACATCGTCCCCATGTCCAGTCTCAGTAATTTCTGGTCTCTTCTCAACCTTTTCTATTAATGTATCCCGAAGAGTACCAGATTTCACCTTAGCTTGTTGCAAGTGCTGGGGTAGGTCTACATGTCAAGAGAATCCAGTCTTATTAGCTGTTTGTTCTTCTGTTCATCGTTGATCCATTTCCCTCTCCACCAGCGGGCTTGTCAGATGTGTCACTGTAGTGAAGGAAAGGTGCTCCTCTTTGGTATTCGGCCTTAAAGGTCAAGTCCACCTCAGAAAAATGTTGATTTTAATCAATTGAGAAAGATCAGACAAGCACAATGCTGAAAATTTCATAAAAATCGGATGTAAAATAGGAAAGTTATTACATTTCAAAGTTTCGCTTATTTTTATCAAAATAGTTATATGAGCGAGCCAGTTTCATCCAAATGAGAGTCGATGATATCACTCACTCACTACTTCTTGGGTTTTTTTATTGTTTGAATTATACAATATTTCAATTTTTAAGAATTTGACGATTAAGACCTCTATGCCTGAAGCAGAAAAAAATAAAATAATGGAATTCCACGTGTTCAGGGAGGAATGAAACCGCATTTCATAAGACAATGACGAAAAAAATAAAAATATTTCATATTTCATTTAATAAAATACAAAATAGTGAGGGAGTGATGTCATCAGTTCCTCATTTGCATACCGACCGAGATGTGCATATAACTGTTTTGTGAAATGAAGCGAAACTTTAAAATGTCATAACTTTCTTATTTTACATCCGACTTTGATGAAATTTTCAGTGTTATATTTGTTTATTTTTTCTCTTTTTATTAAAATCAAATTTTTGTTGGGGTGGACTTGTCCTTTAATCTGTGTGTCTACCATTTCGATTTCATCTAGTTTTTGTAGAAGAGACAAATTGAGCGGTGTAGTCATATTTCTTTGACAGTAGCTATACAAAGGAACCTGTTGATCATTCTCATATATAATGAATATAGAATGCGTCTTTATTTTTTCAAACAAGCAGATGATAAATACTCTAATGCTTTAGAATTACATGTATTAGAATTAGAATATACGCAAAGATAGCAGTAAAATATGGACCAAATACAAAAATAATACATCTTTAACACGTGCATTCTTAAACTTAATTACTTGAATGAACAGAATGACAAAATAAAGTAGATATTATGATTTACACACAGAGAAGAACGTAAACATAATTGTATGTGAAAATTGTAAAGTGATGTCGAAAGAAGTGACGATGAAATTACAATTGTACGCATTCGTCATGTTTGTGTTTTAGTCAGTTTCGGTCATTCGATTTAAGCCTATTAATAGAGCTTATCGCTTTAAAAAGACAGGAATAGAAGCCCGGCCAAGGAGGGGAGGGTTCATATATGATTTATAAACTTGATCTCAAATTTGCCGGCCAAATCTGTTCCTCCCGTCGAACAAACTTTCGTATCATATCGTTTTCTACATACAAGTTATATCATATAAGTATCAAAACAAAATGTAACATAAAATCTCCTTGCAACGAGCACTAAATCCACGCACTAAAGCACACCTTCAGACACGCCCCACATACGCTAACAAATCTCTCCTCCGTATGGACGGACTTATTTAAACACAATCTAAAATAAAGCAACACGCTCCGTAAATGTAAGGAATTCGATTAATTAAAGAAATAATTTTGTCAAATTGGACTATTTTATCCATTATAAACTCATTTTTGATAACCATACGCGGGAACAATAAATTGTATGTCTACCCTTCACAACTGGGAATCAAGCCAACTGATCAACAATGTGCTACACTCAACGCAGGTGAGGTAAATGGGTCCCGGAAGTAATTCCTTAAACATGTTAAAAAGCTGTCTGCGCTATGAACGCCTAGCCTAGCCGGGTAATACAGGAGCGCCTTGAACACCTAACAAGGTGGATATGTGCGCAACATAAGTACCCTGTATATCATTAAGCCATCGTCTCTTTAAGGACCTTCTTCAAGGACATATTATTCTGATATTACGAATTTTTTTAGCAAACAACTAAAACTATAATGTAATAGAATTTAGGAGACACAAAATTATTCAACGCAAAATGTTTTAGGCGTCCACATTCCGTACATTTCTGGTCGTTTCTTTATGGAATCAAGCTTGTTCATGTACCATCAACAAAACCATTCAGAACAAGACAATAACCTTTTATTTAATCAATTCAAATTAAAATTCAAATTTATTTATTTCACTTCCATCAAACAAAAACAAACTGTATAACATATATAAACATAAATATCTGTATTCGTTGCAAAAAAATTAATACATATGTTGTGAAAAAACACTTAGACAATTTGGGCAACACTTTGTAGGTTTTAAATATGTATACTATTTTTTTCAATAGAAATTAAATTAAGATGGAAATGGAGGGACCAACTAAAAAACAATGCTTGAACAATGTGGGTCCCTCAACAAATAGATTACACAACAAATAACAAAATACAAATACAGATATATGTAATCAAATGAGAAAAAAATAAATGAGAAATAATACCCACAAAATAAATACGAAGTTGTCAAAATATATAGTTTGATATAGCACAAAACAACCCGTCCTAAAATATATCCGCCCTTTACCACCCCACCCCCCCCCAGAAAAAGAGAAGAAAAAAGGGAGAATGCCCGTAGGAGATGGATGGGTGCTGCTGAAGGTAGGTAGAACACATGCCATCGTGGACTCAAGCAAACTGGATTCAATGATGCGTATAAAAGGAGAAAAAAATATATAAAATAACCTGGAAAGAATATAATGCACGAAAAAAAATGAATGATACCGTAAACAAATAACCGTTAGGAAGGCGGATAAGCGGACAGGAGAGAAAGAGAAAATAGAGGAGAGGATAGACACAATAATGTATGAGGTTCAATAACGAGCACATCTGAGAAGGACTTGTGTCAGATGTTTTTTTCATTAAAAAAAATGATGATTATTTTATGTTTTAATTATAGTCTTTAGAGTAATAATGATAAATTGACAGAGAAGATGAATTAGACTTGATATGGGAGTATATTATAAGACTTTAATATAGATAATTTGAATTTAGTCTAAAAAGAGTTCAAAGATTTTGCGGTTGTTATATCATTATGAAGTGAGTTCCATAACTTCAGTCCATCATATATAAATGTGATCTGAGCAAGCAAATTTCTTAAAAATGGTAAATTGAATTCACCCAATCGCCTTGTTGGATAGTTATGAATGGATTGATTTTTTGGAAACATTGAATTAAATACAATGTACATTTGAGAGGTTGTTGTTGTTGTTGTTGTTATAGTTATACATAAACTGATCGAGATTAAACATATATAAGTCTTCAATATTTTATGTTCAAAATATAATGGGTCAGTATGAGACAAATATGCTGTGTGACATATGATACGAAGAGACTTCTTTTGTGATAGTAGTAATTTGTGTAAACGTTCCATAATTTAAATAAGGCAATAATATAACGTAAGCAGGGACGATAATGGTAAACAAAATTTACGCTTGTTAAGTATACCAATGTTGTGTGGAATAGTTTTATATAATTATGTTATCTTTTTGGAATTTCCATGAGAGCGTATTATCGAATGCCATTCCAAGAAACTTAATATGGGATACATTTTCCAAGGGAGTTCCATCCAAGAAATATCAACATGAAGTGTATTTATAGAGTAACTAGACAATAGCAGGACCCGCTGGGAAAACAGTTTTCGGAACTGAAGTGGCTACCCTGGGTAAATATGCCGCTATCATTATTATTATATTTTGTTTTTTGAAGATTTATTGACAATGTATTTGCTCTTATCCATTGGGTGACATTTTCTAGTTCAGAGTTGAATATAATAGCAAGGTGAAGAGGATTTTTATGTGAAAAAAATAAGTTAGAGTCGTCTGCAAAGAGAATGAAAGAAAGAACATCTAATGATCTACAAAAATCATTAATATAAACTATAAACATAATCGGGCCGAGAAGACTACCCTGTGGAACTCCACAATTATTCATTTTTTTTCATTTGAAAATTTCACCCGTTTAAAAAGACATATTGCTTCATATTCAGAGATAGCTCCTGAACCACTCCAAGGACTTCCCACGCACTCCATAATGATGTAATTGGTTAAGTAAAATATCATGATTAATGCTGTCGAAGTACTTGAAGAAGTCCATTTGACGCTGTTATGAATAAAATGAATCCATTAATAAATAGCTCTTCTCCTGTAGCGCGATTCAAACGCTCTCATTGCAAAAAGGTTCCAAGGTCCCCATGGATCACACCTAGCATTTTGCTCTCAATAAACAGAAAGAACAACCTTTACTTAAAAAACTATTTCAAAACCTTGCGACAGAAATAGAAAAAAGTACACTGACTACAAAAATATTTTGATAGGTATACTAAGAAGATGTAAAAAACAATTATTTTCATAATCAATTTAACCCCTATAAGAACGATGTTGAAATACATGGAAAGTTATAAAAAACCTTATACAAGGTAACTTCAAAATGTCTACGCCCGCGAAAATAAATGTTGATGGTGAATTGGAAAAGGATCCCCTTGCCTTGGCAAATGTTTCTAATGACTATTTTGCATCTGTAGGCCAAAATCTTGCCAGCACCATCCCTGCCTCTTCTAAACACTTCACATCTTTTCTTAATGACCCTAATCCAAATTCGGTATATTTCACACCAACAGACGTAAAAGAACAAGCAGATATAATTTTTGGACTGAAGAATAAAATGAGTTCAGGATGTGACGATATAAGTAACATTCTCCTGAAAAGAAATCTGATACACATTATTAAACCTTTGACTTATATCTTTAATTTGTGTCTTTCTACAGGAGTTGTACCTTCCATCATTAAGAAAGCCCGAGTGAGCCCTATATTTAAAAAAAAATGTAATCAGAGGGATAGCCTTGGAGTGGTTCAGGAACTACCTCAGCAGTAGGCAGCAGTATGTTTCCATAGGAAATGTAAATTCCCCTCCCAAATCTGTCTCATGTGGAGTCCCTCAAGGTTCAATCTTGGGTCCGCTTCTTTTTTGGTCTACGTTAATAATTTTTTATAAATCTTCAAGTTCTTTATCATTCATTCTTTTTGCCGACGACTCAAATATATTTTTTTCCCATAAGGACCCCAAACATTTACTTGATACATTCAATAAAGAATTAAAACTAGTCTCGGTGTGGATCAAAGCCATCAAATTACATGCTCTTCAGCAATATCATTGATGAACTCCCAGGTAACATTACTTTTGATAATATTTATATTCAAAGAGTATTAAATACGAAATTTCTAGGAGTAACTATCGACGACAGACTGTCGTGGAAAGAACATATAGATAACACATGCAAAATAATTCCACGGAATGTTGGAATTATCAATAAAGTTGAATTCTACTTCCCGACTCGTATATTATTAAACTTCTACCCTACGCTGATACTCCTGCATTTGAACTTTTGTATTATTGCATGGGGGATTTGTGCGGATTTTCATTTGAATAGACTTTTACTACTTCAGAAGAAAGCTTTGCGCGTTATTTGCCATTCTCATTATCGGGCACATACCAATGTTCTTTTTAAAACTCATGGTATTCTTAAGATCAATGATCCTTACCATTATAATCTTGGATATCTTATGTACAACCTTAGTAGAGATGAACTACATGTACCAGACGTATTTTATTCTATGTTTACAGGAAATATCAACGTTCATCACTACCCTACAAACAAGATCTGTTGGACTTTTTTTTACCTAGAACGAGGACATTATTAACAAACTGTTCATATATTCTGGCATCAGACTTTTGAATTTACTTCCGCAAACTTTACGAAATAAGCCAACTATTCATAGCTTCAATAGAGCACTTTACAAAAATCTAACCAATAACTATAACACTCAAATCATTCATCCTACTTAGGATATCTTGTGGATCTTCTGTTCTTCCGGACCCCCCTCCCCCCCCCCCGTCCTTATTTCATTTATTTTCCCGTCTCTTTTCATTCGCTCTATCTGTGCAGATTTGTTTTTTGTCTGTTTTCTTTTACTCGTCTTTTGTCCTTTGTTTTGTTGTTGTCTTTTTTATTATTTTTCTGTTCGTATACTATTTCTTATGTCTTGTTTTTGTATAAATTTTTGTCATGCCTTGTTCTTGTACCGTTCTGTCACGTCCTGTTTTTGTAACGTTTTGTTTTGTATGTCCTTTTCAATTTTTCTTCATATCTTGTAATATAATCCAGCCTTGTTTGTCTTTTACTTGGGAATATGTAAAAAAATATATATATATTTCACAAGGATTTACATATAATTTCTACAAGAAAGATACATTGACTTGTGTATTATATATATTTTGAACGTCAATAAGAAAGATATGATTTGTATTCAACGACAAGCTTGCTTTTCAGAAGGTTTATATTTCATTTCATAATGTTAGATTATATTTTGCTTTACTTTTTGAAATTTTGGAATGAATAAATTCGTTTATCAATCAATCAAACCAATTCAATATATCTGAATGATGTTAATTTGTTCATGCATTCTTGTTCATTTGCATTTTAGCAAATTATGTAATTATCCATATAACTATTGAACGAAAAAATATGCTTTTATTTGATATGCAAGTCATTATTTTATTCAATTTCATTAAATTTTATTTGAAAGGAACTATGATGGACATATTTCATATTTGTGGACAATTCATGGACAAATCTAATGGAGGAAATTCGCTTGAATTATTATTAACTAAAACACTTTCAAAGTTAGAAACACTGATTTATTAAATATTAGAGAACGAACGTGTGAATGAAGTAGTTTTTCATGGTGTACAAATGGCATTATGGTCATGAAGAGCATTATATTTACTCACAGTTGGACGCGCAATATGTGTATAATTTCATAATATTTACCGCCTTTTTACGAAAAGAAAGTCTGATACTTGAAATTCTTTATACATGTTCAATTCAGGCAAAAGTCTAGCTATTGCAACAATAGATAAGATAATAGTTGCATATGACGATAATGGCTTCTTGACTTATAATGGATTTTCATGATTAAAAAAATTATGACGAATATCTTCTTCCGCAGACCAGTACACCGACGTAAAGCAGGTTGTGTCATCATGATCATCCTTCAGTAACATCTGAAAAAAAAATAGATACACCAAGATTCATTAGTGAAAAGGAATTTTTCATATTTCGAATGCTTGTCCAGAATGAACAAGAATGGTTGATGACCAAAATCTGCATTATTGCTTTTAGAAATGTGAATATCAACAAACTATTTTTTCACATACACTGGGTAATTATGCCAACCCTGCACTTAGTATACAAACAAGAGGGTATTTTTTTTTCAAATTACGAATTGGACATTTTAAGGGGAAGACGCGCAGTAAAAATATCACGATAGTAGTTCGTGTTTGCCTTTCGGCGATTGAGTCTACCATCCCCTTCTATGACAGGTCAGTTATTAAATCAATTTCCAAATATTTTACGGAATTGTTTCTATTAATTTCCTGATTATTATAATTCTTAAAATCGAATGTATATCTGCACTAAGTTTTTACTATCAGTTATCGTTGGATTTGTATATATATGACTTTAACACTCAAACACTATCATCAGCATATAAAATTGGATTTGTTAATACAACTACACATATCATTGATGTTGGACATAAAAATCGAGCCTAAAATGCTTTCTTGAGGAACTTCGAATTTAATAGACAGTGAATCAGAAAGAACCGTGTGCATCCTGTGCATGGTAACAACTTGATGACGATTAGATAAATACGATCCAAACATTGTCACACATGCAGAGTATAAACCCTGGCATCGCTTATAGTTTCTTTATAAGTATATTATGATTTACAGTATCAAAGGTTTTTGTAAGTCTCAGAGAACCACTACAACCACGCGCCCACAACAAACCCAACACAAACTTTTCTGTAACAGGGTAAAAATTAAAACTACCATTTGAAATACCCTTTTCTTCATAATACTTTTGAAATTGTCAGTTTCTGCATGAAATTTGTTTGTACTTACTGGTAATTCACAAACTATATAATTTGACGGCCATGCACAGTCGTGTAAAATGACGACGAAACTCACTTGCAAGGTATTTAAACGTGTCAATTATCCCTTTCAATAATACACTAACCTATTTGGAAGTCTGCACGGATGATTTGCTCTCCATCATCATCGTTGACTTGAGCCACACACGAGTAATTTCCAGCATAGATCTCCTCGATTGCATCAAAGTGAAAGACCAGCCCAGAAGGCAGGATACGCACCCCTTCTGCAAGCTGATTCGCTTCATGTATAATGTATGACAGAAGAAGCAACATAATGTCTAGATTATACAGTATTGCCATGATTTCGGGGGATATTAAAAGGCTACCCCCCCCCCCAGTCCACACACACCACATTCTCCATCGGGGATATAGCACACCCCCCCCCCCTTATTGGGTTGCCACCGTAAGGCTTCTTTCATCACAATATCGGGTTATCGCATTCGGTTGGGCAATCGCAAGACTGCTCCAGTAGACCGACGCTACGTGAAAATTATTAGTCAAATATATAATTCGGGTCAATTTTAACAGATCTTTGGTAAAAATCATAAGCCTAATATACAAAGGATCGGGCAAACTGGACCTTATACCCTTTTCATAAACCTATCCTCCAATTAGCCGCCTAAGAGTAATGCGGATAATTCAATAAAAATTGCGTTCATAAACTCCGAAAATAAGCCGCATTATTTTTACGAGCGCCCGTCCTGAAAAAGGGGGATAATCGCCATGACAACTGGACACGCCCCCTCCGATGCGGTTGTGTTGGAAAAGGGTGACCTTGTGACCGCACCATGGCAATTATCCGCATAATTTGGAAATGCGTTCATAAACTCAAAATCTTGTCCCGATGCTGCTATTATGCGGATAATAGCAGCATCAGAGTAATGCGGATAACTCTTGTCCTCCTCCAATTTTACGACCAAATTATGCTGCTATTAGCCGCCTAATTCATTTTAATGGGGTTTATGAAAGTTTAGTTTCGGAAATAAAGGGGGTCTTTACTCGAAACGTCGGGTATTGCGATTGCCCGACTAGACTCGATATTAAACCCGATGTGATGGCGCCCATGACCATAATGGGACTATGATATCTATGAAAGTTACAACCGTCAGAGTCATACTGAATAAACTACAAATTTCAGTAATATAGATGGATATAATACGCTATGTTTGTTTAAAAACATGAGACGTTTCACATGTGTTGCATTACCTGTTCATGCCCCAAGCTGACCTTTTAAGACCTCTAATAACATTTAAATGACCCCTTCATGATGGCATAAATGTTATGCATTTAACATATTTGAATTTGATTTTTCATTACCTTAAATTTGATACCGAGCATAATAATGTTTATTATTTAAAATAGTAAAAAAAAAATCATAATTGAGGAGAATGTGAACAAGTGGGCGTAGTTCATGACGTAAAAAATCCAATGTGGTACCCTTCGGATTCTTGAAGAAGACATCATATAGTACCACTTTATGCAGGAAAAAAAAATTATATAACCAACTTGACGGTCATGCTGAGGTTCTACTGGACTACGCTTACATCCAACACGAAAAAAGTGTAACATGCGCTATAAACGTAATTATTAATGTAAATTGCCGATTCGTTCGCAGCTAACTACATGTACCTTCATTTAGTCTTCTGAAATTCCGTTCATCAAAACTTCTAGTCAGGCTGCATATGTCATCTACTTCGAAAAATTGGCTAAGTCTGATTTTTCACTTTTATGTGATTGGTGACATCATAAGGAACAACTTCCAACTTGGTGACAAATTTCTAATGGTCATCTTGACCATGTGAGGAGTCAAAATTGGGTCAATATGGGTCAATTTTTGGAATTGCCTGGATTGTGTTGAGTCATATATCAAATTGTTTGTCTGGCTATACTGAACAAAAAAGTGTACACAATCATATACTCTTGACCTCCCATTAAAAAGTTATGCCCGGAAATGTCAAGAGGTAAACGAACTTTCGTTACATTGTATATTATATGGCAAATTACACTGAAGGTGATAAAAAGCTAATATTTTCGTTTTTTCTGTTTTGCATGTGTGTACTTTTTTATTTTTTGTTTTAATAAGTTCATCTTCAGAAGTCGTTATCCATAAGATATTAAGGGTCAGGACAAGGTCAGGGAAAGGTCAAGAGGTCAACAAACTTTCATTGGTAGCCAAAATACACTATAAAAGCGGTTTGAATTTAGAAGTAGGTTCTTCATTTTGAAAAGTCTCTAAGAAGACATTATCACGAATTTCCTAGAAAGCCAGTGAACACTTTTTGCGAGAGTGATCACGAATTTCCTTGTTGACCATAGTAGATTGCGAGACAAATGAATACCCTCTAACGATTCAGACATTATCCAATAGATAAAAAGGAGGTAAAATGTGCCCATTTAGGAACAAAATAGATAACCAGTGATAGACGTCGAATAGTTTGAGTGTGGTATCATGGTTTATTGCAGGAATACCTTAAAACGACTTGACAAAACCTATAAAAATCGTATTCTTCATGACGTTATAAGTGCAACCAGCTCTTTCCTAGTTGCTTGATTTAGGAACTCAATTCAAGTTCTTTTCAATTCCAATTTACCGGTCTTTGATATGTAAAGAAACTTTTCATCCATTTGCTTTGTACAGAATATTTTAATCAACAGAAAATATTGTAATGTACTGGGGTATATGTGTAATACTATGCTAATAAACACATCGATTGATCAGTGCTCCAAACTACAAAGAAAGATGCCCAACATCTTATTTGACTTAACTTACGAATAAGATAATGAGGTTAGGATTGAGGATGATATGATAAGTTGGGCTCCAATAATTTTATTGTTCCTTGATTAATTGGAACGAGTGACGGTTATATTATTTCTAACAAAGAGGCAACATTTTCAGGCATGCTCATTGTAGTCGTTAGTGTCCATTATGCTGATGTGATATATTCTGACCATTTCTGGAACCAAAAGGGACTGCACAATATTTCTGATAGTGCTGTCATTAACACGGCTTTTAGGCCTACTATTTTATCAAGTGTTTATCAAGTTTTTTTTTTCCAGAGCTTACAACGTGAATCTAAACTTAATACCTGTTCTCACGATAATGATATGCATAGATGCTGATTGTTCTTTTGTCGTTTTTTTTCTCCTACTTTGTGAACTATCTGGATGTTGCCAGAAAGAATAATCACATCAAATTTCATTGAAGTAAACCACGGCCATGCCGCAGCGGGCGGAGGTAGCAGCGGCCCCCAGAAATTGGGAAAACTTGCAATTTTTTTTTACTAAAAGATACATAATAATTGACCAAAAGTATGCACGAAATCTATAAATTTCTCTTTACAATATGCAAAAGCGGCCCCGATGATTAGCTCAGAACAGCACAACACCAGAATTGTGTAGCCCTTCTTGGCTCCAGAGATCGAGTAATGGTCAAAATATATGACATCAGCATAATTGACATACACTTCTACAATATGCATGCCTGCATGATGTTGCCTCTTTGTCAGAAATAATATAACCGTCACACATTTTGAATTAATTAAGGAGCAATTGGAGTCCAACTTATAATATCATCCTCAATCCAAAC
This sequence comes from Lytechinus variegatus, assembly GCF_018143015.1. Taxonomy (NCBI): domain Eukaryota; kingdom Metazoa; phylum Echinodermata; class Echinoidea; order Temnopleuroida; family Toxopneustidae; genus Lytechinus; species Lytechinus variegatus. Next base: position 6,046,760 of record NC_054742.1, on the reverse strand, counting down.
CACATAATATTATTCTTAGGTTAATCCAAATAAAATGTTATGCATCTTTCTTAGGAGCTTGGGCACTGGTCAATCGATATCTATTCTGTTAACATAGTATTATACTTATACCCTACTACAATACAATAATTTCTGTTGATTGAAATATTCTGACAAAGCAATGAAGGAAATGTTTCTTTACATATCAAAGACTAGTAAATTGAAAATGAATTGAACTCAAAAATTGATTTCCTTAAAAAAAGAAACTCGGAAAGAGCTGGTTGCACTTATTACATCATGAAGATGATAAGATTTTAAGGGCATAAGGGTTTGTCAAGTTGTTTCACGGTATTCCTGCAATACCATGATACCACGCTAAACGCATTCGACGTCTATCTCTGTTAATCTATTTTGTTTAATGTTATAGATACAGGCTTTTCAAAATAATGAACCCATACAAATGAGACTTCTACGATTCTAGTCGCTTTCAGTGTATTTTAGCTACATGTTAGCCTTTTGACCTTTCCCTGACCTTGTCTTGACCCTAATATTTTCTGGATAAGGATCTCTGAAGGTGAACTTATTAAAATCGAAAATAAAAAAAGTACAAACATAAAAAAGAAAAGAAAGAACCCCCCGGAAAATAGCTTTCTTAACACCTTGAGCCTGTTGCATAAAACTTTTTACCTGAGAAAACTCTGGTAAAAACTGAAAACTAAGGTTAGTCTGATTTCTGCCATTGACTTTAACGCAGGGCAAAAACTCCGGTAAAAACAACCTGAGTTTTCTCAGGTAAAAAGTTTTATGCAATGGGCCCCTTCAGTGTAATTTGCCATATATACAATGCAACGACAGTTCGTTGACCTTTTGCTATTTCCGGTCATAACTTTTTTACGGGAGGTCAAGAGTATATGATTGTGCACACTTTTTGCTCAGTATAACCAGACAAATAATTCGATGTATAACTCGACACAATCGGGGCAATTCCAATAATTGACCTCTATTGACCCCATTTTGACCCCTCACATGGTCAAGATGACCATTAGAAATTTGTCACCAAGTTGAAAGTTGATCCTTGTGATGTCACCAATCACATAAAAGTGAAAAATCAGACTTAGCCAATTTGTCGAAGTAGCCGGTAAATCATGACATTATGCTGCCTGACTATTCGCCTACCAACCATTTGGTCCAATCATCACTTCCTCTAATCACCAGTTCGTCAATGACCATTTCGTCTCATACATGTTGGTCTTACATCTGTTTTATTTTCATTAAATTTGCCCAATTAACACTTAGAAGGATTAGACCAACTGGTAAATGGTCAAAATGCCTATTGGACCATAGATTCCTATCATGCATAAACTTGACCACTAGCACACAGATGAGAGGGTGAACCTGGTGTGCTTTCGACCCCAAGCAAATATCACCGACGACCAAGAAAAATACAGGAAATGAATGGAAAAAGTGGTGAAGTTATATTTTGTCTGAATATCATGTCAACATTTGTCATAGAATTAGATTTTTATTTATAAACAAGTGGAATGCCTCTGGCCATCTCACCTGCATCACGCGGTTCAATATAGCAGCAGTGCTGACTTTGAATACTACTCTAACTCGCACAAGATGTTCAGTGATACATGGTTACTCTTATGTCCACTTTTTATGAACTAGACCTATAAACTTACAGAAATTTGATTATTATTCAACAAAAAACCCCAACATGGCCAAAGTTCATTGACCTTACATGACCTTTGACCTTGATCATGTGACCTGAAACTCGAACAGGATGTTCAGTGATACTTGATTACTCTTATGTAATCAGATCCATAAACTTTCAAAGTTATGATGGTAATTCAACAGATACACCCAATTAGGCCAAAGTTCATTGACCTTTGACCTTAGTCATGTGACCTGAAACGCGCTCAGGATGTTCGGTGATACTTGATTACTCTAATGTCCAAGTTTAATGAACTAGACCAATAAACTTTCGAAGTTATGATGGTAATTCAACCGATTCGGCCAAAGTTCATTGACCCTAAATGACCTTTGACCTTAATCATAAGACCTGAAACTTGCACAAAATTTTCAGTGATGCTTGATTACTATTATGTCCAAGTTTCATGAATCAGATCCATAAACTTTCAAAGTTATGATGGGAATTCAACAGATATCCCCAATTAGGCCAAAGTTCATTGACCCTAAATGACCTTTGACCTTGGTCATGTGACGTGAAACTCATGCAGGATGTTCAGTGATACTTGCTTACCCTTATGTCCAAGTTTCATGAACTAGGTCCATATATTTTCTAAGTTATGATGATATTTCAAAAACTTAACCTCAGGTTAAGATTTTGATGTTGATTCCTCCAACATGGTCTAAGTTCATTGACCCTAAATGACCTTTGAACTTGGTCATGTGACATGAAACTCTGATAGGATGTTCAGTAATACTTGATTAATCTTATGGCCAAGTTTTATTAAGTAGGTCTATATACTTTCTAAGTTATGGCGTCATTTCAAAAACTTAACCTCAGGTTAAGATTTGATGTTGACGCCGCCGCCGCCGCCGTCGGAAAAGCGGCGCCTATAGTCTCACTTTGCTTCGCAGGTGAGACAAAAACCTGTATTTTTTTGCTTCCTGGAAGGTTCCTTTACAACAGTTTTCGGCCCTTGGTGAATTTACTGGACCAACAGTGACCAAAACAGGGCAAAGCGGCACGCTTTCGCTGCTACGAGCCGTCGTAGCTAACAGGGACAACGCATTCTAACTACATGGAAGATATTTTCGAAGAAGGCATATTAACATGTCCTGTCGAGTCAGACGAAATTTAATAGTGTTCATGGTGTTAATTTCAATTTACTTATTCAAATATTAGAATCGCACTAGAATGAGGATCATGGTAATTAACTGTTTTATAGGTTATTTATAAATACGATGACAACAAATATCCCATGGATAGGAGGAGGCCGTGTACAGAGGAGAGTCCCCACCTTAGCATATCAAGAACATTAGCATATCAAGAACATAGTGCATTGTTTGTAGATGTCAAGGGGAAACCCCGATTTAATGGTCACCTTATAATCCCCCACCCCGTATTACTTATATTGGGAACGAGAGAATTGCAGCAAAGTGATTCAGTACGCTTACGCCTCCCAGGGACGCCGTCATTAACAATTCAATAGGTGGGCTGATGATGTCATGTCCCCAGATTAATTTGCATTATGTCATGTACAAATATACATGTACAAATAATATATATGTTCTTAAATTTATTTGTAACCCTTGTAATAAAACAAGTTGCAGCAATGGCTATCTTACACACTTAACTTCAAGTCGATTTATTATTTCCTTATAGGTTTGCTTTTAGAAAAACACTCGATTTGAATAGATGTAATTTCACCTAGTGACATACAAAAAAATAAACGTGATAAAGGGGGGGGGGTATATCCCTTTAAAATCGATAAAAACGGTTTGGTGTAAAAATTTAGTCTAGATGACCGGTGCAAAAAACAGCAAGAATTGTTTAGAATTATGGTACAAGCATGAAATTTGGCTGACAGGTAGAGTAAATAGTGTTGAACATTTTAGCAGGGAGTGCCAACCTGATCTCTCCTTGCTAGGTAACATGTTTATCTTAGCCACCACCATTTTGAGGCTGTTACCTACATTTTAATAACTTTATTTTTATTTTAAGTCTCACTTTTACAATCCCAGTCAAGAAACATTACATGTATATATATAGAAACAGTTGCAACTATAGGTAATAATTGTTGAATACAACATCTTGAAAGCGTCATTGACTATTCACTAAGTAATGAAGCTGTACATTTGGTGATTGTATAACTGAATCTTTTGAGAGAAATGGTTATATAAGTAACTGACACATCGCTATTAACGCCGCATCCTAAAAATCAAGATGATTTAGGGGTAGACTGCAAGATAGTAAATGATGTATATACCAGGTCATCAAAAGGTATGGTTTGAAAATGTTAAGCAATGTAATGGCGTTGGTATAGCTTCCTACCTGCTTGAGATGAATTCTTTCACCATTCTCGCACATTATATTTAAGCATCGTTTTTTTTTCAAAAATAAATTATTCTAATCCCAAGTTTACCTAAGATTAAGAAGAGTTTCTAGATAATGACGAAATATGAATTATTTACGTAATGTACAACTGGACAGTTTCCAATAGCTTGGGACTTTGGGTTCAATTTTAGCACATGAATCGAATATTTCATTTGTCGCACATGTCTTCTCAAGGTTGGGCATATCAATGTATTTAGTCCAAAATCAAGGTTAAGACTGTCTAAATACATAGGGGAAAGCAAAACCACGATGAAGCATTTTTATGCGCGACAAAGGATATTAGATGCAACAGAGGAATACATCGAGAAAGTTACAGGCATTATCTTCTTCAAAGTGTAAGAGGCATTTCTCGCCATAAAGAAATTATATAAGGGGATGGTGTCATCAGCAGAAGCGTGTCCATCTGAGTTGGACATGCAAAGAAGTATTGTAGACATATGGAAGGAAGAAGCATTTTACACTGTTCTGTGGCCGAATATGGATCACTTACAGTCAACCAGATATCACAAGTGCTTCACATACGTAAGTGACAAAGTCAGCTGCTAATAGTCCTGCAAGATCTTTCAAGTCATGATTGATCTTAAGCTGCTGGATCCCAGCCAAAAACACCTGCAATCGGAAATGACAGGCCAAAATCAACTTCTGCAAGACTTTTCAAGTCATGATAGATCTCTGAGCTGCAAGATCCACAACACGCCTATAAATAGAACCGGACAGTGCAAATCATCTTCCGAGATCGTTCACGTCATGATAAATCCTGGAGATTCATCCATGTCAAAACACCTGGAAACAGAACGGACAGGTCCAATTCAACTTCTGCAAGATCCAGGCCAACACGCCTGGTAACCTAAATGAATGGTCAAAATCACCTTTCACGTCGATCATCATAGACGGAGCTGCGCAGGTTTGATCCAAGTCAAAACACCTAGAGACGGAACTTCCAAGTCGCTTGCACGTGGCAATGGGTCGCACGCCGGCGGGAACGACATCATGGGCATGGAGAGCTCCCGGGAGAGCAAATATGATTTTCATTGCAGGCTATGTATTAAGGAGTAGGTAAACCAAGGCAGAGTGTGTTAAGACCCCCTCACACCTAACCAAATTGCCTGAAATATTCCTTGCGATGCCTGGCGAATGACATTTTTTAAAAGAAATCCTTTTCAACGGTAACTGATAGTAAATTATATTTACCCTTCGTGTTTGGGTTCGTACATCTTCTGAACTAACAGCTGCGATTATTCAAATTCGTGCGGAAATTTTGAACAAGTTATACAGTGCATTGTATAACAATTATTACTATAGCAATGATATGGAATCTATAGCAATCGTTGCTTTGAATAAATAGCTTAAAACTGTTGTGATGCAAGGATACATGCTTTATATTAAAATTTATGTGACATATCGCTCGTAAAAAATGTTACTCAAGCCCGATAAAGCTCAGTTACCAAGGTTATGTAACCTAGAAACTGTTGCTACATTTGGTAAACTCACATTGGCACCTCCTAGTCAGGTCCAGATTTTAAAAAATGTGCTTAGAAAAAGTGCTTTAGGCATTTTGTGTTAATGCTTATTTATCAATTGTTTTAAGGTAATTCAGGGGTGCTGAACCCAAAAATGCTGTTTGCCAAACTTGATTCCGACGTTTTCATCCTCATGCAAATCGGCAAAAAACAAAATGGCGGCATTTTTAATGCAGTTTCCCATATTAAACGATTTTATGGGTGATTATATTTAAAAAATTGGGATCTATGCGTTATTTTTGATACCCAGGGTTGCAAACATAATGTGTCTGATTGATTCGTCAGCCATCTTAAATTCCAAGATGGCTGCCATGATTCACAGCTGCTGATTTGATAAATAATAAGGCAAAATGTTTGATAATTTGGGGGCGATGCTGGCATATTCACATTGGATATCTTTAACGTGTCCGCCATTTTTTCCTCGCCTGCATAGCAGAAGCAAGACATGGCCGTCGCTTTTCCGACGGCGGCGGTGAAGTCAACATCAAATCTTAACCGAGGTTAAGTTTTTGAAATTTCATAACTTTTAGGGTTTAGATGTCTATTTCATGAAACTTAGGCATGTTAGGATTAAACAAAGTCTATTGACACAGGTTATAGTTACAAAACGTTGTAAAGGTTACCATGAAATCCAACATAGCGTCCACAACGGCAGTCGTTGTACCATCACCTCCAAAAATAAAGTAAATCCTCAAAATCAAAATCATCAAAAAGTTTTCAAAGCAGATAATGAATCAGGACATCCCCGTTTACAAGATAGTCAGTGAGTGTGTCAGAGAATCAAAGATTACCTTCCAAAATGGCGTCTATAAAGGACGTTGTAACTTTGAAATGGTCCAAATTCATATAATATCCACCTGATAGAAATAATTTTGGGGTCTACCGAGAATAAAATAAAACATATAAAAAATCATGATTCCAAAGGGAAAAATTACATTGGAAAAACTTCAAGGTTTATCAGTGGTGCAGTTTTGCCCCCCCCCCAAAAAAAAAATAATAATGATGACTTTAAAAGTAGTTGCTATTTCTTAAAAATCTGGCTGCAAAGTTCATATACTATCCACCTACAATGTAAGAACATTTTTGTGCCTTTCTCATGATTTCAAGGGTCATATGATATAGGTGAAGACAGATTACAGGGAACCACTGTTGTCCATTTTGTCAAAAAATTGAAGAAAAAATTTACAAAAATTACATTCAAATTGGCCACCATTGTTCCAAAAATAACAATACTTCATATCCCATCTAGTGCCACTATTTTTGTGTCTCTGTTTCTAAGACTCATGAAAATATGCTTTACAAGTATTAGTGACATAATTAGGTGGTGGTGCACCAATAAGTAAACATCCAAAAACAAACTTTAAAAAATAAGGTACACTTTCACCTAAAAATTTCCATAATTCACTGATAAGTATTTCAAGACACGTCATTTTTGTGCTCAGGACTATCCTATGGTTTCATGATGAGGGGACAGCAGTCATTTCACGCAATTTTAGAAGTCGCTTTGGACTTTTTACGACGAAAAGGAAACTGACCATCTTTTTTTATTTATTCCGATTTAATATTTAAGCCTTCAAACCACAATACATGTAGTGTAGATTTTGTTCACCTAATTATGACTGTGTTTAGCTGATGGAAGTCTTTTAAGACTCACTTTGGAAGCCAACTTTAAATAATAGGCAAAATGGACCGCTTCATACCATTATAACTAATCCAAAAGTATTATTGAACCCTTGAAACCATAGTGTAGACACCAACATCATATTTCCCAAATGGATTTTAAATAGATTATGTCAATTTTTGAGTATCAGCAGCCATTTTAGACTCTTAATTGGAAGCCATCTTGGATTTTTAGACATACAGGACCATTGATTGCCCTTGTAACTTATCCTAATGTATTACTTGACCATTTAAACCAAGGGTTAGACAACATAATCATATACCCCAGGCGGATATTAAACAAATTATGACAGTTTTTAGGTAACAATAGCCATTTTAGACCCCCAATTGTTGGAAGCCTTTTTGGATTCTTGGACATGCTGGACCTCTAACTGTCCTTGTAACTAGTCTTAATGTATTACTTGACCCTTTCAACCATGGGTTAAACACCACAATCATATACCCCGGGCTGATACTAAACAAACTATGTCAAGTTTTTCAGTGAGAACTATATAGACTCCATTTTTGGAAGCCATTATGGATTTTTGGACATAATGGAACCACTAACTGTCCTTGTAACTTGTCCCAATATAATACTTGACCTTTTAAACCATGCGTTATACTGAAAATATCATATTTTCCAGGCGGTTATTAAACAAACTGTGTCGGTTTGTAATTAACGACAGACATTTTATACTCCATTTTTGCAAACCATCCTGGATTTCTGGACACGGAGGACCATAGACTGTCTTTTTACTTGTCCAAACGTATTTCTTGACCCATTAAATCAAGGGTTAGACACCAACATCATATTATGCCCAAGGCAGGTATTAAACAAACTATGTCGGGTTTGGGTTTTTTTTTTAGATAAAAACAGCTATTTTAGACTCCAATTTTGAAAGCCATCTTGGATTTTTGGACATAGTGGACGGTTGACTGTCCTTGTAACTTGTCCCGGTTTACTTCTTGACCCTTGCCTGAAATCACCAATTAATACAACCCAAATCAAACACACTGAAATGCGTAAAAGATGAACTATGAATTATTAGGCCATGGCAGCCATTTTTACGCAATCTTGGATTTTCAGGTACCCTGGGGTGCTTTTGTTCACTCTTTCCCTTTTCGCCTTCCACCATTGAATACTCATATGCACCGGAAAAGGTGTCTAAGGTAGATAAAGTGCCGGTTATTTTGATTTTCAATTAATGGCGGCAATCTTAGACGCCATCTTGAAAATAACCACTTTCCCAGATACGGATTTTGGTGGATTTTTAGTATGTTATTTTTTAGATCAAATAGTACCAAAAACCGATGACAAACATTTTTGTTACAAGTTTTGGGGGTCAGAATAGAGTAACAAGTGGAATGCCTCTGGCCGTCTCACCTGCATCACGCGGTTCAATATAGCAGCAGTGCTGACTTTGAATACTACTCTAACTCGCACAAGATGTTCAGTGATACATGTTTACTCTTATGTCCACTTTTTATGAACTAGACCAATAAACTTACAGAGATATGATGGTTATTCAACAAAAAACCCCAACATGGCCAAAGTTCATTGACCTTACATGACCTTTGACCTTGATCATGTGACCTGAAACTCGAACAGGATGTTCAGTGATACTTGATTACTCTTATGTACAAGTTTCATGAATCAGATCCATAAACTTTCAAAGTTATGATGGTAATTCAACAGATACACCCAATTCGGCCAAAGTTCATTGACCTTTGACCTTGGTCATGTGACCTGAAACGCGCACAGGATGTTCAGTGATACTTGATTACTCTAATGTCCAAGTTTAATGAACTAGACCAATAAACTTTCAAAGTTATGATGGTAATTCAACAGATACCCCCGATTCGGCAAAAGTTCATTAACCCTAAATGACCTATGACCTTAATCATGACACCTGAAATTTGCACAAAATTTTCAGTGATGCTTGATTACTATTGTGTCCAAGTTTCATGAATCAGATCCATAAACTTTCAAAGTTATGATGGGAATTCAACAGATATCCCCAATTCGGCCAAAGTTCATTGACCCTAAATGACCTTTGACCTTGGTCATGTGACGTGAAACTCATGTAGGATGTTCAGTGATACTTGATTAACCTAATGTCCAAGTTTCATGAACTAGGTCCATATATTTTCTAAGTTATGATGACATTTCAAAAACTTAACCTCAGGTTAAGATTTCGATGTCGATTCCTCCAACATGGTCTAAGTTCATTGACCCTAAATGACCTTTGACCTTGGTCATGTGACATGAAACTCTGATAGGATGTTCAGTAATACTTGATTAACCTTATGGCCAAGTTTTATTAACTAGGTCCATATACTTTCTAAGTTATGACGTCATTTCAAAAACTTAACCTCAGGTTAAGATTTGATGTTGACGCCGCCGCCGCCGCCGCCGCCGTCGCCGTCGGAAAAGCGGCGCCTATAGTCTCACTTTGCTTCGCAGGTGAGACAAAAATGGGTGTAGAATGGTGGCCATTTTGTTTTTGCCAATTTGAGGATTTTAACATCAAAATCAAGGTTGGCAAACAACAAATTTTGACTCGGCGCCCTCAAAATATGTTAAAGCACTTCTCACTTCAGCATTAACACGATTTGCCTAAGGCAGTCTACTTTTCTCAAATCTGGACCTGACTATTCTGATAAAAGTGTTAAGAATAACTTGCTATAACTTTGTGCCAGTGTTTATACTTGAACCATTTTCATAACATTTTTTTCACCAATCACCTTGACTAGCGGCAGAATGGAAAAGGTAAGAATTTCAGAGGAGTAATTGGCAGACGCAAAAAAAATGCTGACACGACTGGGATAACAATTACAAATTAAGGTAAAATGGCAGGCATATGATATATTTATGCAAACGGGCCTAGTCCAGCGCTTCCCCCTTGTCATTTTAACCTCTATTTTTGTTTCCCGGCAGGTAGCTGTTCTTAGCAAGCCCGAGCGTACAGATATGATTATGAAACTACATAGTGTGGCACGATTGTATGCTAGACACAATAGGTCGCTATGTGTAAGTTTGACTAAACATCATGTTCTGACTGAGTCATGCATTGACCATCGTAATCTGAACGTCTATTCTAATATACTTATGGGGATCGAAACGTTGAACAACACACAATGCAACACATGCATGGAGGCGCTGAATACATTCTGTATAATATGAAATACTATATGGTTACCTGGAAAGTCTCCGACGAACCACTGGAGTGATGCATCTTCTCTGTTAGGTGTACACTCCAGGTTGACCTCGGTACCTGCTTCTACGTTCAAGTTGCTGGGTGATTTCACTGTAAAGGCAAGTTCTGCTGCTCCACGAATACTCTCGTTGAACTGTTGCTCGACGTTTTTAGAATATGCAACTGTCACATTTTTAGAACGAAGCCAGTGGAGATATCTCGAAATTTGTGTATAGAATCCGTATTCTCCCTCTCTAGCACATCCGATACCCCAGCTCACAATCCCTAACTGATACCACCGACCATCATCATGACGAAAGGCAAACGGACCTCCACTGTCGCCGTGACAGGAGTCTCGTAGAGTTAAGTAATAACCCGCACAAAACATGTTATCTGTAAATATTCCTTCCTCTGATCCATCTTGTTTGACTAGACTTCGTCGACAATCTTGTCGATCAACAAATGGTAATTCTACCTCTTTCATAAACCGACTGCTACCGGCCTTCTCCGCTATTTGACCCCATCCGTTAACGCGTCCGAGTCTATTAACAGACTCTTCCAACATGGCCAAGAGACGATTGGCCAGAGCACCAGGTGCAAGGCAAATTGGGCGAATGTACGAATTGAAGCTCCATAGTGGTGGATCTATACGCATCAAAGCGATATCATTGTCATGATTTCTCAGGTTGTCATCATTTTTCGTGTGGTCATAATCCTCGTGCCTAATAATTTCAGCTGGATAGTGGGTCTGTTGAAACTTGTCTGGTAGTTCTGTGTCATAGTCTCCGAAAATTATCCTCAAGTCTTCCTTCCGAACTATGTTTCCATGCTTATCGAACATGCAGTGCGCGGCAGTTAATACCCACCTCTGGTCAAGGATAGTACCACCACAGATGGAAGTCCACTCTGGCTCCAACCCATTATTAAAAGTTTTTTTCTCGATTCGTACCATGTAGGGTGCCGAACCATACTTTGATTCTGTCCCCCCTACCACACGGGCTTGGTTTATTTGGACGGTGTCACTGCTCCAACCGAGGCTCTCTTCGTTCATTGTGTCCATTGGTTCGGTGCGAACATTTACTCGTGGAGACGGAGTAGTCTGTGCTTCCTGCCAGAAGGTAATCTTGCCACAAACTGAAAATAAGTAAGTAAATTTATGTAAATAACTTTTGCTCTTGTTGTTCTGCTCTGGAGTGCCTTGAGCATCTAATCAAGATGCCCAAGATGGAAGCTGCGCAATACAAATTTCATATATCATTATTAAAGAAAGTGATCATATTCATAAGCATGACAACGACAAACCCAGAACCAACAAGTTTCAATTGGTTTAACCCGGATAAGACGGGGTGGGGGGTTGACATTTTTTGCGAAAAATATGCGAAGCTTCGGAGCGGATTTCTTTCTTCTTCTTTCTCCATGAGAAGAAAATGCTATGCTTTGAGCGGATTTCTTTGTTCTTTTTCTCAATAAGGCAAAAATGCTAAGCCTTGGAAAGAAAATTTGAGTGTTAAAATGGGGTTCCCCTCCGCAAGCAGCTGTTAAAGTAATCCTTTTTTGGTCAGATGAAAACGTATATTTAAAATTTCTGCTTGCGCTTCACGATCGCAGTAATTATTTAGATGAATACATATCTCGTTTAGGATTACAAACATTGTCTAGAATGTTTAAATTTAGGATAAAATACATGAACGAAAAAAGAACTAAAAGAGTGAAAACTATCTAAATAAGGCTTATGAGATTATCATAATTTATATTCATGTTTTTTGCCAGTGCCCCCAAGCCGTGACTCACAGTACACCACTGGTGGTAGACATGGTAGTTGTATAAGCATAAGAAGATGAAATTTATTATTATCGTCTTACCTTGAGAAATGTCAATTTCAGGTGGATTAATCAAATGAAGCCAGGCATCTACGCGACCCTGAGTCCGTCCACGCTCATCACGAACAACGCAAGTATACTTCCCTCTATCTCCTTCATCTATATTGATCAAATTCAGGTTCCCTTGTTGCTGTTACAAACAAAACAATATACAACGTCTGTCATTTAATATCTTACTTATTTATCTATTTTATTTATTCATTTATTCATTTATTGCAAATCTTCATCCAGAGTAACCTGTTCAAGTACATGTTTTTCAACTCACACAATATGTACAATTAAAATATTCGTAAAAATGACTGACCTTCCACAGTGCTCTACATTATTATCTACATTCATAACATCAACAGAATAATTACAATTTGCCCCCCCCCCTCCACAAAAAGTGTGGTAAAATGCCCTCGCCTTGGCCCCTGTTAGTCTTATATCAACTCGTTAACTCTTTGGAAGCTCATTTATACAATATTGTACCCTAACCAACGTGCAGAAATGCATTGCTAATGCATCCCGCGTTGTGTACCCATTGCATACGTGTTTTATACGCTCTATTCTTCGAGCATCCGTCGTCCACTGTGATTTCGACCGCGCAAAAAGTTTTGAGCTGCATAAAACTTTTAAAACGATTGAACTTTCCGCCGTGTACAGGGTCAGGGGCGTCAATCCTGGGGGGGGGGTCGTCCCACCAATGAAAATATTGGGGCAACCATATTATCATTTTGCCCCCCCCCCCAAATAATTCCGCATGTGCAAAAATAAAATTATGAGATTGTAATGTTACACGGAAATCACCAAGCGATATTGACATACACAACTCGTTCTTTATTCAAAATCGTGCTCAAAATGTCTCTGGTGAAAGTATCAGCACTGTTGGACGAGTTATGTGATTAATGTAACCCACAATTTTATTGAGTTATGTAAATTTGGTGCAGTGTCCAATGTTGTAAACTTGATCTACCTATTATAGATACATATGACATGTATGACGTAGCTCGTGTAGTCTTTCCATTTCTTTTTTACTGTTCGTTACCATATTTACTCACGATATAGAAGTTTCCTTGTTGCAATAGTTGACCATCTTTTTCCCACACTACACTAGACGTATTTTCTCTTGGAGAGCAGTGAAATATGTGTTCATCATTGATGTTTTTATACGCATCAATAGGGAAAACACTGAAGTGACGATGAGGGTTGAAAGCTGGTAAAAGATAAAGGAACAAATTGATTATTTTAAATATCAGTTTTGTCATACTTTAAAGCCAATTTTTATTTACCTTGGCTAAAATGTAATCTAGTACATATATACTAGGGCCAATAATGATTAAGTACATTCCTCTATTTTAAAACAGTTTTGCCCCATCTTGTGGATAGTTTGCATGAGTCACCCTTTCTTAGAGCATTTTTTTATCTTTGCATTTTTAAAAATAGTTCTTAGAGCATTTTCATATTTCAATAAAAAAACCGGTCCCTTCTACAAAATTAGTGAAATAGTTATTGTTTCCATGCATCAAAACTACAAACATGGAACCAGTGGCGTATCTAGGACAAACGGTGCCCGGAGAAAGTGCTAAAATCACGCCCCTTTCAAAGGGTGTATTTAGTAAAACATACTAAAGGTCTATATAAATCATAATATCACTGCTATTGCAAATATAAAAATCAATATTTTTTTGCAATAAGAACATAATGTGTATCTAACTAAACAATGAATGCGATTACGAAGCGCGAGCTGAAAATTATTGATATTCGAACATGAAAAGGAACATTAAAACAATTATATAGAGGATAGGTATCATGTTAGATTGTTCTACCTAATGCAGGTATTGCGCGAGCCTATTTTTTGTCAGTATTAAGATCTTAAGACTAAATTTTTATAATAATTTTTCAATCATGAGCATGATGTATATCTAAACAATAAATGCGTGCGCGAGCTGAAACTTACTGATATTTAGAACTGGCATTAATGCATTTTGGGGAGAAGTAATCCGACGATGAGTATTAATCAAGTAATTAATCCAATCACGAGAGGTGAGCTAAAATACTTGATATACTTACATGAAAGAAGAAAATTAATTTAAGAATTTAAGAAAATATTTTTAAGAATTCATGGAAAGGATATATATCCAATTGGCGTAATGCGAGCGCGAAACGCGAGTTGATTTTGTTAGATGTATATTTATTCTCAACTTCAAAGGGGCATTTTAATGCGGATTGTTTATAAAAATAAATGCAGGGGATTCGTATCTCCCTTATCAAATCATCAGGCGATGAAAAGCTTTGCCAGTTAAACCAAAAAAAAAACTCTGTGTTAGAAGTAATGAAAAGTAACATATCGAAATGCAAACCAGCAGCTGAAATGAAGTCATGATATTTTAGGAAGGTTTGTTGGAATTCTTGAAGAGAATAAGTATATTACTAATCAGAAGATGGCAAATATATTTCATTCCCGGACGAAGATATACAACTGTACAAGATTCAATACTAAATGTGTTGGAAACTACATTACCATGGTAGGTCACTAGGCCTAATAGCATAGGAGGGGTATTAGTCACGTTCAGTGGCATTCATTTTTCGGCTCGGTGTAAAAATGGCAGAGGTAAAAATGGCAAAGGTAAAAAATGGCAAAGATAAAAAATGGCAGAGGTAAAAATGACAAAGGTAAAAAAAGGTAAAATTACCTTTGCCAACTTTACCTCTGCCTTTTACCTCTGCCATTTTTACCTCTGCCATGTTTACCTTTGCCATTTTTACCTCTGCCATTTTTACCGGGCACCCATTTTTCTGCGCCTATATTCCTTTGCCATTTCTCTTCATTTTTTTTTTTCCTTTTATTTATTTGCAACCCTTTCGCTTTTTGCGCGCCCCTCCCCCCTGAAAATGGCGCTCGGGGCATGTTCCTTCTTGCCCCTCCCTTTTCTCTTCATTTTTCATAGATACGAAAGCCAAAACCTGCAAAGAGCACAATATAGTATCCACAGTAAATTTTAGAAAATGGGGGATAATCATAGAAAGAGAGACACTAAAAAAATTTAAGCGTAACAGAATTTTAAAAGAATTTAACACTATGAAATTCTTTATACATTAACCATTATACATTAACAAGTTTAGGCTCATTGTAAGTGTTTAATAAAAAGTATGAAAATGTAGAGACTAAGTTTAATTTACATATATCATATGCACAAATGTATTGTATATGTACATATATATATATATATATTTATATATATACATACAATGTGAAAATATTGAATAAATAAAAAATACATAACCAAAATATCCTATATGTTTATTGTTTTGTTTGTTAAACTTTATTTTTTGTTTTTATTGCCTTTTGTTACAATAACTCTGATCTGTTTTAATAAGTTGTAAATATTGTCTTTTTTACCTTGATTATGATCTTATGATATAATAAAATATTAAAATATAAAACAAAATAACCTATATAGTAGTTCCCTGCAGGACGTCTAACGGTAGTAGAGAATCTTAAAATTGCTTTTCATATTTATATCTCTACAAAAAGGAATGAAAAAAAAATGAATTTGAAGTTTTGGAATCATAAACTCTAAACCTGCTGTTCTATTTTACAAGTTAAAAACCTACTGATAAGATTTCTCGGCTCATTGGATTTATACACTTAGTGCATTTTCACTGCTCCAATTTTTCTGCACCTCGTGACTGTTTATCTTACTTGAGAGTTGCATAAAAAATGAATGGTGTGTGAACGCAGAAATGGATTGTTTTGATAGGTCCATTATTCTATATCTGTATTTGATGATATAATATGATGTAAAATATGGTCGCAAATGCTCCCTACTAGATGGAATGATTGTGATGGTGGGAATGGGGGCTGATCATGCATAAAATAATAATTTAACGGTTTGGGGTTTGGATTAAGCTTCCATGACCCCAGCTTTAAAGGTGTATACAACTGACTCTTCTTTTACAAAAAGGTTGAACATGTGAAATTTGAATCAACATGAGCAAGGTTTTCTTCAATAATCAAACAAAGACATGACAAGGATGAATAAGTTTTTTGCATTTATTTGTGGGTTTATTTGATTTTGTAAGCAATGTTCTTTCAAAGGCATCTTGCCCATGATTCCCATCGTATTTTCAAGATATGGGATCAAGATAATATTGTCTACATGAATGAAACAATAAAAACATGACATTGCAAACAAGAATCAAAATGAATAACTTACTTATAGTAAACGTTGAACTTAAACATTCCGTTTCTCCCGAAAATACAGCGCATTTGAAATGTCCTCCGTGTATTTCTCTAAAGTTTATAATTGTTAATTGGTTGAATTCGTCTTGTATTAAAAAGCCATTATCATAACCTGGAAATGAGAAGAAAAAAAAACGATAATTTTGTGATTGGTATTCTTGAGCGGGGCTCTCTTTCCCTAACTTAAGTTGATTTGACTAAAAAAGAGGAAAATCAAATGATAACAACGCTGAAAGTTCCATAGAAATAGATTACAAAATAAGAAATTCATGACATATCAAAACATCGCTTATCATTATTTTAGTCAGCATGTCCATGATATCCCTCTTATTATACTGACTCTCATGCCATAATGACATACCCTCATTCTGATTCTTCCTATGTTGAACATACCCCTCGTTCACATTACTGACGTCATTCTTCACCATGTTTCTTCATGTAATCTTTGGTCTCCCATTTACTCTTTTGTCATTCATTCCAAGGTCACATGTCACATTCACTGACACTTAATTACATGCACAAAACATTTATACGCAAACGATTCAATGAATTAGTTAACTCACTTGGTAATATGAAAAATAAAATTTCAAGTGCTAAAGAAGAAATAAATTCTGGTTAACATTACAAGTAGAACTTAATTCAAATATATCACATTGCGTATTATGATGAAATACAAGATAAATAATCATTAAAGTAAGTATGTTACATCATCGGTTCTCTCATGGAAATGTTTTCTGTTTTTCAAAATAATAATTTACTCTCAAATCATATTTAGGAGAGCTTTGTTTCTCTTTGTTGTTATATTAATAGTCTGATAAAGATTAAGTGTGATTCCATATAGATCCTACTTCATTTTATTGTAAACATGCTAATTTCAGCCTTTTGGCTGTGTAAAATGTATTGTTTTTATACAAAATAAACCATGATTGAATTGAATTGAATCATGTAATCACTGTAATAAGAGAGTCGTGTGTTCGAATCCCACCACGACATAGCGCCATCCGCAAGACGCCAATCCGCACTTTGTCACTCGCCACTCACGTGTTTGATAGATGGCAAGTAGGATGAAAAAGCCTAGACGTTGTATACCTAGCAGGTGTACACATGGCTACAATCATGTTATCCTTGTCTAGTCTATCTAATACTTATTTTTATAATACCTAATGTTTTGAACATGATCAACTCAATAATATATTGCACGGGGATTTTGATTTTTAAACATAACAGACCCCTCAACCTAGCATAAATGGCTTGTTTTCAACTATTATAATACAACACCTTATAAATTCCATGTAGATAAATCGAATAGTTAAAATTTCAAAATCAATTAATAAGGCATTCAGGCTCATCATTGATCCCTTTTTGTTTCAACTTTCAACTCCTTATTTAAAGACTCATAATCATAACTCTGATGTAATGATCTTGTCTGTTGATCTATCTCGCCAAAATCCTTGCTTTGTATTTATAATAATGATTCCTTGACTATCCTCCATAGGAATGTTGCCTCAACAACAAGTGGAATGCCTCTGGCCGTCTCACCTGCATCACGCGATTAAAAATAGCAGCAGTGCTGACTTTGAAAACTACTATAACTCGCACAAGCTGTTCAGTGATACTTGGTTACTCTTATTTCCACATTTTATGAACGAGACCAATACACTTACAGAGGTAGGATGGTAATTCAACAAATACCCCCAATGTGGCCAAAATTCATTGACCTCACATGACCTTTGAACTTGATCATGTGACCTGAAACTTACACAGGATATTCAGTGATACTTGATTACTCTTATATCTAAGTTTCAAAAGTCACATCAATAAATTTGTAATGTTATGATGGTAATTCAACAGATACCCCCATTATGGCCAAAGTTCATTGACCTTTGACCTTGCTCATGTGACCTAAAATGAGCACAGGATGTTCAGTGATACTTGATTACTCTTATGTGCAAGTTTTATGAACTAGACCAACATACTTTCAAAGTTATGATAGTAATTCAACAAATACCCCCAATTCGGCCAAAGTTCATTGACCCTAAATGACCTTTGACCTTGATCATGTGACCTGAAACTTGCACTGGATGTTCAGTGATACTTGATTACTATCATGTCCAAGTTTCATGAATCAGATCCAAAAACTTTAAAAAAAAAATATTGTAATTCAACAGATACCCCCAAATCGGCCAAAGTTCATTGACCCTAAATAACCTTTGACCTTGGTCATGTCACGTGAAACTCAGGCAGGATGTTTGATGATACTTGGTTAACCTTATTTCCAAGTTTAATGGACTAGGTCCATATATTTTGTAAGTTATGATGACATTTCAAAAACTTAACCTCAGGTTAAGATTTTGATGTTGATTCCCCCAACATGGTCTAAGTTCATTGACCCTAAATGACCTCTTACCTTGGTCATGTGACATGAAACTCTAATAGGATGTTTAGTAATACTTGATTAACCTTATGGCCAAGTTTCATGAACTAGGTCCATATAATTTCTAAGTTATGATGTCATTTCAAGAACTTAACCTTAGGTTAAGATTTGATGTTGACGCCGCCGCCGCCGTCGGAAAAGCGGCGCCTATAGTCTCACTCTGCTACGCAGGTGAGACAAAAACTGTGTTTTATTTTTTGCAGTAATCTTCAATTCCATCCTTTCTATACTCATTTAGAACATTTATATTTGTGTATGATAAAGCTATGTATTTCTTATCTGATAATTTGTATATATATATACACATATCAGTCCTCATGGATATTCGTGATATCATTGTAACTGCATTATGTTTCCTATTTGTACATCTTTTTATCGAAATCGTAAAATACATGAATTTAATTGAATGTTCGATTAATATGGAGATCGATAAGTAAATAGTATTTGTAGAATATCTTGAACTCACCTGAATGTAATCTTTGTCCATCTTTGTACCATCTAAGGGAAGCATCGTGATCATTGAATGGGCACCTTATCTCCACTAAATCCCTTTCAGATCGACTCATATCCTCAGGTACTTCCCTGAATGCTAGATTGGGTTTGCAATGACCATTTGGTAAAGGAACACCTGTACAGGGAGATCATCTGAAATGCTATAATTGACTAACTAAAAATCTAAAAAATATATTAGATATACACATTCTTAAACAAGTTTTCACATCAAATAGTTGAACGTTTTTAATTCCTTCACATGTGGTATTTTCAGGACATGTGTTTGCTTTATCATAATTAAAGGTCAAGTCCACCCCAGAAAAATGTTGATTTGAATAAATAGAGAAAAATCATAGTAGCAAAACACTGAAAATATCATCAAAATTTGGATGTAAAATAAGAAAGATATGACATTTTTAGGTTTCGCTTATTTTTCACGAAACAGTGATATGCACAACTCATTGACATGCAAAATAGACAGTCGATGACGTCCATCACTCACTATTTCTTTTGTTTTCAATTGTTTGAATCATGAAATATTTCATTTTTACAGATTTGACAATAATGACAAACTTGACTGAAGATATAGTATTAAACAATTTTAATTCCATGTGTTCAGGGAGGAATTAATCCTTGTATCGCTTGACAATAAGGAGAAAATTAGAATATTTCATATTTCAGACAAAAGAGTGAGAAGCGTCATCAGTCTCCTTATTTGCATACAGACCAGGATGTGTAGATAACTATTTTGTGAAATTAACTGAAACTTTTAAATGTCATAATTTTCTTATTTTTCATCCAATTTTGATGAAATTTTCAGTGTTATGCTTGCTAGATTTTTATCTTTTTATTCAAATCAACTTTTTGTTGGAGTGGACTTGTCTTTCAAGAAAAACGTCCGCCAAATGACACTATTTTCTCTTTAACTATCACTCAGACATGAGTGAAGAACAAATGTAAGATAAATCATCATGAAAATGATGAATATTTGGGTATATTCCTACATTAATTATTCAAGCTTGAAGCGCAAGCAGAAATTTGTGATATTTCTGATCTGAAACTCGATGTTTTAAGCACGTTTCAAAAAAGGAATAAGCTGCGTATCTCAACAGATATGGACACGGTGATCATTGAACTAACACTAAGCTGGTAGTTTGTAGAAAAGTCGGGAACAAACTTTTTTCTGTGAAAAACTCCGGGTAACACAGTCGAAAAGTGTGAATTGGTGTTTCCTTTTCCGCCATGTCGAACTCGAGCTACTAGTATCCCTTTGTCTTACGGCCTGTTAAAAGCGATATTCCTGACTTTTCGCTGTGCAACGCAGACGGACTTTACGACAATACATTGATTTTGGAAGAGACTTTTAGGCACGTCTTTAAACAATGTCCTGCAATGCAAGCTGTGTGACATGAGAGTTTTTTTTTCGTTTCGCATGATCTGCAACGGAAACATTCAATATGCGTTTCGTGTGCAAAATTCTGGTTCCTACTATGGTAACAGCGATATGCATGTATCCGATTTAGGACGAGTTACCAGGGGCGGTATTCTGAACATTGTCTTTTCTCCATATTTTCTCTTTTCTCAGAGATATGACAAAATCTGTATTCTGGGGATGTCATGATATCTTTTGTCACAACAATTATCATGAATTTCGTCTCTTCTCTTTATCGCGCAACAAAAAATACGCGGTTTTAAATGCGCGCAATCCTTTCATACAAGCAACATGACAAAAGCTATGACAGGTGGGAAGCCGTCATAAATTTTGTCATACCTTTTAGTACAAAATATCCCAGTAACCTGCCGACTGAATGTCAAGCATATAATCATATTATTTAGATTAGATTGTGGTATTACTGTCACTCATCATTCATGAAAATTCTAAAAATTATGTTTTCATGCTGTAATTAGTTATGCCTTACACATCAATTCCTCCTTAATTTCTCTGTTTTCCTTCTTTTTCTATTTCTCCTTTAAAATCATTCACTGCATGCTCCCTGCCTCTCTTTGTAATTAAGCGCATCAATATTCGCGTAGTTGCGCGATGCCAGCAACTGCATTGGGGATACTCCCTACCAACGAACGTAGAGGGCAGCAACACACAAGCGTGTTGCTCTAAGGAAGGTCAACTCCGCTCGAATTTTGTGACCACTCTAAAAAATAAGGGGGACTTTTAGGAAATTTGTCGAGTTGATTTTTTTTCATTTGTTAATTTCAAATATTTTTTAATGAACAATTATTAGATCAGTTATTCTGGGTAGAAATATTAAAAATATTAATTTTAATTTTAAAGAAATTATTTAGCTTAAATAATCATGATTTTGACATTTTTTCTCATTTTGGAATATTAAGTCTATGACGAGGATCCCTCTTATCTCTTATTTTCCTCTGCTGAATTTCGCTGCACCACTAATAAATGCATAGACAACCACCGAAATAATCGAGGTCATTTTTCTGGCCTGGGTGCGCCGAGTCTGGGCCGGTCGCGTAGCTAACTAGTGACGTTGATGATGCGCTGGGGCTTCAGTCGACTCGTCATAGATCTTCTAGCAACATAGACAATGACATCTAATTTGCCTGGTCTGATTTGAAGTGCAATTGCTTCAGGGCTGATGTTTATCAACGATGATTGTTCAAGGTCAGATTTCAAATTTTAAATTGCATTTGACTTTTAAGTCTATAAATCTTAATACAAGAAGCTGCATCCCCGAAATCCGGGTCTAATTTCAACTTCGAGTCCGAGACTATGGACGGCGAAAAAAAAACCCATGCATCGGATGCATTGCATTGGCTGCGCGCTGCGCTGCAGCTGAGCTGCACAGCCATGCAGGCGCTGCGTCGCGTCGAAGGTCGATAATCATTGAGCAACCAAACTTCCAAAGCCAAATTAAAGTTTGAATAAACGGCCACCTAATCACATTTTCCCTGGTTTTCTTCAATAATTTCTAAGAAAATCAGCCAATTGAGGGAAATTGATTGCAATGTTACATCGTTTGCAGAGTGCCATCATCGACATTCGTTTTGCGTTAGAAACCTTAGTTATAGATCTAGGCCTAGACTAGAAATGGGGGCTAGATAGATTAGACCATCTTAATTTCTGATTTTGGGTAGAAAGTAGACTTGATAGACAGCATCCATATCTTAATTTGACCATTGATTCTGTGCAATCAATGTTTAAAGACTTTTACATAATTTGTTTGCCATATTGCAATTGGTAAATTTTCCTGGGCCTGCATGGCCTGGGCTTGGCTGGCAGAACGCGGTTTTTTTTTTGAGAAATTTCGAAAGTGAAAGAGCAAAGTGACTGAGCTCGTCGTGATTTTATTTTTATGCATTTTCTGACTGAATTTTTAAAGATTTCATGCCTAACGCTAAGGCCTAACGGTAACTTGTCAACCATATAATCTTCTAGTTCTAGACTTTACCCTGTATGTAGGCATTTAACGGACTAAAAAATCATAACCTCCTAGCGGCTAGCCCATGCAGGCTGGCCTTAATTGAACCAAACTTAGCTTGCATGGACCAACCCTCAAATGGTCTAGATTTAGGCGTCCTATACTATAAAGACAATGTGGAATTCGTCTGTTTTGAGTTGATTATTATTTTAGTATTTTTTTATTGTTGCATAGACTCATACCAACTCATACCAACAAGACGTGCTAGATCTATATATATTCTAGATCTACTTAGATATCCAGTGTGGAACAACATCTTCAACAAACAGATCGAGACTGGTCAAAGCATTTGTCTACAGTCTAGTTAGACAAATAAATTTTTCTAGATCTTTAGACTTGGGTCTATCGATCAACTAGACAGGAATAACCGTCGTTTCTGGGGATTTATTCAACAATTTTTGACATTTTACTATAATCTCCATCGGTGAGTGAGCCAGCGCAGTTCAGCAGAGCAACCAAAATACAGAGACTGAAGCTTTTGGTCTATCGATCAACATGATCAAGATCTAGGTTAGATGTAGACTTCACTTATTACTGATTGGAATGTATTTCTAAATTTATAAGTTTTGGGGAAAATGGTGAAAAGAAATGATAACATACTACTGATAGATACGTGAATTATTTTTTTTTAATACCCATTGGCATTGCTGCCTGCTCTAATAAATAAATAAATGAGTCACGGCCTATATGGACTGCAGATAAATGCTGATCGACGCCTAGCAGAACAAGTACCAGTGCTAGACTAGGGGGTTGAAATCTAAGCAGACGACGGAGCATAATGTAGCTTAAGCATAGAATGATGATGGGTTCAGCGAAGAGCCCAGAGAAAATAAGGGGGACATATTCAATCCCGAAATGCTTTGCGAGTGGTCACAAAATCGTCTCGGCGCAAATCACCTAATTCAGCCGTCTGGTGAAATCGCTGATAACAACAATCACCGATTTGGTAATTATTTTAGTTTCCTGAAACTTGCATTTGTAAAGTTTTAAATATCAAAGTATGTTTTCATATTTATGTATATCCCTCAACATATTTTTAATGTTATTTTTGATATCGTTGTAGTCATATTCTTTCATATTCGTTTCTTGATCACTACTAATTTGTTGTTGTATTGGATCGGCATTTGATTTCGTTGTCATGAACAATAAAATATGCGCGCAGCTCAGTTGCATGCGCGTATCGAGTTGACCTTCCTTAGAGCAACACGCTTGTGTGTTGCTGCCCTCTACGTTCGTTGCTCCCTACCTGTCACATGGCCTTCCTATTGGCTAGAAGGCCTCCCACTGGGAACTCACGATGATTTTGATTGGTTGCTTCCGAAAAGATGGGCGGGAACTTTTTAATAGAGAGATATCAGGGAAAAGACAATGTTCAGAATACCGATTTGTGACAATCATAGTGGTGTCAAATCTCGGAGAGAAATGACAGAAGTTATGACAGTGTTCCAGAAAACCACCTTCAGAACCACATTTGGTTTCTCCCAGGGCTCGAGAGGCCGCCCGGTGGCCCAATTCCATTGACGAATGGGTACCGGGCGCGACCACCCGCAAAAAGGGATTTCCTTTTCAAGAGTGGGCACGTTACGTATATGTACCGTTATAATGGTGTAAAAAACGATATTTTGAATACTGAAAAGGGGATAAATTTCGTGAGGAAAGCTACGTATTTTCTGCCAAATGTCCAATACTTGTTAGGGCGGGGGTAGGGTTTTACACACCAAAAACATGATAAGAAATGCATTTTCATAATCTGGGAAAGACTTGCTTCCGTAGTTAGCACCTAGTATCCACTCATCAATGGAATTGGTCCCCCGGGAATGTGAAATATAATCTTCATTTCGGCGGAAAGTAAAACCAATGCCCATCACATTGTGTGCTAGATCGTCCCGGCTTATCGTTCGTGCAGAAGGAGCCTGCAAAAAAACCCCGCGAATTCGGATGGTTTTCAGACGTTATAGGCCATGCTGTGTACAGATCAACACATGCGAAATGGTTTAGCTGGAGAGGTGATCTGACCCATGGAATCAATTGCCAGTGATCCACCAATAAGACACATTAGATGCAATATCGATTCGATGGACTGTAATGATTTTATCTAAGGCATAATTAAGTAATCTTTTCCTCATTCGATATGTACTCGATATTTTTGAACAAGTGGAGCGCCTCTTGTCAGTCTCACCTGCATCGCGCGATTCAATATAACAGCAGCGTTGACTTTGAAAAATACTATAAAATAATTATTCCAAAAAAATACTAATAATTTATGTAATGATACTACAGTGCGTATCAAAAAAAAGTTTACACTTTGAAAAGCCCTGGGAATTAAAAAATATACAATATGTGGGTATTTTTTTCACATATAAACTTGGGTTTGGGTCTCATCTATCCAATGAAAGTAAAAGTTTTGACAGAATGCTACACTTGAGTGAGCACTGTCCATTTTTGAAAAGCTCGTAGAAATCTGTTTGCGCAGAAATCCTTGTTTTCACGCTGTGTTAAGGGGAAAGGGCGAAATCAAACTTAACCTGCGAAACATTTCTCATACATTTCCCTTGCACTTTTAGTCAATTGAATAAAAGGGATACATTCAAACATTTTGTAACAATTTTGCCACCCAAATTGAAATTTCAACACTTAGTAAGCACAACCTATACCATTTTTGTGCCAGCTGGATCTGAAGACAACTGAATCTAAACAAAAGTTTATGTCAGACATCTCTTTATCATTTAAAGTGGGGTTACATTTAATTTTTCATTCAATACTTGTTTCTCCACACTTTCCCAAGCTTGACAATGATTAACAAAATGAAAATCAAGCCTAAGCCATTTCATCTAAATCACAGCTCAGTGTAAAGCAAATATCGTCACAATGGCCTTGGTGTGTGGGGGAGTGGGGTGGGGCGCAATGCACTCTTCGAAGTGTTTTGGGCAAGGAAACAAGTTAAAAAAGGAAAAAAATATCTTCAAATCAATTTTACTAGCTAAATTTCACGTGTTCTTCATGATTAAGGTCGACTTTTATTCGCATAACTATTTCAAAGTTCTGCGCAAATCATTTTTCACTAACTTTTCAAAAG
The DNA here is from genome assembly GCF_018143015.1 of Lytechinus variegatus. NCBI lineage: Eukaryota > Metazoa > Echinodermata > Echinoidea > Temnopleuroida > Toxopneustidae > Lytechinus > Lytechinus variegatus. The sequence continues at coordinate 6,020,759 of NC_054742.1, read as the reverse complement.
TAACTGGTGCTCACTCAAGTGGAAATATTTTCGACAGTTATATCGTCATTTGCTTAAATGGAACTGTATCAATGTTAAAATGTGGAAAAATCTTCAGGATATTACAAATGTATAATTTTACAGGACTTTTTCTTAGTGTAAACTTTTTTTTGATACGCACTGTATACTGCGTTCATTGACGTTAAATGACAGTTTACCTTGATCATGCGACGTAGTAAGACTTGTCAGTGATACTTGATTACCCCTTTATCCGAATTTTATAAACTATATCTATAAACATTGACAGTTATGACATCAATCTAATAATTAACTCCGAAATGGCCAAAGTTCAATGACCGTGAATGACTTTTAAGTTTGGTCATGTGACCTGAAACTCGCATGAGATGTTCAGTTATACTTGATTACTCGTATGTTCAAGCTCCATGAATGAGATCCATAAACTTTCGAAGTTATGATGGTAATTCAACAGATACCCCCGACATGGGCATATTTCATTGACCTTTGACCTTGCTCATGTGTCCTGAAATTCACACAGGATGTTCAGTGATACTGAACTGATACTCTTATATGAAATAGACCTATAAACATCCAAAGTTATGATGGTAATTTAACAAATATCCCCAACATGGCAAAAGTTCATTGACCTTAAATGACATTTGTCCTCGATCATGTGACCTCAAACTCGCACAGGATAATCAGTGATACTTGATTACTCTCATGTCTAAGTTCCATGAATGAGGTCCACAAACTTTTGAAGCTATGATGGTAATTCAACAGATAACCCCGACATGGGCATATTTCATTGACCTTTGACCTTGCTCATGTGTCCTGAAATTCACACAGGATGTTCAGTGATACTGAACTAATACTGATACTCTTATATGAAATAGACCAATAAACTTTCAAAGTTATGATGGTATTTCAACATATACCCCCAACTTGGCCACAATTCATTGACCCTAAATAATCTTTCACCTTGGTCATGTGACTTGAACCTCTGGCGGCGTGTTCAAAAATACTTGATTAACCTTATGACCCAGTGTCATGAACTGAATCTATATATTTTTTAAGTTATGACATTTCAAAAACTTAACCTTAGGTTAAGATTTTGATGTTGATTCCCCCAACATAGTGTAAGTTCATCGACCTAAATGACCTTTGACCTTGGTCGTGTGAACAGAAACTAAGGTAGGACGTTTACTACTACTTGATTAACCTTATGGCTAGGTTTCATGAACTAGCTTCATATTCTTTTTTTTTAATTTTAAGTTATGATGTCATTTAAGAAAAACTTAACCTTTAGAAAAGATTTGGTGTTGACGCCGCCACCGCTGTCGGAAAAGTGGCGCCTATAGTCTCACACTGCTTCGCAGGTTAGACAAAAACCACTTTCGTATCCATAATAATCTACCATGTATCTCAGCGTTGGATATATCTCTAGCCAGCTGCCATAGTACATACAGCCCGCGGGCTCAAGGGGGCGGCATAATGATGACGAGTTGTACATGCATGCAAGCGGGATTCTCACAACTTGTTTTTTTTTTTTTGGGGGGGGTTCTCACATCATGGAATAGCATGGATGGTGTCGCATGAAAGAATTTTGCACACGAATAGCAGATCTATACGGCCTATAACACAAAGCTAAGCAACGATTGTAGAACAGTTTTCTACGTTTGATTTTATTGACTATGATGTACAAACAATCTGAAAAATCGATTGTATGATTAATCGTTAACCATTGTTTTACAGGACCCCAATGTCTGCGGCCTCGAGATTGCGAAAGTTCGCTTTTTTCGCAGCTACGCCATTATTTGTTGATTGTGACATGCGTTAGATTATCATGGCGCTATTTCCACTCTTTCTTGAAAGTTACGACTTCATGAAGCTCTGGAAAAATCTCTCTACATCGACAAAATCAAAGGATTATTTGGAATATAAATTACTTGGATTTGAACAATATAGACAAAGGCAGCAAGGATCTGTTGTTTGGACGAAAAGTGGACTGGATTCTGTCAGATTTTGGATATAGTTTATGATACGTCTTTGCATTTTTGAAAATGGCGGCTTATAACACGGAAGCCAATGGCAGGCAATCATACGCAGCGGCAACAGGGATCAAAGACAAACACATCATTACTGGTAAGCCAGTTTTCTTTAAACATCGGGATGTACCCCATGTTATGGAAAAGGACTTGGAAAGTCAAGAAGTATACAAGGCCCTACTAAAATCTGTGCTTACATCTCATATCATGGGCATACAGAAAGTTGGTGGGTTATGGAGGCTATACATTACACATCAGGACTATAGAATTGCACTGATAGCAAGTGGTTTGAACATTCGTAATGCATGCATAGCAGTATATGATTCTAACCCATTTCTAGCGGGTGGATATGAGAACCTTCTTAGACTAACTGTGAAAGACATTCCTTTGTCTGTAGACAACTCAGTGATTGTAGATGAACTTGAGAAACGAAAATATAAGGTGTCGGGCAAGGTTACGTTCCCAAAGTTGAGGGTAGATGGCCAACTAACAAACTGCCTAACGGGCGACAGAGTCATCTATATAGAAAAACCAGCACAACCTGTTCCGAGAATCTTGTCTTTCGGAAATTTTCGTGGAAAGGTCTTTCATGCAAACCAAGTCATCAAAGATCAAATCATATGTTCAAACTGCCTTAATAAGGGACATCATCGTTCAACATGCACAAACCAGATTGTATGTCGGATGTGCAAGAGGGAAGGGCACTTACAACGAGATTGTCCGAACCCCGGATTAACAAGCGAAGAAGGCCGAGAGGAGCCGATCGGTAAGCAGGGAACCTTAGATACTCGGGAGCGAAGTCAGAACGACAAAAGGGAGCAGATGCGAACCGTCGTCAAGACAACCAGCCACATAGCTGACAACCAGGCTGGAGCTGAGCTGCCGAAACGGACCGCTACCAAGACAACGAGACGAACAGCTGACAACCAAGAAGCTACCGAATTACAGACCCTTTCACAAGATGAAACGTCGGGCAACACACAGTCAAAGATTACCCAATTCATTCGTAGCGAGCGTCTTAAACAAGCAGACCGGGATCGAGGTCATACAGAAACCAGCGCTGACGAATCGAGTGATGGTGATAGTCTAGAAATCGAGACGGATGATTGTCCAGAATCGGAAGTATCGATAGAGTCACCCGAGTTGCCGAAGACCAGATCTCAACTCGCAGCGAAGAAACCAGCTAAGAAAAGGAAACTAAAGGAGAAGAAATCAAAGAAAAAGTGAGGAAAAATCTTATTGGTGTCTCACCGTAATTTTCTTACATCATGTCAACGTGTCATCTTTTAAGCGTTAATGTGAGAGGATTGCGCAATAAAACCAAGCGCAACATCTTCTTCAAATGGTGTCAAAACCAAAAAGCTGACCTCATTTTAGCCCAAGAAACGTATTGGTCGACGGAGATCGAACCAGTGATTAATAGTGAATGGAAAGGCAAAGTTTTTTATTCGCATGGAAGCAATCGTGCAAGAGGTGTCGCAGTTATAGCCAAGGAAAATATAAAAAATCAACATTACTAGAGACAGTAGCTGTGTAGATAACACTGGAAGACTATTAGTGATAAGATTCACGAAGAACTCTGTTAATTATTGTCTGATTAATTTGTACGCCCCAACGGAGAAAAAGAACAAAGATTCATTTTTTAGGAAACTACGAAAAACAATAGATCATATCCAAAAAGAAGACAAAGATTGTTATCTAATTATTGGAGGCGACTGGAATTCTGTGTTAGACCCAGTTAAAGATACAAAAGGTTCAAGAAGTTTTTACTATAAAACTCCACACAATCTTAAAATTTTGCTGAAAAATAAAGGGTTCGTAGATGTCTGGAGAAAATTTAACAAAGATGTAAAACAATTCACTTGGAGAAATATGAACATGGATATTGCATCCAGATTAGACTATTGGATAATAAGTAAGGACATGTTGGGGAAAGTTGTCTCTACAGACATTAGACCCGTCGTTAAGGGAGATCATAATGCAATTTCTTTGAAATTAAGATTGAGTGATATAATTAAAGGTCCAGGATATTGGAAACTAAATACTTCCTACCTTAGTGACAATAACTTTAAGACGGGAATTAGAAATGTTATATCAAAATGTCTCAGTGATAATGAAAATACCTCTATGATGAAACTAGAGATTCTGAAGATTAAATGTAGAGAATTTGCTCAGAAATTTAGCAAACGTAAAAGGAAAACAAAACGTGAAAAAGAACTTTTGGAAATTGAGTTAGCCAAATATGAATGTGATTTAGACAATAGAAATAATGATATATCAAAAGAAAAATACCTTCAAGTTAAAGAAAAGTTAGAGAAGTTATACATAAATGAGTGTAAAGGGGCCGCAGTAAGGTCACGGATCAGATGGACGGAAGAAGGGGAAAAAACACAAACTATTTTTTATCCCTTGAGAAAAAAAATGGGGAAAATAAGCTTATTACTCAACTAAGAGTGAATGGGAAGAGACATGTAGTTACTAAGCAACAACATGTCTTAAGAGAAGTTAAACTGTATTATGAAGATCTGTATAAGAGAAATCATATTAATCTAGATCATATGAATGAATATGTGTTCTCACAAGATGTGAAAAGGCTTAGTCAAGATGAAAGAAATAAATGTGAAGGCTTAATGAATATGGCAGAATGCAAAAAGGCTGTTTTCTCTATGAAGAGGAATAAGGCGCCAGGTATGGACGGCCTGCCCATTGAATTTTATCAAGTTTTCTGGGAAGAAATAGGCGAGTTGTTAATTAATGCATTCAATGAATTTTTCAGTAATGGACAGATGTCGCCTTCACAACGAAAAGGTCTCATAACTTTGATTTATAAAAAAGGAAACAGTGACGATTTAAAGAACTGGAGACCAGTAACACTACTCAATTGTGACTATAAAATAATTGCAACAGTTCTAGCATTAAGATTACAAAAGATTTTAACAAGTATTATTATGGAAACACAAGTAGGGTATATTAAAGGACGATTAGGAGGTTTTAATGTAAGAATTGTTAAAGATATGATAAATTACATGCATGAAAAAAATGTTGAAGGTGCGGTCATGATGGTTGATTTCACCAAAGCATTTGATTGTATCGATATATCTTTTATAAAGAAATGCTTAGACAAGTTGAATTTTGGCAATGAATTTCGCAATTGGATCTGTGTCCTTTACAATCAAATAGTAAGTTCAGTAATTGTAAATGGCAGGATAACAGAAGAGTTTCAAGTGCAAAGAGGAATACGGCAAGGCTGTCCTCTTTCGGCACTTCTGTTTGTGATTGCAGCTGAATTCTTTGCAAACAAAATACGCAAAAATGATACTATAAGAGGTGTTTGTTTTGATGAAACCAATGGTCACTTTGAGTTAAAGGTATTACAGTATGCAGATGATACTACCTTTTTTGTTATTGATGATAGCTCATTAGAAATTATTTTAACTGAATTGGAAGATTTTGGTAGTGTAGCCGGTCCTAAAATTAACAAAGAAAAAACTGCACTCTTATGGATAGGTAAGGAAAAGAATCGATGGGTAATACAAGACCTTGACCTGACATGGGCAGAAAACCCGGTAAAATATTTGGGCTTTTTTATCTCTAATAATGAGCAAATTGCTAACAGTGCAGATTGGGAAAATAAGTTAGAGAAAATGCAACGTCTTCTAGATAATTGGCGTAAAAGAAACTTGACATTATACGGTAGGGTGACGATTGTGAAATGCCTGGCACTCAGCCAAGTAGTCCATTTGCTTATGTTTAATTCTGTTCCATCAATAATTATTAAGAAACTAAATAGAATGTTTTTCAAATTTCTTTGGAACTCACGAATGGAAAAGGTTAGAAGATGTGATGTTATCAAAGATTACTCACAAGGTGGTTTGAAAATGGTTGATGTAGAAAAGAAAGTAGTCAGTTTCAGATTAAGGTGGTTAGGAAGGTTAACAAATGAGGTAAATTCTATGTGGAAAACACTTGGAAATTATTGGTTTGAGCGTTTTGGAACTCTTAATCTAATCTTGAATAGCGACCTTCGGGTTCATAACGTTATCCCATTGTTTGATAAGAAAATACCTCCATTTTATGTTGAAATAATTCGGGCTTGGAGTCTGATTGATAAAGAAATATTATTCAGAAAAGAACATAAGGTTGAAAATATTTTATGGTTCAATCATTATATTGTTTTTAATAAATCACCACTATTTTTCAAGGAATGGTACAATAGCGGAATAATATACTTGGAAGACATTTTGAATGTTGATGGAGGCTTTAAAGATGTATCCGAAATTTCATCAATGTTGAAATTTAAGAATAGTAAAAGATCTGTCATTTTTTATTATTCAAAATTGAGGCAAGCTATACCAAAAATTTGGCTCTCAAAATCTTTTATTAAGAACATACAAAAATCTGCGCATCTTGATATACCCAGACTAAAAATAGGTAACTCAGTAAAATGTCTGGACCATGTACCTTCAAGATACTTTTACAATTATATTATACGTCTTGAAGGGTCAAATTCACGTTGTTGTTTCTTTTGGGAAAATATTTCGAAAATGAGTATAGGCTGGAATATTTGTTTCGAGAGAAACTTGTTAACAGTAAAAGAAAACAAACTTAGATCATTTAATTTCAAAATATTGTATAATATATTGCCTGTGAAAAGAAATTTATGTAAATGGCGCATAAGCGAAGATGCTTATTGTAATAGTTGCCATGTAGAAGAAGACATAACACACGCTTTGATTACTTGTAAATTGAATCAAAATTTTTGGTCTTATATAATTTGGTTGATCAAAAAAGTCTTCAATAAACACGTTGTTATCGATGTCGATCTTTTGATAAAAAATAACGAGCACAAAGAATTAGATGATATCATTAATATAGCCTTTTGGACTGTATATAAATCAATTTTGTTACGTAATTACAGGAAAGTAGACAATAGACCATCAAATCTAACGTTTTTATTTAAATCAGAATTGCGGAGAAGGCTAGAAATGAACAAAAACTGTACTGGTAAATCTCTGTATCGTCTTCCGTATGTATTATTTGATTATGTTTAATGTATTTTGATGTAAATGTGAAATGTATATACAGATGATTAAATAAATGCTATTGAAAGAAAGAAAAAAAAGATTATCATCGCATGTCACATCCAGTTAACACATTATATCGTAGCTTAAGGTACGATTACTAACGCATTACGTTGCAAGTCTTCACGAAAAATGTCGCATCATTCGGTATTTCCTTCAGGACACGAGTTACATATAACATATAAGATATGTTTTCACTCAGTAATTTATTCAAGCTCTGTCATCTGAACGTTTTTAACGGTGTGTTTGGTAGAACAGGCGCGGATGCAAGGGGGGCGGGGCATTATTAAATTCATTATGATGAAGAGGGTCCCTTTCTAAAAAATTAATATTTGATCGTTGTTTATTACATTTTGATAAAGAAATTATATTTCGTATTGTTACTCGGAATGTACTTTAGAACAATAATTATAAAGCGATATACATATTTCCCTCGAGGGAGAGGAGCGGGAGGGGGCAGAGTTAATGAGTTACCCCCCCCCCCCTCCCTCCCACCCATCAAAAAAAAACATGAAAAAATGAAAGGCTATATGAGATTCTCACAAAAATTAACTAAAATCTGCACGATATAATCAAATTTCACATTAGATTCGTTTTCCACATCTTGGACTGTTAAACTTGTAAAATACTTAGGTCATTATATTGATTATGATAATGACAAATCGCTAAACTTACAGTGGGAAGAAAAATTAACTAAATTGAAAAAGACACTTGACAGCTGGTTGAAACAAAACTTAACTATTTTTAGTCGGGTAACTATTCTTAAATGTTTAGCACTTCGTCAAATGATACATTTGAGCATTCTTGATTCCATTCCAACGAAATTCATGAAAACTTTGGATAATATAGTGTTTATATTCATTTGGAACAGAAAAGTAGAAAAAAATTTAAAGATGTACTTTAACAGAAAATCATATTAAGGATGGAATAAAAATGACTGATGTACACCATCAAATACTATTTTTTCGGTTAAAATGGTTAGGAAGTTCTTTGAATGACAAAACAGAAACATGAAAAAATGTGTTCGTATTGGTTTGACTTCCCAAGAGGTATCTCGTTCCTTTTAAATTGTAATTTCAGTGCTAAAATACTGAAAATTATAAACGAAAGGAAAATACCAACTTTTACAAAGAAATATTGGAGGATTGGGAAATTTTTAGAACTATTACCACATTGAGAGATGTTTGTATATTTAACCCTAACTGTAATGATATTCGAAATCAAATACCTTGGCATAATAAACATAGTATTTAATAACCAGTCTTTATTTCTTAAAGACTGGTATAGAAGTGGTATAATTTACTTAACATATATTATTGGGAGAAATAGTGACATACCAATGGAAAGCATTCAGAGAAAGATCGATATAAAAAGAAGAATACTATTATTTTTACTGCACAAAACTAAAAAAGGCAATACCAGCAATATGGATACAAATTTTGAGCGATAATAGTGGCATCACTATCAGACCTCATGGTTTCATTGTTCCCCAGGTAATGATTGGAAAAGTTTGAAATGCATCAATGATCTGAGTAGTAATACTATACATAAACTGTTCCCCTCAAAAAATACATTTTACATTGGGAGAACAAACTTGATATTGATGTAAATTTGCCAAATGTATTTAAAAATAATCTTATTCAAGTTAGAGAAAATAAATTACGAGAGTTCAATCTATAATATTATATAATCTCTTAACAGTAAGAAGTAACCTGTTTAAATGGAATTTGGCAACAGACGATTTGTGTCCAACATTCAAGGGTAAAGAAGATATTATACATGCTTTTATTGACTGTGAACTAAACAAATAAATTGCTTAAAGTTGAAAGTGATAGTAAAACCTTTTTGTTTGTAACTTTTGCATTTAGGTTAATATATAAAGTTATTTTGGATAGGAACAAATAAGGAACTGAAAAAAAAGTTTGTTTTGAAACATGTGTAAAAGAAATTAGATACCGGATAGAAATATACAACATTGCTAGTAAAAAGACCCCCCCCCCAAAAAAAAAATGAACTGCCCAAGGGCTTGCTACGATTCGTGTAAGAACAATTTATGTAACGCAAATATGATTTTGTAATTACTGTAATAATACTTGTTTCATGATTTATGATTAATTGTGTAACCTTTGATTTGAATGTGATTTACTGTGTAACCCCTGATTTGGATGTGAATATATCCTCTAATAGAGGCAAAAAAACATTTTGTATAGGAAATTTGCACAATATCCTTTGTAGGCAAAGAGAGGTCCATTTAATTCTTCCAAAAAAAAAAAAAAACGATGACTGTATGAGTATTTGTCCTTGTCAAGAGGTCGAAGCGATCTTACCTCGCATGTCTTGTTGAGGATTGCCAAGGTGCATGGGCGGAAATCCAAGGGGGGTAAGGGGGACGTGTCCCCCCTACTCAAAATAGTAGGGGGGACACAATATCAAATGTCCCCCTACTATTTTGGGTATTTTATGATTGGGACGAGTTGGAACAAGATGACCTTACTTTTGGGATAACCTTTCTTTTTTGCTTGTCAAATTTTCCCGCCCCTTGTCCCCGTAGGCGGACCATGGGGGCGAGGGGCCCGCCCCCCCCCCCTCTTGGCGGACCAAAATAAGAAAAAAGGGGAAAGAAAGAAGGAATAAAGGAGGGAAAAGAGAGGATGAAAAGAAGAGAAGGAAGACGAAATTATAAAACGAGATGAGGGGGAGACTTGGAAAATAAAAAGAACTCTCGTGCCTTTATATAAAATTTTCGCTCGCGCTTCGCGCTCACATTGCCTGTTAGGTGATTTACATATCTTGTTCAATATGGAGCTCGAATGTCAAGTTTGGAAGTCAATATAAAAACATATTTCACCTCGGAAATCGAACTTTCATTATGTTGTGTGATTTACAAATTGATTTTTAAAAAGTGCTCTGTAAAAATGTCAGCTTTATGGTCTGAATATTAACATTTGCTGCTTGCGCTGCGCGTTTGCAAATTTTGATTTATCAGGTACCTATTATTTTCGTGTATTCCATAAACTTTTCAAAATATCCCTTTATAGGTCTGATTGTTAAGACGTATCAGCTAGCGCGCTGCACGCTCGCAGTTTGATTGGCGAGTTATAAATGTTTCAATATTGATTATACAACAAACTACTTAAAATCTCCTTTTCATGATAGTTTATCAAAAATTTTGCTCGCGATTTGCGCTCGCATTAATGGTTAAAAATCAACTTATGCATCCTATTCATAATTACAAAAGTAAAATGACCATTTTTTATGCCATAATATCATTAGATTTCGCGCCCTCATTAGGCATTAATAAATATGATATTAATTTAATAATCAAATTGTCCTTTTTGTTTCATCTCGCTTAGCAAGAGGAATAGGAAGATAGTCATCATTTTCATATGATGACATGTCGTAAGGATGTCCCGGTCCTATGTCAAAACTCGAAGTAATAATAATGAAAATATCAGCTCTTTTTTAAGTGCGATCCATATCCACCTTCAATTTTCTACAAAGTGCTTCAAATACAAAGCTGAAATTTACTCTTTTTTTCAGATCGGAATATCAAAGTTTCATGATTTTCATGATGTATTTAGAATGCCTAGATTCTAGGTCTAAATATGAAACACGCGCGCCCATGTTTATTCAGATACTCAAGTTGTTCTCTATTTAAATCATTATCCAGTTTCAGATCACAATATCAAAATTTTTCTGCTCGCGCTTTGTGCTCTTATTATTAATGTAGGAAGACCCCATATTATCATCCTTTTCATGATTTACAAAACATGAACAGAGTGGCCCACTTTTAGGGCTAAATCTCGATTATTTTTCTGCTCGCGCTTCGCGCTCGCATCAATTATTAAATTTTATAGCTATTCTGTTCACGATTACAAAAACTGATGAAAAATTTTCCATTTTTTTTCAGAAAGTTCAAAATTTTTCAGCTCGCGCTTCGCGCTCGCATTTTTTGATTGTTGAAATATGTAACGCCTTCATGGCTAAGTGCAAGCAGTCTTTGACAGTTACCTTTTCAAAAGGTACCAGTTCAAAAGGTATATAAAAATTTTCTGCTCGTGCTTTGCGCTCGCATTATTAATACTCGTCCTTTTCATGACTTAGATAGCATGAATGTCTCGTTCAGTAAATATTATAGGACTAAATCTTGAAACTTTCCGCTCGCGCTTCGAGCTCGCATCAATTGTTTACTTATATACCTATTCTGCTTGAGTTACAATTCTTTAGGTGAAAATGTAAAAAGAAAATTTTTAAAATAGCTCGCGCTTCGCTCGCATTATTTGATTGTTAAATGCTACTTTATAACAGGTATCTTTTCCATCAGTTCATTTCTGCTCGCGCTTTGCGTTCGTAGTAATTATTAAGTTGCATACAAATCTTTTTCAGGATAACAAACATTGCCCAGAATGTTCACATTTTAGGAAAAAATATATTAAATTTCAAAAAAAATAGCTAGCGCTTCGCGCTCGCATCATATAAATAAGGATTATGATATTATATATTAATTTATACGAATAAAGCAAAGAAGTGACTAATGAGGACTATCCCTTTAAAGAAAAAAAAAACACCTTCGAGCTGCCGATCGGGGAAAATATGGCTGAAACAAATTTCGCCCCCCCCCCCCCTACCTTTTGGGAGAGATTTCCGCCCCTGCCAAGGTGACTCAAAACAACGCTTCTCTTTGGCTAACAGACTCCTCAATCGTGGACAATCAACCAAACAATACAGACAGCTAAGAACTTGCCTGTAAATTTTCATATTTCTTTAAAACAAAAGTTCAAGGGATATGCAACAGTCTGACCTCTCACCTCTACAGTATTCCACCTCTTCTACCTTGTACATCTTACGCCCTAGTACATTTACCTCTCCTAATGAGATACTGCCTTTATTTTGCAAATCTCCTCCCAAATCATGTCAATTAGATCCTATACCTGCAAAGTTACTATAGGATTGTTCATCTAATTTCGCCCATATTCTCTCTTACCTTGCTAACTTAAGTTTAGAGCCCGGGGGGCACTTACATTGACAAGTGGATACCATGCACGACCCCCCCCCCCCCAAAAAAAAAAAAGAAGACGTAAAAAGGGTGTCTTTTTCAAGAAAGGGCACGTTACGTGCGTAACGTAATAAGGGTGTCAAAACACTAGATGAAAAAAGGGTATTTATTTCGCTAGGAAAGCTATACGTGTTTAGGGTCAATTTTGCGACGGTATACAAAATTAAGACTAAAATGTTTTATGAATAAAGGATGTACCGTTGCCACAACAGTCAACACTTCGTGTATAGAGTACGATTTGCGCGAGGTATGGGAGGTGGTAGATTCAATGTCCATTACAAGGAAAGTGTATATAGTCCAGTCAATATAGGGTTTGACCCACCACTAATTGCAACACTTGATATTCCACTGCAATGCTTTCCAGGAAGGTCCCCTGAACAACATACTAAAAGTCCCAAAAAATCCAAGCAGTGGAAATTTATGAAATTTGCATATTATGCAAATTAGCCATAAAAAGTTAGAAAAATGAGGAAAATAGTCCAAAAATTACAAATTAAATGTCCAAAACAATTTTATTTGAGCGAAAATTCATGATAAATAACTTTTATCAATGTTTTTAATCAAAAGTGCAAAAAATCTACCTCATTTGCATTATATGCAAATAAGCATCCTTATATGGAAAAATTGTTAAGATATTGTGAGTTTTCTCTCATTGACTGCTTGAAAATTTCAATAATGTTGAAATTTACATGCTGCTATCACTAAGGACGTTGAATAGATTTATAATTAGCTTAGTGTCTGTAGTGTCATTTGCATATTATGCAAATAAGTATGTAATAGATATTCAAGAAAACACACTGGTGATACATTCCTCAAAAAATGCAAGTAGATTATTTATTGAAATTTGAATATGGCAATGCGTTAAGTTACAGGAAGTTAAAACCATATTAAAAGTCATTAAATAGACAAGCATGGGAAAATCACAAAATTTGCATTGTATGCAAATTAGCCATAAAAATTTGCAAATGAGGAAAATAATCCCAAATTTGGAAATCAAGTGCGGAAAACAATATAAATTGAACGGAAGTTCATGATAATCTTTACAAATTTAATAATTCTTCAAATAAAAAATAATGTAAATAAATCTACATCATAATTATGAGCATCCTTGTAGGAAAAGAACAAACCAGAAATTTTTATTTTTCTCATACAAACAGATAAACCCTCATTCCACAGAGACCAAGACCTCTGAAAGAGTGCTGTAAGACCATAAAACTTGCTTGATCTTTCAACGAACTTTTAAAGATCTCTGATGTCTTTCACGATTCCTGATAGATCTTTCAATGGTCTTTGTGGTCCCCCTGAGTCCAAAACTTTTTGAAACAGTTCAAAACAGTCTTTCAGCGGTCTTACAGGAAAATTGTTTTTGCTGGTCTTTCATTGGTCTTTCAATGAACTTTCAAAGTTCTTATTAGTCTTTTTATGATCTTTCGGCAGTCTCTCGATATTTTTTTAGAGATTACTGTAAGACTCATGAGAGATCATTGAAAAATCGTCGAAAGATAATTGAAAGACCAGGCAAAGTCTATGAAAAGAATTTTAAAGGATCACTTGATGCATAAACATCTCTGAAAGACCATTGAAAGATCTCTATAGGACAGGTGTCTTTCAGAGTTCTTCGAGGGGTCTTTCTGAGCCATTCCAAAGAAATGACAAAATTCAGTGATCTTGGAGACTGCTGTATAAGACCTTGCCAATTTTTGGTCTTTGAAAGGCCCTTCAAAGGTCTCCCCTCTGTGGATCTAGATCAATATATGACTACTAAGAATGCCTAGCACATTAATTACCAGCTTAATATCTGAAGTGGAATGTACATATTATGCAAAGAAGCATCCCGCATGTTATAAATAATCAAGAAAACTTGTGATATTTTCCTTTAAAATTCCACGTAGATTATATATATGTAACCTTGATGACATGCTTGGTTATTGACTTTTTTCATGAGCAGTTACCACCGGAGCAGATACCCCACTCATATTGTGCAAAGATGAGTCAGTTCTACATGGGTCCCACTGTTCGAATGCTTCATATTTCTACCCTTGTTCTCTCCTTGACTTGGTAGAGTCTTTGCGTTTCTTGCTAGTATAGTCCACGCTATCATGCTCCTTGATTGTCAAGTGATCAGTACAAGATGTCACAACCAGTACAAATAAAATCTCGTTAGCTTTGAATATTTGTTCCTTGTAGCACACCACTTGTCTTGGTGGTGAATATGAGTAACTTCCTTGGATCACGAGATCCCTGGGCATGGTTTATGAGTACTGTACCAATGAGCATTTGCCCATACGAGCGACATGAAAGCCATTCATAAAGTCATGATAAAGGCTTAAAGTGTATATAGACATCTTTTCAGATACAGGAATCATGATTAGACGTCCTTGCTGAATCCAGTAGCTGCTTCAGGATGAAGCATCCGTTTTCTGTTCTTTCCTCTTTGATGAATCTCCTAAGGATGGCAACTATCTCCATACATTGTAGCTAAAGTTTCTAAGCAAATCGTATGCAAATAAAATCATTTTCCTGATATTTATGGCAAATGGAAATTCCTCAGTGAGACAATGAACAACCAAGTAGACGTTAACAGATGAAGGACTAAGCCAACGGAGCACCATTAACATCACCATCAAATACCATCCAACATTGATTAAACAGTGTGTACCCATTCCAGGATTTGTTTGCCACTTTGTGTTATTCATTGGTATACCGTGAGGGTATACAGAGGAATAAACCTTTGGCTTTTTAACTGCCATTTATCACCAGTCCTTAATATTATGGAAGACATTGGAAGACAACATATTTTTTAGTCTTAGTATTTACCACTGATCATGATGATGATGACGCTGCTCTGCAAGTCCTGGAACCCTGTTCTGACCCAGACATGGCCAGAAAACATATTATTTATAAGCGGGTGTAGCCAAACTACTGAAGAAATTGTTAAAGAAAGCAATATGCATGAAGCTACTAGGCCAGATGGAATCTCTGTTACACTTCTTTATGGGACTACTCATCAGATCTCACCTGCCATAAGTTTGCTTTTCTTGGCCTCCCTTCTGTCGTTCCCATCCATATAAGAAAGGGATGTCGGCTCTAACAAACTACTCACCAATTTCAAATAATGTGCTTTGTTCTTGCCAATTGCATCATCTTGTCAGACAAACAACATGGCTTTAGGACGTGAAGAGCACATTTCCAGTTATACAAATTATATTAGGATAAATATGCATGCTTTCAATTTTCTATTTTTCAATTTTATTTATTTCACTTCCATCAAACAAAAACAAATTGTATACCATTTATATAAAAATAAGTATTTGTATCCATTGCAAAGAAACAAAAATTATAATACATATGTTGTGAAAAAAAACTTACACGATTTGGGCAACACATTGGAGGATTAGTGATAGCAGCATAATGATTTGAACAACAGTCAATGTGAGAAAATCAAAATTTCTTGACATTTTCCATATATGGATACCTATTTGCATAATATACAAATGAGGCAGATTTGCTAGCTTTTTTAAATAAAAACATTGTACTTATTTATTCATCATTAAAATTTTGTTCAAATTAATTGCTTTTGACATTTAATAATATAATCTTTGGATTATTTTCCTTATTTCCTATTTTTAATGGCTAATTTGCATAATATGCAAATTAATTTTCAGGCATTGTGATGAATTCTCATGCTTAGTGATAATAGCATATAAATGTCTACATAAATCAAATGTTTTCAAGCAGTCTATATGAGAACAATTGCAATATCTTTAAATTTTTCCATATAAGGATGCTTATTTGCATAATATGCAAATTAGGTAGATTTGTTTGCGCTTTTGAATAAGAACATTGAATACAGTTATTTATCATTACTTTTCGCTCAAATTAAATTGTTTTGGACGCTTAATTTGTAATCTTTGGACTATTTTCCTTATTTTTCTAACTTTTTATGGCTAATTTGCATAATATGCAAATTTCATAAATTTCCACTGCTTGGATTTTTTGGGACTTTTAATATGTTGTTAAGGGGACCTTCCTGGAAAGCACTGCAGTGGAAAATCAAGTGTTGCAATTAGTGGCGGGTCACCCCCCCTATTCTGGCTAGATTGACTGGACTAATAGAGACGGCTCTGGTATACAAGGCGACGATCTGACATGGCAACGAAGAGAAACACTACTTCGGGCTTGCAGGGGGGGGGGGCATTCAAAGACAGATACAGAAACCACATCAAATCATTTAAGCATGAAAGATACCGGAACGAAACTCGACTTTCAAAATACATAAGGAATCTGAAGGAAAACAATATTGAATCTACGCAAACTTGGGACATAGAAAAAAGCCAAACTTAAACCAAGAAAAAGTGGCTTTTGCAATATTTGCATGGAGGAAAGAGTGTCCATAAAAACAAACAGAAACTCACAAAAAAGTTGGAACTGACTTCAAAGTGTAGACACCGAACGAGACCAAACCGGAAACCACGTCACCGAAATGTCAAATTGACCCGCCGCATAACGTCAGTCTGCCTGGAAATCGCCTCAAGTCGTAAGGTAGCAGACGTTCAATAGGTATAAATATATATATATAGATATATATATATATATATATATATATATATATATATGTATATATATATAGGTGTGTATATATATATATATAGGTGTGTATTAATTGTTGGCATTGCAAAAACTGCATTACTCGTCAATTGTTTCGCGTTTCTAATGTTTTAGTATTGCCCATACGTGGAAAACCAAGATATGTGTGTATATTTATACATATTATGTGTGTGTGTGTGGGCGCGAGCGTGCTTTACAGGTTTCCCATTGATATGTCTTCCATGGTTACTTCATGTGAGAACCCTCTATATACATGGCAAGTGAGGGCACATTATGAATAAACTGAGTTCGAAAAGGAACTTATCAAATCTTACAAAGGCATTGCACAAATTCCACTAAATCAAAATAAACTGTATTTTTACACAGGCTAGCTTCAATTCTGTCTACTAAGCATAAGTAAACAAATAACAGCCTTGTTCAATCACAGAGAGGTTATAGCCCTTTAATACTATTGGCGCCGAAAAAGTTTCAAAAATTGTATTTTCTATTTTGTCTATAATTACATAAATTGTGTGTGTGGTGCGAGTGTTTGTAATCAAGTGAGATAAAAAATAGCTGCGTAGCTCAAATCAAATTACACAGACTGAGACGATCACTCTATTAATTTGTTTTCAAGACTTAATGTATCTGCTACAGAGTGGTACTTACCGTGCTGTTGGCAGCGTATTGGAGTTCCGATCCATTCTCCATTTTCGCCACACATCATTTTATCATTTCCTGCAATCTTCATATATCCTTCCCTACAAGATAGTGTACACATCTTGCCTAGTGTGAAGGGAGGATTGCATGGTCCAATGATGGCATTAGGTGGCGTATCCAGATCTTCACACTCTACAACTGAAGGAGACAATATAAAAACATTATCAATACATGTCGTTGGTGGCATAACAATCCTATCCTTCGAATATTTTATTCAAAAATATTTTCGTGACGCAAACTCGGCCACTAGCGTTTGAGTGCTAAATCTTATTTTGAACTGTCACGTGTAGAAACTGCAATTAACTTACCAAAACTAATTTAATTGCACAAAAAACACCATAAATTAAGGTGTGCAGTTTGAAGCATAAAAAAATTATGAGAGAAATAGAGGTAAATAGACACAGAGAGAGAGATGAAGAGAGATGATTGGGGAATATGCCATCGATCATGTTGATGGTTTTAGAGATAAATCAAGATACCTGAGGGCTGTTGCAGAAAGAGTTCCGTTAAAACGCAAGTCACAATAATGAACGCAAGAATCAAGTTGCGCAAGATTTTTTGAGTTGCGTTTGATCTCATCTCTTTCTGCAACGGGAACCATTTTTTTTACAATTGATTTCTAGTTGTATTGTATGTAATGCTCTATGCCTAGCAATGAAAAAAAATGCTAAGGCATTAACACTTGTATAAGTCTTTTGTTTAAGCCCAGCGCTTCTCAACCGGCGGGCCGCGAGAAGCTCCAGAAGAAGAAAAAAAATAGGGGGAAAATCTGTAGTATTTTTCACATGTACTATTTCATGTCTGAAAATGTTATATTTGATCGGTCTTCATAGGTCAAACAAAGCATGGCACGCTTAGATAATGTACATGTATGTTGCAGTATACATGCACATTCATTGTATGATGGTTTCGATCTACCTTTGATGTGAACCTCAGGCCTGCATATTGTGTATGCAGTTAATAATGTCGCCCATTTTCCGGACCTCTGCGAATGCAGTTATTTTTCAAACTGTTTGTTTCGAATGTGCTTCACAGATTTATGTTCAAATTACACAACATACTTTCATCAATCTGTATCGTGTTTTAAAGCGAAAGGGTAAGGGAGGGAAACAAATCTACTATTAAAAATCTCATAATTAGGGAACTGTAAAAAATATGACCCTGAATACATCAAATTTGAATTCATCATGACTGGCAGTGATATGCAAAACCAAAAGCAATGTGTGTCGAATGTGTTAAAGTTATTGTCAAGTGAGGCGCCTAAACCGTCAAAGCTTCAGAGACACCTAAACACAAAACATCCGCAGAGTGCAGGAAAACTACAGGAGAATTTGAGAGCAAAAAAGCTGGATTGAATTCACAGCAGAACACTGGCGTACAGATGAGGGAGGACCAAGAAAAATAAATAGTTAAGGAAAGAAAAGAAAAAGGGATAAGGGTGAAATATGAAATATTTTCTGAACATCACATTGTATGTCAAAATCTTTCACAAACTTGGATTTTGTAATAAAAATGTCATTTTTTTGCTCACTCGCAACTGTTTATTAATTATACGCGATATGCCATATCGAGCCCACTTAAATGGTTGGCTCATTACGCTACTGCAGATGCAGGTCATAAATTAACGTACCGGTACTATTATCTTCATTATAATAATTGGGTATTTTTTAGTCGAGATAAGTAGTCATGTCGCTTTCTCAAAATTTGGTAAGTGGGCCTCTAAAAAAATACGAGTTAAAGTGGTCCTCGAATGAAAAAAGGTTGAAGAGATAGATAGATATTAGTTGCTGCTATACTACATGTAGGACAGTGCTAAGAGGGCACACCCTAGGTGTGCAGAGGTGCCTCTTCAAGCCATTAATTAAGGTTACTTTATTTTCTAATTATATTTTGGAAAATAAGAAGACAACTCTTTCCTATGGAAAGTCTTCTTTACACTTGTAGTTTCCAATTTCCTTCCCTACACTACCATCGATGGCACATTACCCAGAGCTTGGTGTTTTGAGATCCCCATCGTGTCTTCTTAGCATCCACACATTTTGAAGGACATGAGAATTACAACGAAAGTGGCGTCATAGAATGGACAATGATGGACATCCATCTCATTTATGGTGGGCTGTATCAATCCAAAACTGAAGAGTATTTGACCCTTTTCGATATATGAGCTATGACACATTTTTGAGTGATTACGCAATCAACTGTACACTGTGTCGCCAAATCATGAGATTATTCATAGAACGTTATAATATTGGTCAATTTTATTACAGGGCCAGTAAACATGTCGTACATGTAGAAAGATCTGGTTCTTAATGTACATGTATTTTTGAGGAATAACAACGGAATTGTATTGACTCTCCGCATGAAACTTCTGATCCAAATCCATAGTTGTGAGATAATTAAGAGTTAGAGAGGCTTACTGTATGAGATATGTGTGGACAGTACAAGTCCGCTTCTCAAAGTATCTTATGACAAGATTGTTTTTCAGAATTATGAATTACATGTAAAAATTTGAGTGTAGTGAGGATAGAGTTAAAAGAATTCCTCGTGCGTTGAACTTAATCTTTGAACTTAATTGATTGAAGAGAAGTTTGTAAACGCGCGCGCATAGAACCTACAGATAAACGGATAATATAGAACTGTGTCACCCTATAATGTATGTGGTGGATTTTGATTATGATTAGATTTGATTTGTGAAGATCGTAAATTGCATGTGTTCGTCATCCTTATTCGAATTGTACCATGTGCCATCAACCATTTCGATACTTTTCAACTAAATTTAATTTTCACCCAGCCAAAATTGGAAATTGAGTTCGTACATGACATTATTGTTCACAAGCATCTGCATGCATATCGTTATCTTATATCGACAATTCCATTAGGGTTTATATGTAGACATTCACTTCCACTATTTAAAAAAATGAGTACCTTGTTTTAGAAAAAAAAGTAACCAGGCATGTAAAAAGTCCCATTGGCAAGTAAAGTCATATGACAATTTCTTATATCCTCTTTAAACTGTACACTTGTCTCGTTTGGTCACATTTTAAGAAAATAAATGTATAGAAATCTTTAACTAGAATTCACAATGCTTGATTTACCCAACTTGATAGTTTACCAGATGTCAGATGCGGTACAGTCCCAGAGAGGACGGTTCGTGGTGCGTGCGACGTATGTGTTTTTTTTTAGTACATGTGCATTTAACTTACGATTGCAAATTGTGTTGACATCAAGATCCCATGTTCCAGACACCTGGCATACGATAGCATCAGTTCTAGGAGAAAACCCTCGGTGGCATTGTACATCACAAATTTGTCCTGGCCTAGGGTCGCAAGATTCATCAACATAGCCATTGTGAAAGACACTTGGACATACAGTTGCTTGATCTGTATAGGAATAAGATAACTAGTAAGTCATCAATGCACAAATTGCGTAAAGCGTAACCATTGAAACTAATCTCGCCCATAT
The DNA here is from genome assembly GCF_018143015.1 of Lytechinus variegatus. Lineage (NCBI taxonomy): Eukaryota > Metazoa > Echinodermata > Echinoidea > Temnopleuroida > Toxopneustidae > Lytechinus > Lytechinus variegatus. Next base: position 5,999,811 of record NC_054742.1, on the reverse strand, counting down.
ATATAAACCACTCTGTATTTTTTAAATTCAATTCAATTTATTCAGATTCCATTCAATAAAAAACACAAGATACAATATCAGAGAAATACATAATTGATAAGAAAGCAATTAAACATACATGAATACAAAATGAAATTTGGGAGACTGCAAAAGACCGAAAGGTCTTGACGAGGCAGACCCCGAGTGCCATCATGGCGATACATATATTGACATATTAAAAATGAGGGGAAAAAAGTACAGATCTCCTCCCCCCCCCCCCCACCAATCGGGAACTGGAAACCAGTGTAACAATTATAAATGATCTAAATACACTTTAAGAAAATTCATGAGTCATATGATGATATGATATGTTTTTAAGCTTACGTTTAAAAGAATGAAGCGAAGAACATTCTTTTATTTTACGAGGCAGTGAGTGCCAAACATCGGGTCCTCTATGTCTGATGGATTTATAAGCAAGTACTGTTTGGGATTACTATGATGAAAATTGTTGGAACTTCTGGTATTGTGTTCATGAACCTGGGTGTTACGTATAAACATTGAATTAAAATTGCTTGGAACCAAGTGATTAGCATAATTGAACATAAAGTTTGCAGTTTGTAAGATATTGATATCAGATATTTTTAATATGTTCAGTTTTTTTTAAATTGGATCAGTATGGGCTAAGTAGGGAGAACTTGTGCAAATTCTTATTGCTCTTTTCTGCGGTAACAATAAGGAATTAACGTTTCTTTTGGTTCCACAACCCCAAGCAATATTAGCATAAGATGTATAAGATAATATGAAAAAATTGTACAATAGTATAATAGACTTTGGCAATAGTGTATCTTTTAGCTTAAACAGTCAGGGAAACTCCCGCTTTTCCGAGATCGTTTGAAACGTCCCTTTTTCGAGATAGTTGCGTTCACCGAAGCGTGAATCACCGCTGAAAACCTTCGCCCTGTGTAGTCTTTCTCGGCTGCTTTCAGACCCTTATGTATGTGTGCGAACACTCGGTAAGAGCGGTGAAAATGTGTACGCGTGTATACAACCATAGAGCTGTTAGCTCCATGATACAACCGTGCATTCTTCGGGACATTGTTATCTTTAGAACATGTGCCTCTCTCTCCCCCTCTCTCTCTTTCTCTCTCTTATTTATTGTCAAGCATTCAATTTGATTTTCGTTCATCACTTACCCTTAATCCTGACGTTAAATGTACCGTAATAAGACCATATTTTTGGATCCATCGTCATATCCGTAATATCCAACTTTCATGTTGATTCCACCTCAGCATTCAGCTTATGATCTGATGCACAATCCATAATCAATTCATTATAATATTATTTCCACTACCAGTGCCGGCGGAAATCATGGAAATTATTACGTCGATATGCAATTTCAAAACATGCCGAATACAGGTCTGTCCTAAAACAATCATTGGCTGGTTGACGAAGCCAACAAATTGGAAGAAAGTATACTGTATTCACCTTCAAAACATACATACTGCAAAGTATTGGGGCTACCGGTCACCAAATCAAGTGCATTATAAAAGTCTGCCTGTCAGCTCGATCCATGTCCAAACTTCCCTCAAACGTCCAGCCCAGATGAGAATATCATGATGTCATTATAATCATGTCCATTCTCCATTCGACATGATCCATGCTAGCAGTGAACAGGTGTGAGATCAATGGTTTAGATTATGAACATTATCGAGAACTGCATATCCATTTTCCATAGCACTAAACCGCCGGAGAGCTGGTTAGAGGTTATTACCATAGGAACGAATATATTTTCCAAGTCTTTCTTATCATATATTACGTAATGCCGTACCCAAAATAACTTTCAGCATGATCATGGAATGTCCATGGTAGTACCATAGCTCTATGCACACTTTGTACAATTTGTACACACACACACACCACGCGTTTGGCTACAACATGCAACGGAGTATCGCGGCACAAAGGCTGAACGCAGAGACTAACCTCCTCTTACGAGAACTTTTGCTTGCATTTTTTCAGCATAAATGTGTCTTCTTTCTTCAATAGCGTCTAAGCACCACGGTGGCGAATTCTATTTTTTGGAATATAGATGAGAAATTTAGTTTTCTTTAACATATTTGAAAATAAAAATCCGCCACCGTGGTGCTTTTTTTATATGAATTTTTTAGTGAGGGTATGTCAAAAAACCCCATTCACTTTGTACAGGAAAGCTATTCGGTGAGATCCGAAAAGATTGCGTCATGCGACCACAAATCCCTGTTAATCGAGATTCTGTCGCTCTCGCAAAAGCGGGAGTTTCCTTGACTGTTAAATATAATACCAATAATTCTAGAAATTATGAAAATACTTACCATGATTTTCTTATTTACGAGATAACTGGATATACCCATTTGATTTGCTAGTTCATTACGATGAACCTGCGTGCCGAATATAGAGTACACAATTTTTCCTGCGCGCGCGCTGCATCTCCCTACCAACGCACTATCCCAAGATCGTCGCGCAATTTGGCGTCCATTTCCTCTCATGAGCCTGCGGGCAAGACATGTTGTCACACAAGGCGAGGGGTAGGAGGGAGGGTTCAAATGGGTATATCCAGTTATCTCGTAAATAAGAAAATCATGGTAAGTATTTTCATAATTTACATCAATAACTGGGATATACCCATTTGATTTGCTAGACCAACACGGATTCAACGTGAAGGGAGGCATGTCTAGACTAAGAAGTGCGTTAAAATAGGGAGATGAAGACACAAAGGCCGTTGCCTTACGGACAGGGGAGGCGATAAAGCCTCATGTGAAGAAGTCCTTAAGAGCAAGGAGTGAAGGAAAGAGGGGCGTCAATAGGCGGACCTCGAGAAGTCGTGAACGACGATTCCAAGAAAGAGCCCAAGAAGAATGATACTAAGTATCATGGGCCCTCGGCCTAGTGTCAGGAGAACAACATCACCAGCTGACTAGAGCGTAAAATTTGGAATTTGTTGAAAATTTCAACAAGAATCGTGATCGGAAAACTGTAGCTTTAAGGCTCAGTAAGTGATCAATCGAACAATCTGAGAAGGCGAGAGATCTCAGAAGCCTCCGCGTGGGAGAAAGCGCCCAGAATTCGATATCTGTCTCAAATGCGTGAGGGCAGAACATCTGCAGAATTCTGAATTTTGATAGAGAGCTGTGGCAGAAAGTTACTAGCGGTCCGAAGGGGACTAGGAACGACGGAGAGTAGGGATTTAAGAAGAAAACCACTCGTAAGGCAGTCAAGGGTCGAGAAAGCGACTGAGTGCCATCCTTTTAATAAGAAATGCCGCGGGCCTGCTGCCTATGTAGAATAAAGCAGTCTGGTTAAAATAGCTCAACCGGGCGTGTCAGAGAAACAGCGCGGTACACATCACGACAAAAGTGTGATAGACCGAGTGATCGAGAGAGAACTCAGGATCCCCTTTCTCCCGTACTGATCGAATCACCCATCTGAGCCCTTATAAAAATCGCCAATGGTATTTGAATGGTGCCGAATGGTAGTTGAATGGTGGTCTGAATGGTAAATGGTACGCGAATGGTATTTAAGTGGTGTTTCAATGGTAAGTTCTTAATGGTAATTGGTAGTTTATTCAATGGTAAATGGTATACCATATACCCAATGGTGTCTCAGTGGTATGTGTCTAATGGTATGATTAGTATGATGAATGGTATACCATACACCCAACGGTGTCTCAGTGGTATTCAATGGTGTCTCAGTGGTATGTGCTTGTAATGGTATGATTGGTATGATGAATAGTATACCATACACCCAATGGTGTCTCAGTGGTATACAATGGTGTCTCAGTGGTATTCAATGGTGTATCAGTAGTATGTGCCTGTAATGGTATGATTGGTATGATGAATGGTATACCATACACCCAATGGTGTCTCAGTGGTATTCAATAGTGTCTCAGTAGTATGTGCCTCTAATGGTTTGACTGGTATACCATACACCCAATGGTGTCTCAGTGGTGTACAATGGTGTCTCAGTGGTATTCAATGGTGTCTCAGTAGTATGTGCCTCTATAATGGTATGATGAATGGTATACCATACACCCAATGGTGTCTCAGTGGTATACAATGGTGTCTCAGTGGTGGTCAATGGTGTCTCAGTAGTATGTGCCTCTAATGGTTTGACTGGTATACCATACACCCAATGGTGTCTCAGTGGTGTACAATGGTGTCTCAGTGGTATTCAATGGTGTCTCAGTAGTATGTGCCTCTATAATGGTATGATGAATGGTATACCATACACCCAATGGTGTCTCAGTGGTATTCAATAGTGTCTCAGTACGATGTGCCTCTAATGGTTTGACTGGTATACCATACACCCAATGGTGTCTCAGTGGTGTACAATGGTGTCTCAGTGGTATTCAATGGTGTCTCAGTAGTATGTGCCTCTATAATGGTATGATGAATGGTATACCATACACCCAATGGTGTCTCAGTGGTATACAATGGTGTCTCAGTGGTATACAATGGTGTCTCAGTGGTGGTCAATGGTGTCTCAGTAGTATGTGCCTCTATAATGGTATGATGAATGGTATACCATACACCCAATGGTGTCTCAGTGGTATACAATGGTGTCTCAGTGGTATTCAATGGTGTCTCAGTAGTATGTGCCTCTATAATGGTATGATGAATGGTATACCATACACCCAATGGTGTCTCAGTGGTATACAATGTTGTCTCAGTGATATTCAATAGTGTCTCAGTAGTATGTGCCGCTATAGTGGTATGATTGGTATGGTGAATGGTATACCATATACTCAATGGTGTCTCAGTGATATCCAATAGTCTCAGTGGCATATGCCTAATGATATGATTGGTATCAATGGTATACCATATGCCCAATATTGTGTCTTAGTAGTATGTGCCTAGTGGTATAATCATTGGATAGTTGTTGGATAATTGTAATGCCATAGTGGCTTAGTGGTGTGTGCCTAATGAATGTCATTTGTGTTAATGGAGAATGGTATGCCCAATTGCATTACCCAATAACATAATTTCGAAGATTTAAAGAAAATATATCAAAGATTTAAAAGTATTTAGAGTTAATAAAATTTTTGAGTCGTGACTTTTATGCGAGCAGCTTCCCCTAATCAAGTGTAATCGCTCATGATGGTAAACATGGTCTCTTGCATTCTTTTAAATTGTCTTTGTCCTTATTAAGTAAAAGGTCTATATGTGTTTAAATATAATTGATCCAGTGGTTATAATACAATACTATAAATTTGTATATTTTACGATTGTACATATTACCTTCTAAATTTAAATCTGATGCAATGGGTGCAAAATCAAAATCAATCGGTCAATGAAATCTTATTTGATAAAAAGGGTTTTAATTGTACCTTAATACCAACGGACAAATTATTTCACAGCCGCTCCCGAAAGTTCCCTGTAATCATTTACCATTAAAATCTTGAAATTCAAACATGCACGTTTTATAGGGAGCATGAAGAAGATGCGTATCGTGCTAAATAGAAAATTGTACATTGATCACCATCCTCTCTTTTCCCCTTTGTTTCCTTTCGCTTTTTGTTTCTTGGTAGTCAAAATTAATGAACGGCATGAATGTAGCTCCTCTATCGTACGGTATACTGTTCGTTTTTATTTTAAACTACGTTCTTCATATTTTTATTTTCAAAGTTTTATTCTATTTAATTTATAATCATTTTGCTTATTTATGGCCGCTTTTTATGAAGAGAACTATATCTGGAGTGTTCCAAACTTAGATATTTGCAATTAATCCCAAGATACAAATTTATAGGTTATATACATTAATTTTATCTAAAACATATCAATTTGGATTTTTTTGATGGAAGAAACAATAAATCAGTTGCAAGTTTGCAATGAATAGTATGACTTTCAATTGATTTTGGAGTGTGAAATTGATTTTCGTTCGATTGAAAGTTTCTTGCAATGCCCGCGGCCCATATTTTGCTCAAAATGAATTCACTGTTGGTTGTCTTGGTCCCCCAACCTATATCAAATTCCAATCCGCAAACCCTGACATGGTCAGTCTGCAACGTCCAAAGCCCCCTCCGAACCCATTTGTACCTTATAGCTGCTTCCAATCATGAATTATTCCTCTCTTTTTTTTTACAAATGATATTTTCAAAATTCTAATTCTATTTTTAGGCCCTAATTATTCTTTCTCACGGACGGCGTTCATAAAGAGGAGAGCTATTCTATAGGACGGTCATTACTTGATTGAAATGATTTATCCATATTGTCTTGCTCCCCCACCCCTATCAAAATTCCCTGCCGCCATACAGGGTATAGTACAATGTAACAGAAAAGAAATATACTGAATGAAATCTCTATTTCAATCAAAACAAAAGCAAATTGAAAGGGAAGAGGAATGAGTAAAAAATATACATATAAAGGGAAAAAACAAGAAAAGAAAAAGGCAGAGGAGAAAAGAAAAAAAGACAACGAAAATAAAAAAAGAAAAGAAGAGAAAATAAAAGGAAAAAAATGAAGGGATCGAAAACTTTTCATAGATTCCAAGATCCAAGGGAAACAGTGGCAAAAATTGATCTCACGCCATCATGGTTTCCAACCACGAACCAATCGAGAGGAAAAAGAAGACACCCCTGATTTGGGTTTGATTCACCCCCCCCCCCCCCCACCCATATCGGGATGTGTATTTATCTTGGCGAAGAAGCTAGGGTGCAGTGCCCGCGGTGGAAGAGGTGGCTTGGCTCAAGACACCATTGCCGAGAGAGCCCGTGAGGCTAGGCTGCGATGGATGACCGCCGGGCGGGGGAATCCCTAGCAGCAGCAAGTGTACGCCAGAGGGAGCTGGCGAAAAGTCTCTGTCATGATCCTACGTGAAGGCGACAATCAAGAGATGTTCTAACGAACAGACATCGCCAGATATGATACCTCAACAGTACGTTCCCAACGGAATCGAATGAGGTAGCAACAGCCCTGTCCTATCAAGTTAGGGACGGAAACTGGCTAAGAGTGTCCATGTCCTCGCTTGAAGAAACAAGCGAAGGAGGAGGGAGACTTGAGGAAAATAATCACAAAAATTTCCATCAGTCTGCGGTGAGAACCAGTTGTTTATGAAAACAGCCACAAGGCCTGGTCTCTAAGGTGATCGTAAGAGCAAGCACCGCCGGCGCCGGTTGCGGCAGCGTGGAACAGTCCGATATCGGAGAATAAGGAGTTCCAAAAAGCTGCGGGGGGGCGGCAAAAATGACGCCCTAAGCAGTGGGGGATGAGCATCTAAGTTTCTAAAAGAAGAACTCCAGTGAAGTAAATCACTTACATGGAGAGACTCATCCACAGTCGGCCCGAGAAAAAGCGGGTCGTAGTGATTGTGGTTAGGTAGGCATAAGCATACATGCATCCACGGTTACATCATCCTCGGTCGTGCGGTGACCATGGCCACATGCATTGCATGGAGGGAGGATGAAAGCAGCATGCGAGGCGACTCGAGTGTGCCGAGTGAAAAAGCTTCTAAATAAGAAGACGGTTCGACAAATGGGCACGGTAAGACATCCACCGTAGACCACTCCACACAAGGAGGAAACGGCGGAGACGCCCGCAAGCTTGACCCACATAGAGGGCAGTCTATAAGATAGACTGTTAGAGCTCGACCGATGGTCTGAAGGCGTACTGTTTGGTGTAAACTCGCCGACCCGGTACGGTGGGTGTGCCCAGAAAGTAGGCATAGAATGCCGACAGAGAAGTCTGGGGCTTTAAACAAGCTTGAACGCACGTACATAGCCAATAATCTCATGAGATGTACGGCGGTTTCTTTCCTCCGAGATGATGCTTACCCGACCGGGAAGGACTCGGGGAACAGCTGTGAATGTCAACAGGAGGGATATCTAGCATATGAAAAGCTGATTCCCTCCAGGTATTCGGTGCGGGTGCTTTCGGCGGTGTCCGGCTGGACGACCGGTGATGGCAGCTCGGGCAGGGCTCGAACGAGCCGCCCGAATACGAGACAATAGGTTAACATAACCATAATGCACCGGGTGGTGAAGGCGTAGCGATTACTAAGCACAGGAGAACTTTAAATCGCCGTGACATTCAGATCCGATATACATACTCATAAGTTCGGAGAGCTATGAGGTAGTGAGACATACCGCTGAGCGGTGATGGTGCTCATATCGGAGTCGCCCTCTCTTCAGCGGCGATCGCTGGAGGACGGGTGTCTGTACTAGCCCTGACTCTGGCCTTGCAAGGGTAGGAGCTAAGTAAGACAGGGCACCCTTACTTTCGAATAGAAAGTGAGGTTCAGGCCAGAAACCGACGGTCCCGTCGCCTGGGCGGACGGACCGCGGACGTGATAGGTTGCCCCCTCAAAGCAGCCAAACATTCTCACGAGAGAAGTGCGGCATGCGGTATGTAAGAGATTCTTACCTCCAATCTACGGGCCCGCTTAGGGGGTAGAATGGAGAGAGTTACCGCTGAAGGAGTCGTCGCCGTACGTGGGCTTGACGTAGAGGGCGAATTCGGGAGTACCTGCATAAAAAGGGGAATACCCATGCAGGTAACTCGCCGATGGCTCCCCGGAGTGCGGGTTGGCGAGAGAAGTCTCAATCCGCTCAATACCCGACGCCGGCAATAAGACCGCGGCGGTCTTATAATGACGGAGAACACGAGGATAATAACCCGTAATGCTCGGGGACGCATAGATGCAGCCTGAACGGATGCAACGTCCAGCCGTCGGTCACCGAGAGCTTGCCGACATATTGATGCTTGAAAGCCGTATGTCGGAAGCACCTGCATAGAAACGGGGGTCACCGTGTAGGTGAACAGCGTTTCAATAAATGCCCGGTGTGAGAGGACAGGTGATTGCTTGAGCCGCACAGTGCTTAGCAAGGCGGCTGAAGCTGATATGAAGCGTGGGTGAATTACCCGCACTGCTCATGGGAGTATGTGCGACGCCTGACCCACAAATATCGGGAGTCTGGTGACATAATGGAGGGCGATGCCCGTATGTCGATAACACCTGTGTATTAGCGGGGATTTCCCTTGCAGGTGCGTGAGCCGGCGAATCATGAAATCGCCGGTGACTCTCCGAGGTGCAAGATGGCGAATGTCTGCTTAACCTGCCCGGTGCTCGACACGGCGGTTTTAGCTGACAGGGAGCATGAGGATAAAGATCCGTGATGCTCGAGGGCGTTCTGTTGTAACATGAAGTTACGACGCCTGGCCATCGGCACAAGAATCAAAAAGAAAGGTCTGCCCGCAAAGTGGGATTAGCGACCTAGACTTTCTTCTTGTTATTCCTCTTCTGTGTGGCCCCCGCCGGGGGGCAGAAGAGGGAACAATCATCGGGAGTCTGGCGACATAGTGGCGGGCGACGCCCGTATGTCGATAGCACCTGTGTATTAGCGGGGATTTCCCTTGCAGGTGCGTGGGCCGGCGAATCATATTGCCGGTGACTCTCCGAGGTGCGAGACGGCGACTGTCTGCTTGACCTGCCTGGTGCTCGACACGGCGGTTTTAGCTGACAGAGAGCATTAGGATGAAGATCCGTGGTGCTCGAGGGCGTTCTGTTGTAACATGAAGTTACGACGCCTGGCCGTCGGCACAAGAATCAGAAGGGAAGGTCTGCCCGCACAGCGGGGTTAGCGACCTAGAATTTCTTCTTCTTCTTCCTCTTCTATGCGGCCCCCGCCGGGGGGCAGAAGAGGGTATAATGATCGGGAGTCTGGTGACATAATGGCGGGCGACGCCCGTATGTCGATAGCACCTGTGTATTAGCGGGAATTTCCCTTGCAGGTGCGTGAGCCGGCGAAACATGATATTGCCGGTGACTCTCCGAGGTGTGTTGGATGGCCGGTGTCTGCTTGATCCGCTCGGTTGGTAGTACCGTCGGCTGAAGCAGGCAAGCCTGGGGGTAAAAACCCGCAGTGCTGGAGGGCACTCTAGATTAGCTTGAGAAGCTGAGAGGCCTGGCCATCAAAAGAATCAGAGGACAGACCGCCCGACGGAGCGGGACTTACGTCTGTGGTTCTCCTCTTCTTCTTTTCTTCTTCTTCGGTTGCTCCGGCGCCGGAGCGGAAGAAGGGACAAGAGGCTGGGCTGCGCCTGTCTTCCTCTCCTTAGCTCTCCCACAGGGAGAGCCAGCCGAGGATCGGACGCTGGACCAGAGGCTGGACCAGAGACTGGACTGCGCCTGTCTTCCTCTCCTTAGCTCTCCCACGGGGAGAGCTAGCCGAGCGAGAGGAGGCGTCGGCCGAATCTGACGGCGTCAGATTGAATTGAGAGTCCGACACGGTCGGACTCAGGTGCCTCTTCCGACTAGGGGCTGGTAGCCCTTTGCCGACGCTCCCTAGAGGGGTCTTACACGGCATCGAGCCTAGTCTTTGCCGGGTGGAGAGACCCGTGCTCTCCCCCCGGACTTCAGGTGACCCGATGGCCGGTGGGTCTGACAGCCCTAGAGGAGTCGCCGTTTTCTGTACTAGTGCGACGCTCCCCAATAAGGTTCAGGTTCCGGGACGGAAGCCTTGGCCATCACCGTGCGGGCACGTGGTCGTAAATCCACGGTTCCACCCTTATTAAGCGGGGCACGTGAACGCGCGTCCACGGTTCCACCCCTTTGAGAGCCCACGGGGCTCTGACTCTGTTCTCGCTATCTATACTACCTGTGGTGGGGGATAAGACCCCGGTGTCGGGCCCCGAAACAGCAGTCGCCTGAGGCTCTTCAGAAAGAGAGTCCGAAAGGCTCATTATTGCCGTAGGGTGATCTAGTAGTAAGATAAAAAAAACAGAGAAGCAAAGGGGGTAGGGGGGGTAACAAACCCCAACCCAGAAGACAAGGACCTCAAAAAACGGACTTTTGAGAGTCAAAAACGGATCTCACAAGGATGATACAAGGTAAAATCCCAGAACAAAGGAAACAGTAATAATTAAGAATTATTAAGAGACACTGTCCCTGAAGTCCGTTAGAAAAATTAATTATTTGATTATCACAACAAGAATCTGCTTCCGCCAAAATTCTGAAAAGGAAGGGGGGAAGCATCTAAAAAGAAGAAAACACTAAGTTTTTTTTTTTTTTTTTTTTGTGTCCACCTGTTCAAAAGAAAAAATAATTTTTCTTGAGGTGAGGATCAGCTAAGGAAAAAAGGGGAGCAAGATTCCCTTTCTTTTTTTTTTTTTATAAACAAGAAGTTTAAGAAAAAAAAAATTATAAGTCCAGAGACCGGTAGCTGACTTGAAAAGGAAGGGGGGAAAAACAAAGATAGCTTTCCCGAGAAGGAAGGCCGAGTCAAAGGCGACGAACGCTGACAGGAGACGGCTTCCTAAAAAAAAAATTCTAAGTATTCTTGTGAAGGAAAGAAAATATTTTTTTTTTTATTTAATTGAATAATTAATCAATTAATAAACACAAGAACAAAGGATTGATTGAAACAAAAGAACAATCAACTAACTCGAAACAAGAAACAAAGAACTTGAATCGAGGCAAGGAGCAAGTCAAGAATTAAAAGAATCAATCAATTAATTAATTAATCAATTAACCAATTAATTCAATTAATAAATACAAGAACAAAGGATTGATTGAAACAAAAGAACAATCAACTAACTCGAAACAAGAGACAAAGAACTTGAAACGAGGCTGGAATACGACGCTCCTAACGTCCTACAGAACCTATCTGTGGAGAAATAAATCAATTAAATTCACGACGAGTCGTATAAACGAAGAAGTCAGTGAATAAAAAGAATTAAAAGAATTAAAAAGGAGCGAAGACAACGCCCGAGCAGGAAGGCGCGGAGCTATGGGGCGGAGAGGTGAAGACAACCCGCCTGTGAGAAACGTATCTTTAAAAAACAAACTCACGAAGAGGGACAAGACACGTTAAAATAATATCACGGAAGCTCCGCGCGACATGATAATCCTATAACAATCTTAGATGAGAGAAAATAAGATTGAAATAAGGGAAGAATTGCACAATAAAGTATCCAAACGGAAAACAGAAATGCAATTTTGAGAGTGTACTTAGCTTGCGACTGCACTCGACCGCAGGCGAAAGTAAAAGAGGAAATGGACGCCAAATTGCGCGACGATCTTGGGATAGTGCGTTGGTAGGGAGATGCAGCGCGCGCGCAGGAAAAATTGTGTACTCTATATTCGGCACGCAGGTTCATCGTAATGAACTAGCAAATCAAATGGGTATATCCCAGTTATTGATGTAAATATGAGTTCTTAGATGCTGAAAATGCAAATTCCAGTTTAAATGTTGATCGAGAATAACACCAAGAAATTTAACATTAGTTTTCCTTTCAATTAGGGTATTGTCTATTAAGATTTGGCTCTGGTCTTCCATAATCTTTTTTTTGTGTTGTGAATTTGTTTTACTGAGGTTGAGAGATAACTTATTACATTGAAGCCAGTTAGTTAATTTACGTAATTCTACATTGATGGTGTTTATCATTTTGTTAAAATCATGATGAGAATATAGCAGTGTCGTATCATCTGCAAATAACACATAGCTAAGCATTTCAGAAGACTTTACAATGTCGTTCATATATATCATAAAAAGAAGCGGCCCAAGTATGGATCCTTGTGGGACGCACCACTGGAGCTCTAAAATTTGTGATTGATGAACATCGACCTCAGTGTATTGAATTCTTTTTTTTTAAAATAATCTTTAAACCATGCCAGAGGCGTACCCCTTATGCCATAACATTCAAGTTTATTTATCAAAATTGAGTGATCGAGCGTGTCGAACGCTTTTGAAAGGTCCAAAAATAATCCGGTTGTATATTGTTTTTTTTTGCAAGGGAGTTAGTTATTCTATCATGTAAGTCCAAAACTGCTAATTCCGTTGAATGATGTCTCCTAAAACCATATTGGGCGGCGCAAAGTAATTTGTTTTTGTCTAAAAAATTATATACCTGGTTATGGATTATTCTTTCTAAGATTCTAGATAAAGAGGGTAAAATAGATATGGGTCGGTAATTTTCACATTGGATCCGATTTCCCTTTTTAAATATTATACGGGGCGTGCTAATTTGAAAGAATTCGAATAGCACCCAAGAGACAATGATAAATTGAAAATATGACATAGTTGATCTGCTAGAAAGAAAATTATTTGTTTTAAGATAAATGAGTTAATATCGTCATGACCACAAGTTTTGGTATTTTTAAGGGATTTTACTATGGATATAACTTCGTGTGGTCTTACGGGTTTGAAAAATATCGAGTTTTCAGCTCGTTCAGGTAAAAAATCTCTAAAAGAGTGCTCACTGGTTATAAAAGTTTTTTTTTTCTTTTGTGAATTCTGTTCTTTTACCCCTGCCTAAGATATTGTTTAAGATGGACCAGGTAGCAGACATATGTCCCGACACTCTTTTAAGTTTATTTGTATAATACATTTTGCGTGATGCTCTAATAATGGCTGTTAGTTTGTTACGATAAGCCTTAAATTTATTATGTTGGACGGTATTGCTAGGATTGCGTATATGCAACTTATATATAATCAAGAAAACATAAATTTATCGGGTTGAAGTTGTACTGTGACATACAAAGAGTTATTCAGACATGTCGATGGAGAATATAAAATTACAATCTTTGTATGTATACGTACATTAATGTTGAGTTGTAAATATAATATGGTTTTATTTAAACAACAGTTTCGTGAATTTTTTTTTAGAAGGATATTTGATATAACACAGTTTTTAAGGATCTACTAGGAATATACAAACTGTAGCGTTTGTAGAGTTTATAAGGCAAGAAGGTCACTTTCTCTAAAGATTTGTTTCTTCATTGAAGTGTTGAGATCTGTTGTTTTCACTGAGGCGATAACACGGCCATCACTTGTCCATGCCGCGTTTACATTTTTGTGTTGGCTTGTCTTCTTGAGGAGTTTGCTACTTTTATAGAATTATGTTCGTATTGAATATCATTCAATACCCTGTTTAAGGTCAATGCGTGTATGCAGTCTTTTGTCTTAATTTACAAACGACCATCAAGCCTGACTGTATATTGTCCTGATTAAATATTAAGGTGCTACAAATACTACACACATATAAATATACAATCATAAATGATCAACATTAAAGTATCTAGTTACATTCCTGTTGTCAATGACCCTAAACTTCTCCTTATAGAGTTTTCCATTGTAAAGGACCGACTCTTCAGAATATACATCCCCCTTCCTGTGACCCTCCTCTGGGAATAAAAAAATAACGCTAAACATTATTATTGGTTCTTACCAGGAGTACAAGTTGTTCCGTCTTCATCAAATTCAAATCCATCTGCGCATGTGCAGTTTCGATCAAATCCAGTAGGAAGGCAGAGTCCTGAGCAACCTCCGTTTTCAATGGAACAAATGTTGCTTCCTGAACAGGGAACATGAAAATAATATCTATTCTATACAAAGACGAATGGGTTTTGTACCAGGATAATTTAAACAAAAGGTATTAAGCCATTTGTTCTTGCTTGTGATACCCATAGAAGCTGATTTCGGTTCAGCAAATGTGTGGGATACTTCATGAGGATTTATTTTCTTATATCTGTCGTCTCTTTTAAATAATGGTACTTTGCCACAATGTTTAAAACATGTATGTCAAGAATTTATGCATCTCTCCATATTAAGTTGAAAAAGGAAACAATTCAAAATGATAAAAGATACAGATTGAAATTGGTGACTTGCAACCATCGTAACAGGAAATCTGTACTTAATGGAAACTGCAAAAATGGTTTACCGTATAGTTAAGTGTCGGTTTGGTAAACTAAGAATATTGTCAGTTTGTTTTACCACTAAAATTACAAAAGATAATATATATAATAACCTATTAATATATAATTATATAAAACATAGTAGTTACGATTGTACCATTTTGTTGTCTTAATTCCTTAATTCATCAATTAGTATCATTACATAACTTAATATTAATGTGTAAATCCAATATGCCTATACTGAACCTAAAGAAAATGATAACAAGTAGTGAATGGAAACAAAACATAAATATGCATATATTAAAAAGAAAATAAAAACAACACATTTCTTTTTAAAGATAGCTTTGGTATACAAAAACTATCATTATTTCCGATATTGTCACTAAATTTCGACGTGATGAACCACATTCAGATGTTCCTTATATTATGTCAGAAAGATTCGTGATGATGAATGCATCACAAAGTCAACTAAAATTCGGTTTAAAACAAAAACCAAAGGGGAAATCCGCCCGAATTTCAAAAAAGAACATATTTATGAAGTTTGGGTAAAATTCAAGATTGTTTGGGAGTTAGTTTTTAACGTCACTTAGAAGCTGCATGCTCACTTATTCGTTCTGTAATATACATTCCTTTTCTTATAGTGTTTAGGGGGGGTGAATATTAATTACCAAACAAGCGTGTCTGAAAAGTATGACATTTGATAAAGTGGTCATTTTTTTAAAAGAATCCAAGTTGTATTTTTAATGTAAAATAAGTTCAAGTAATGAGAATTACTAATACCTAATGGCATTGTATTGGCGGATACCATGTATATTCCATTTGGTCGGAGGTACTCGTTGGGACCTACTGTCGTGATACCACTACCAGTGTCTTTATCCATCTTGAGTACACTTTGCAATGTCCAGTCTGTCCAGTAAAGAAACTGACCAAATACAGCAACTTCATAAGCATGGACATCTCTTCCAAACGTATACAGAATGCGCCGTCCATTACCGTAAAAATCAGCTGTTTCAAATCTTTCAAGACGAGCATCACACCAGTAAAGCCGATTTCCTGACATATAAAAACGGAACATAGTTGGGTTTGTTAGCATCATATCGGTAAATTCCAAGATTGGCTACACATGTCTTTAAGATACACAATAAATACACCGGAAAATAGCAGGGAATCAAATACAAAATATTGTTTTTCGATTTGTAGAAATTGATCGATGCCAGATTGATTGTATAAAAAAACAATTCAGATCTACTTAATTTACATAATTATTCGTACAGAGCATGTTCCATTAAAACCATTGTTATATAATTGACTGGAATTGTGGCAGCTTTAAAAATAGATTCAAAGTAAGAATGACATCAAAACGGTTTGAGAAAAGAAGACAATGAATGAAATGACACCTACTTAACGAGACGAAAACTGCAATTTAAAGAGGTCATCAATGTTTGTCAACTTATGACAGATTAAAACTGTAAAATTTCAACTATAGTCAAATAGAACCACAACATGACCATCAAGTTTGGTATATATGCATTTTTTAACGAAAATTGTAGTATTGGATGTATACTTCATGAATCCGACGGGTGCAAAGGTCCAATGAAGGCGGGAGTTTATCAACACTTAAAAGGTGTAACAATTATGGAATCAATCCAAGTGATTCCTTATAATCTTCACAAGTGTAGTATTTTACACCAGTTCCGGTTATATTCCTCCCTCAGCTGTCCTCTGTCCCTCTTCTACCGGATGATCGCCGGATCCCCCTTCCTCAACAATCTCGACTGCATGTCTCTGCCTTAGCTGTATACTTCGTTTCACACTTACAGTATGAATTGTGAAATAATGATTCGACGGCCTCATAGAAGAGGGTGACATTGACTTATATCGACAAGCCAGTTAATTCATGGGGAGTAACCACTGTGTCATAAACAAGTACGGGCAGGTCATGGGAGTAGAAATTATATGTATTTTTTTCTCTCACAAGACTGACATTTTTTGTTTAACCAGACTGTTCTCCGTTAAGGGTTTACAAATCTTCTGCATACTGATGAAAAAGTGATCGATATTAAAGTTATGATATTGAAACTAGGAGAAAAAAGCCGGCTGTGAGCTGACAATTCCCTATATATTGGGTTGGGATGCCACGTCAATTTTGCAAGGGAAAGACGTCCACTCTGAACTTGCTTAATCCTCTTCTAGACTAATTTCACCCTCTTCAATCTCAATTTTATTGAATGGATTTTTATTCAAATTGAAATACCTGACAAGAAGCAAATGGTTGTTGGCGAAATATACAGGCCTCCAAAAGGTAACACTCAAGATTTTTTGGATTGTCTCCAAAACTTACTGTCATCTCCTGTTCTTTACAACAAGAATGTCTTTCTTATGGGCGACTTCAATCTAGACCTATTTTGCATTGTAACACTGTTTCTTCTTGCCAGGAGTTTCTTAATGTCATGTTATCTAGCTCTTTTATACCCTCAATTACCAAACCAACTAGAATTACAGACTCGTCGTCAACTTTGATAGACAATATTTTTGTAAATATTTTATCTAGTACGTCATCTGGCATTTTGGTGTCTGATTTGTCAGACCATTTCCCTATTTTTGTTGAGGTGTTTTTCGGCAGAGATAACAATAAATCTGCATCAATTAGTGTCCGAGACATATCAGAAGAAAATTTAAATAGATTTAGGGAGAGATTAAATGAGATCGACTGGAATGTAATCTATAACATTCAAGACCCGGATGTTTGTTTTTACATATTCTTGGATCTTTTTATGTCTACTTATAATGCTACAATCCCCCTTAAGAAGTTTTCCCGCTCCACATATAAAAAGACACCTAGACTCCCCTGGATCTCTCAATCTCTCCTTAAGTCTATCAACCGCAAAAAACAATTTATTTTGCAAATACAAGAACAACCTGGTAAAGATAAACTTACAAGGAAATATATTCGATATCGTAATGTACTGACAATTTCCCTACGTCTCGCCAAAAAAAATGTATTTTTCTGATCAATTCAACAAGTACAAGAACGATATTTCGAGTACGTGGAGGGTGATAAACAAGGTCCTACGATCAAACAAAAAGTCCGAACCAACAAAAGAAATTTCACACAACGGAAGAATTATCGAAGATCCTACTGAAATAGCCGAGTTGTACAACGATTACTTTGTTCACATTGGTACTAATCTCTCAAGGAATATCCCTGAATCTGCTAGATAATTTACATCGTTTTTAAAGAATCCTAATCCGCAATCTATTTTCCTTACCCCTATAGTCGAATACGAAGTTAAAGATATTGTAAATAATTTAAAATGCAATAAGAGTCCTGGTGGTTATGGAATAACAAATTTTCTTTTGAAAAGGGTAATTAATGAAATACTCTCACCTTTGACATATATTTTTAATCTATCATTAGTAAATGGAGTTGTTCCTTGCAATATGAAAGTAGCAAAAGTTATACCTGTTTTTAAAAAAGATGATAAACGAGAAGTTTGCAACTATCGTCCAATTTCACTTCTCACTTCCCTTTCAAAATTATTAGAAAAGATAGTATACTCACGCTTTATCAAATTTTTAACCGACTGTCAAATATTAAGTGACTCTCAGTTTGGTTTCAGGAAAAACATTCAACCGTTCATGCCTTACTTTCTTTTATTGACAAGGTGGCATGTGCTGTCGATAAGTCATTACATACTGTTGGTATATTCCTGGACCTTTCCAAGGCCTTCGACACGATCAATCATGATATATTGTTATATAAATTATCACATTATGGTATTCGTGGGAAGGCCTTGGACTGGTTCAGGAGCTACCTCAGTTCTCGTAAACAATTTGTTTCTTATACAGGTATAAATTCTAGTTTGAAATCAATATCTTGCGGAGTACCCCAAGGATCACTCCTTGGTCCCTTACTTTTTATTCTTTACATTAATGATTTTAAGAATTCTTCCAAAATTTTGTCATTTATTTTGTTTGCTGATGATTCTAATCTTTTTCTGTCTCATCGTGACCCACATACGCTACTTAATACTTTGAATACAGAACTTCTATCAGTTCAGTCTTGGATTAGAGATAACAAGTTGTCACTTAATGTCAAGAAAACTAATTTTAGGATTTTTAGTAATTCTCTCAAAAGTTTACCTGGTCAAGTAGTCATGGATAATGTAAATTTATTACAGGTTGATTCCACCAAATTTCTTGGGCTCTATATTGATCATGATTTGTCTTGGAAGTGTCACATTAATTACTTGAGTAAATTGACTTCTAGGAGTATTGGTATTTTAAGCAAGCTAAAATATTTTTCCCTGATTATATACTATTAAACTTATATATAACTCTCATTTCTTTACGATTAAATTATGGTATATTGGCTTGGGGTAATACAAACAAGACTGTATTAGAAATGTTATTCAAATTACAAAAGCGGGCAATTAGGGTAATTAACCAATCTGACCTTTATGCACACACATTTATTTATTAAAAAAAAAAATCCTGAAAATTCATGATCTTTACGAATTTCATTTGGGTAAATTCATGTTTCAACTCTCAAAAGATGATCTACCGGAAATTTTTTCTTCCTTGTTTCAAAGAAACAACCTCATCCATTCGTACCCTACCCGCCAACGGGACTCATTTCACCTTCCACGTACTCGTACGTTATTTGCTCAAAGAACAATTGTATTCGAAGGACCAAGGCTTTGAAATAATCTTCCAAGCGAAATAACTAGCTGTTTATCATCTTTAAGTATGTTTAAATGTAAACTGAAATCATTTCTCTTGTCCATTTATGGACACCGTTAAGACGCACTGGCTGAATATATGTAATGTATTTGATTTGTACCTTTTTAAAGGTATAATGTGGTATAGTTTTTATTTTTTTTTTTTTCATTCTTCGCTCATCCCCCTCATATATTTCACATTGTCCACTTTTCCTATAATTCTTTACCCCTTGATTTTGTGCTGTTTGGCTTTTCCTTTGTAGTCTAATTATTCTCTAGTGTCCGATCTCCTCACGAACTTCATAATTACTTTAAGGAACCTGCAGACACTACAAGCTCTGCTTTTCATGCAGGTTCCTTCATATTTCACTTTATTTACTGCCATTATCTTTGTATTTTCTATGTAACCAAATGTTTTTCTTGTATTATGTTATTATTTTGTTATCTTGTGAAGTATGAAAATAAATTCAATTCAATTGCATGTTAAGTCATACTTGCATTTAGAATAGCACAATATTTACATACGACACACCAAAGTGGCAAACGCGAGCTCTAGAACATGCATACGGTGGCCTCGATATTAATCCACATGGAACAAGTTCAAGTTTTGATAATACCATTATGGGAGTATCTGTGCTATAAAGAAGTTCAGGAAGCCCTCCTTAATTATACTTCCCATCCATACATAAAAGGTATAGGTTGCAGGGGAGTCTTTCGGATAAGATTTTCCCAAGATAAAGATTCTGAAGAAAAACACATTTGACACTTTCTTTTTGCTGAATTTTCAGTTGGGGTAGCGGCTCTTAATCTTTACATTTATTATTAGATAAGAAAGAGATAAAGTATGAATACCACAGCTTTAATTGATCCCAATTCCTGTCCACTTCTTCTCCATCAGGCTATGTATAGTAAGCAGAAATTCAGAGTTCGAGTATTTCACTTGCCAAATCAACACAACATGGTATCCCAACCTAATTAAATGAATTGTCTGTGCACAGCCAGCTTTTTTTCCCTAATTTCAATACCATACATTTATCAATATCGATTAACTTTTCATATACAAGGCACTTTTAAGTATTGAATTGGAGAAAATCGTATGCGTTTAATAATATAGAGAAGACATTTAATGTAGTTTCTCCGAAAAAGATATATATATGCTATATTTTCAAGACCCAGAAAATGTACTCAAAGCAGTAGGCTTAGAGAGTTTCAATTTAAAATGCTTTATGAATTAATATAGACGAAGAAATATTTACATTTATTCAAAATTTTCTCAGAGAGTGAATGCTCATTTTGTGGGAAAACTGACAAAACTTACGAGCATCTGTTTTTTTTTTCATGTGAAAAGACGAAAGACGTATGGATAGATTGTGGTAACTTATTCAATATTTATGAAATAAAACATGCTAGGTGGGTGGATATACACATTGGTGTTAAGCATGCTAATATAGGGAAGGAATAGATAATTAATCACATTCTTTTAATAAAAATCTGATCTTTGTTTACAGCAGGACTAAAAAAAGACCACCAAGTCCCAACGAAGGTAGAGAGAAGATATTAGAAAATGAACTTGAAGCGAAAATTTTAGCGGTAACGCAGGGTAAATTATCAAACCATTTAAGGAAATGTGGGAACATTTCCTTACAAGAGTACAGAGGCAACAGAGCTCATGAGATTATGTTAGTTCTTATGGTGTTTTTTCTTGATTCAAACGGAACGCGGCACCATATGCAAGGGTGTATGGAGTGTGTGAGTGTTTGAGGGTGTGAAGTGTGGGGGTTTGCGGAGGGAAGGGGGTGGTAAGGAGGGGGAAAGTACAACGCATATACTTTTCTAAATTTTTTTCTCTTATATTTGTTTGTTAAACTCATCTGGTAGTGATACGATGCAGTGTCTTAAAATATTTCATGATGTGCATAATGTATACGAGTTTAAGAAATTTATTCGAATAATTATTTACAATTGTTACTTTGTAAACTTCATTGTGGGAAATTTGATTTGAGAGAAAAATAATAAAACATCCTTTAAAAAATAGTATGTAGGAGACTTGTAAACTCCATAGGAGAACAGTCTGGTATACACAAATATTAGTGTCGTCAGAGAAAAATTATATATGCTTCTACTCCCATGGCATCTTCAGAAGATAACTGATAGTACGTGAAACAGGACATTAAGCCTAACCGTACCTGTTTATGACTTAGTGGTTGCTAACCAAAAAAATACAAGAACTTACTTTTCGATGCCAGTCATAATTTCATATGTGAAACGAAGTATTCATGTACAGTAAAGGCAGAGACATGCAGTCGAGAATGTTTAGGAAGGGGAATCCGACTAGCATCTGGTCGAAGAGGAATGGGACAAAGGACAGTTGAGAGAGGAATATAACAGGACCTGTTGTAAATTGTTAAATTTTTGTAGATTCTTTGGAATCACATCGATTGATTTGATACAAAAATTTTACACTTTATTAAATATTGATAAACTCCCCCGTTCATTTGACCTTTCATGAGCGTAAATAACTGAAAGGTGACCTTGGCATGTGTTTTATTTTTGTGTAAATGTACATTCAATTTTACATATAGGCTTCAATTTGATACCAAAAATGATATGTTTATTCAATACACTAGATAAGATATAAGTCATAATTAAGAAGTTGGCCTATGTGAAAAGGATGGTGTGGTTAATGACGTCAGAAAGTGACGTTGCCCAAGGGTACCAAAGTGGCCCCTGTCAGCTTCTTATATACACATTGGATGCATAACCTAAAGTCCAAGATACATATGATACCTAACTTGTTTCTATTCCGAACATGAGTACGCATTATATATTGCATTGCTTAAATTTGTGTCCTTATTTGAACTTTCATTACCTTTAAGAGTTTCTGATATTTTCTTTCTGCAGTTGGGTTCTTTTATGTTTCGACTGAATAATAATGACTTGCCTCCGGCACTAAATTATATGTTCATAAAAAACAGCCAGTTGCACGACTATCCAACACGCCAAGCATTTTCATTTCATCTTCCAAAAACCAGAACAAAATTTGCCCACAATTCTGTTATTTATTCAGGTCCCAAATATTGGAATTCTCTCAATATCGATATAAAAAGATCTGTTAGGTTAACTGCATTTAAAAGAAAATTGAAAACGTCTCTTTTGAGAAAATATTACTCCTCGTAGAACCCAACTGTAAGCTTTAAATACACAATATATATTTATCTATTTGTACTCAATTGCGTATTACTTTTAAGACGGTCAGAGAGTGGATTGGGCACCTGGTAGCCAGGGAAACTCTTTAAAACTACATACCTCTTCTAAGTTTTTCTTCGGTCCTTTGATACTTTTTCTCTCCTAGCAACTATCAAGTTTTTTTCTTTTCCTCGTCTGCCAGGTGCTCCATCCCCTCACTATGTCCGTATGTTTACCATTGTAATGAATTACATGTATTCATATTTACAGCTGCAGATACCCTTACAAAGGACCCGTCTACTATTTCACTGGCATACGATCAATTCTGTCAAATTATTTTACGTCATGCTTAAACGTCGCAATCGTGAACAGCAATATAATAGACGGGTCTTCTTTCCTTCTTTCTTTCTTTTATGTCTTGTTTTGTCCTCCTTGTCTTGTCTAGTAACCTGTGTGCCCCTGTTCTTTGTAACGTTCTCTGTTTTCGTCCTTGTCCAGTTTCTGTAACTTTCTCCGAGTTCAGCTCTATTTTTTTATAATTATTTGTAGCTATCAATGATTACACAGATTATTTGTTAAGGGCCTATCCACAACAAGCTTCTGCTTTACTTTAGGTCCATCCACTTAGAATTTGCTTTTATATTGTAATTATGCATACTATTTCGGAATGAGTTGTATGTTTTACTTTGTATTTTGATTGATTTGTGGAAAATAAATGAAATGAAATGAAATGACCATTAATTGCTCTGAATGCGTTCTTAATGCCTTGTGAATCAAATATGTGGATTTGCTATTATTTCATGTCACTCATGATTCCACTCAATAGAAAGGCAACATTTTTTTTAGGGCTTGTCGCATTTTGCTGGTTATATCCCCTTTAGTGTCCCGCAATTAAATGAATTCCCTGCAGAATAGTGGCCTACTATAGTATTCCGAACCCTGGACGAAACAGCTTTGACATTTCATTGGTTTACTAGGTGACTGATAATATCATGACTCATGTATATTCATTAGGAAGACGCCCGGAAGAGGTTCCTCATGAATATATAATTCAGCTCAGATGTCAAGAGGCCCTGGCGCGCCAGGCCTAATTCCATCGCTTCGCTTGGGAAGCAGCCGCCAGAGCCTCGAAAAGAGGCTACATTTAGGGGAATGTAAGAAAGTTTGTGTGGTTTATGACGTCACATAAATAAAATTCCTCAAGATGCCTAGGTCGCATCCATTGGATTCTTAATATGCACACCCTCAACTTAACTTTAAGCAAAAAATGCACATAATACCTAATTTTTGGTATTTAAAGCGTGTTTTTCGCCCTTATGTATTATTTACATTTGTTGTGCAATTTGACCTTTTATGAAGTAACGTGACCTTTAACGGACATATGCGTGATTTAAATGGGAATTTAAGTATTTGCATTTTACTTTTCATTAGCTTTATTTGATACCAACAGTGACATGTTTATTTCGCAAATATGAAAATCATATTAAAGAGGTATGTAAAAAAGTGGGCGTGGCCTATGACGTCAATTTGAAAAAAAAATGCCCAAGCGTGCCCAAGTGGCACCCGTCGGATTATTGAAGTAGACACCCTATACTAAAACTTTTAGCAAAAAAAATATGTCTACCCGACTACTATGTCTTCGAGATGGGATATTATGGAAACTGAAACAAAGTCAAATTGGGCATTGAAATGTTGTACCAATGTAGTCTATGGTGAGTCCATTTGGCCAGCCTAGTGATCCAGATATAATTGTTGAACGATCAGTTCCATCCATGAAGGCTCGTTCAATAACAGGATTGTCTCCCCAATCTGTCCAAAACATCGTCCTGATAACAACCAAAAAGTTATCAACATTTGTAATTTCACCTTATTTAGATTCGAATATACAAATTAATATCCACAGAGAGAAACACAACTTCCAGTTTACAAAACAATATGTAGGGGAAGGCGGTGTAAGTTGTGATACGTTTTGCTTTGCATGTTACCAATAATGTGACTAATAATATTATAGAAATTAGTACCTTGCCTTTAAATTTAATTCTTGGGAAATATTCACCTATATAACTTTCTACCCCAACACTGAAAGTCATCGTGGCCTTCGAGAAAGCGATGCCAAATTGCTCAACTTGCCCCATCTGTGGGGAAAGCTGCGCCACCTTCTGGGGTAAGTTGAGCCACAAAAAGAACCAGCATGTCATTTTGTTTAATCTTTTCACTGGTTAGATCTCTAAAAATATTAACATCCTCTAAAAGTAAAAGAACTGTCATGTGAATTTGCTCCTTTCTGCTTGCATATCAATCATGTCAATGGCTTTTAAGTTTTTTTTATACATTACCTTAAGAACTATCATGGCTAAACTTGTCTCATGGTGGCCGGCCGAAATTATCCCAGTCCGAACTTAATGCAATATTTTCACATCTACACATTTCTTATACATTCATCATGTAAAAGACTATGACTAGATGAGATTCCATACCTGGACTAAAGAATATCCTTTCTTATTTCTTTATCATGTTTAAAGATGTGTGGGTAAAAAGCACTGATCTATTTCACACCATTTTTTTTACTTTTTGGGCAGAAATGTGTTTTTTCCCTTTTAAAAAACTACTCTTTGTTTCAAAGTTGAAAACAAAGTGGTGGGGTTTAGGGTTATGCAATGAGTCATCAATAGATGACACCACCACAATGTCTGACTCATTCATTATTAGCCTGGGGTGGTGGCTTAACTTGCCCCTATGCTCTTCTTAGCCCTCCTTCCCCCACTGACCTACCTGTAGAATTCGCATCCGTACAATTAGCCAATTGTTATGTTTTGCTGTCGTTTTTAGTTTCATTTCGTAGAAGTGGAAGGGGTCATTGCGAAGAAAACTTAGTTGTTATACATCTACTAATAAAAGAAATGAATCTAATAACAAAAGGTAATGGTGGTGGTGATGGTGGTAGTAATAATTTTTATAGTAGTGGAAGCATGATATTTATAATCGAATTCTGAACTCTCTGCAATCCTTGTTGCTGTAAAAAACTTATAATAATAAACGAATTGGAAAATAACACTTCTTCTTTGTTTATCTCTCTTTCCATCCATTATGGTCAATGATGTCACAAGCATTGTAAACAGGTAAGTATCATAAAGGGACGACATCAGAGTAGAAGACGATACGGATCAATTTTTTTTAGATAAGCAGTTTTCAGCAGCTTCTTTTTGCCATTGATCAATTATAATGTAATATTAATGCTCATACCCTCTAACTGGATGCAGCACAATGGATCTTGGTTTATCTAAACCACGAATTAGTGTCTTCCGATATGAACCATCGAGGTGAGATACAGACAAGTCATGGGTTCCAAAATCCGTCCAGTATAAAAGCCTAGAGATCGAGTCCACGGCAATCCCATCAGGATCTAAGAACATAACATTCTAATTAATTACGGTAATGATTTCATCTATTGAGGTCTTCGTGATGGAACTTAATATACCAGCATTAGTTATATGAGACTTACATAAGCGATTTTAACGAACTTCTCTGTCTATACAAATTTTGATGTAATATATTATATCATTGAGAAATACTTGTTCAAAAGTATACATTTATTATAAAAGTGTATTCTTTCTCGGGGGGGGGGGGGGATAAAAGTGATTGCATAACACTGAATGCATTTAAACCTGTTAAACCAAAAGTGATATGACATTTCAGTTAAGTATAATTATAGAATGTAAGCTGAGAAATCTTACGATCAATAGCATCTCTAGCAATGACTTGGTAGTTGTTACCATCCAACGAGGCACGGCTTAGTGTCTTAGATGCAACATCACTCCAGTAAACTTTTCTATCAATTGGATCGAAGCTCACTGCTATTGGATTCCGAATACTTGGTAAGTAGAGTGCCTTAGGTTCCAGGTTAGACTCTATCATGTCCATACTAACCTGAAAGATCGATCGTCGGTAGGTGTCCGTCACCAAAAAGAAGTCGTCCTGAACAAGGTCTGACAAAAACAAGGAAAAATAAGTGAAATTTGTAAATGAGGAAATTAACCATCATAATTATTAGCTCCTCATTGGTTGATATAGTATTCCAAGTTTGTTAGATATAGGCCTTTTGGGTACATGTATTAACAAGTGCCGAGGCATTCTATACAATGTTCCAAAACAGATATATAAATTTTTATTATAAAAATTTAATCAAAATAAAGAGTCAGAACCACCACACCACTCTCCATTAATCCAATGTAAATTGAGGTCTGATTTCACTGATTTTTTTTTTTTACATCTATGCGATATAATAAATTTTTGCGAAGGTCTGCATATTTTACTCCACGTGATAGTTTACCATAAGCGGTGTGGTATAGTACAACCTGAACTTAGAATGGTAAAAGGATATTAAATTTCATTACACTCATGTTGCTGCTACATATCAATGATACGATTCACTTCACACACCTCAAGGCTTCTACTAAAGCTACTCGTTAATGCGACCTCTCAATGTTTTACAGCTGCTGCATCGAAAAAAGGGCTGGCGACATGACGTAGCCTTGTGGGAAGTTCGAGCTTGCTGGCTTAATGTAAAGGTCAAGTCCACCTCAGAAGAATGTTGATTTGAATCAATATAGAAAAATCAGACAAGCACAATGCTGAAAATTTCATCGAAATAGAATCTATAATAAGTTATGAAATTTCAAAGTTTTGCTTATTTTAAACAAATAGTTATATGAACGAGCCAGTAACATCCAAATGAGAGTAGATGATGTCACTCTCTATTTCTTTTGGGTTTTTTTATTGTTTTAATTATACAATATTTCAATTTTTACGAATTTTACGAATAGGACCTCCTTGCATGAACCACTAAATGTTAGAATAATGGAATTCCACATGTTCAGGAAGGAATGAAACTTTATTTCACCTGACAATGACGAGAAAATCAAGATATTTCATGTTTCATATGATAAAATACATAAGAAATAGTGAGTGAGTGATATCCTCAGTTCCCTCATTTACATACCGACCGAGATGTGCATACAACTGTTTTGTGTAATGAAGCAAAACTTTAAAATGTCAAACTTTCTTATTTTACATCCGATTTTGATGGAATTTTCAGTGTTATGCTTGTTGAATTTTTCGTTTTTGTATTAAAGTAAAGGTTTTGTTGGGGTGGACTTGTCCTTCAATCATTGATTGATATTTAGGGAGAGAAAAAAGTCTCCTTCTGTCAGGTGTTTTATCCGCCACCTCCCGGTACTTTTACATAATTTATACATAAATATGCTACCAGATTGTTGAATTTGGTTGTCAGCCAATGAAATATATGCAATTTTAAGTTGCCCCAATTATGTTGCCTGATATTAACACATACCGTATATCTCATTAAGATTTTGTAGGGATAACCAAGCTTTAAAAACATTGGATCTTTCTGTTGTTACTTTAGAAGGTACTGAAGGTGGCCACAGAGATTACCTGACACACACGCTTTGCCATCATCAGCTAAGTAGAATCCCAGAGTACAATTACACACGAATCCTATGTGACTAGAGGTTGAACTGAGACACAGTTGGTCACATCCACCGTTCTGGAAACGACAGGGATCTGATTGAAAATAAATGATTCGAAATAAACAATAATTATGTAAAGTGTATAGTAGTACATGACATCTTCTTTAATCGAATAACATGGATATGTAGGCATCTATTTAACGTTTATTATATTGATTGTTCTTTATTATTGTAATTATTACGATTATTTCCAACAAAGGCTGAAATCTTTAAAGCGATGAATTATTCCTGGATTGTATAATTCCAAACTGTATCCATTCTTGAATGACACACATGTAGGCAGTGACTTTGTTCAAATAACATTTTGAGTTCGGTTACTTTTGTTTAAAGAATCCCAACTTTCTGAGAGAAGTGCTTTCTTTAACAAGCATAGCATATTCAGTGCTCTGTGCTGATAAAACAATTACCATCAACATTATAAAGACGTTTCAATCTATGCCTATTAAAAAGGGTTTTAGAGTAACAGACGAATCGGAGACAATATGTATCTTCACTGATTTATTTCATGCAGTCAATATCTAATATTTGCACGACAGTGGCAGGATATTTGTTAGGGGCATTGGAAGATGATGTCATTTTATCTGAAATGAATAACATTGGTAATATAGTGTTACATCATCCAGACCTCTCTATTTGTTAACCTTCTTTCTTCTCTTTTCCTTTTCTTAATATTTCTCTTCACCCCCCCCCCCCCCCTTTTTAGCTTGGTTTTCAAAGGAAACCATCGGTTGCCCTCCCCAAAACGACGCCCTTAAGATTTCATTAATGAACTAAATGTTTGTAAAACTGACTTACGATGCATAACCTTCTGACGAGTATCTGCATAAGATGTAATGCCATACACTTGCTCTCCTCGATTGTGATATTCTAAGTTGATTTGACCACTGTGTCGGTTCGCTGCGTAGATACCATTGTTTCTTCCTAGCTCTGTCCATAAGATATAGTCCTAAGTATAGTACGAAAACGATTCTTTTTAATAATTACAAAAAAAATATTCTGAATGTCCCAGCCTATCCTGATTCTCCTCCCTCACTACCACCTCTTCTCCCCCCTCTCTCCCTCCCTCACTCTATCTCTCTCTCTCTTTCTCTATCACTTTCATTATATCTTTCTATATATGTGTTTAATACACACAAACGCGCACACAGAGTTGGACCTTTTTGTTTCAAATTATGCACACCCACTCATCACACAAAAAAGTTCACCCACTCGCCACTACCTACACACATCCTCACGTGTTTAAAAAAAATGTATCAACGGAGCATTACTGAATATTCTCGAATAACTTAGTATTCATGATACCTTTTACAGAAGATGGCAGTTAAATGAATTCACAGAAGAAAAGTGATTGTTGTTTAATGTATAAACATTAATGATAAATAAACCAGCTTACTCATCAACCTCAGTGATAAAGATATAATTTGATGGCTGATCATAAAGTATGACAATTGGTATTTGTAGAAAGGCTACCCATTTTTAGGGAAGACGTAATTAAACTCTCAAACAATTTAAAGCGTCACAAATCTGTTTTACTTCTTCTACCTTGTAAAGTGCGACGTCGAAAAAAATGGCCCCATTTTTCCTCAGGAGCTGTCTCTTATTGTTGCCGAAATAATCCGCCTTATTTATTGTTCGAGTTGACAGATCAGTGTAGTACAGCCTGTAATGTAAATGTAAAAGTACATTTGCCCTTTTACACTCCTTTTGGAAGAAAAGGGTCCAATCAAGATTTTTGCCAGCATAGGCATCGATGAAATTATTCACATCAGCATCTGACCTTTCCCAATACTTGGAATAAGTGATGTTTGCACCTGTTGTCTTCAACATCTTTTAATTCGGTCATGATTGGCACAAACGGTACAGTTATTGTAGGTCCTATCAATGGAAAGCAGATGAGTTTCTCTTTCACTTCCATGATACAAATATTCATCAACTCACTTTGTGAGTGACAAAATCAAATAGAATTCGAATACCAGCCCCCTAGATTTGAATCACTCGTTATTCTGAAACGCACTGCACTTTACAGTTTGTTGATTACGAAATTACTACTAAAGATCTAGAACAAGGTCGAACATGCATTTCACATAAATTTAGCAAAAAGAATATTGTGATTTATCCGATCGAAACCTTTCGAAAAAATCAGTCAGTATGACCGTTGATATTGACTTGGGTTTATCAGCATTCTTAAACAATTTATGTAATAACCCAACCAAATAGTGATAGTCTTTGGGGATAAATCTTGTGTGATTATACCTTTCTTCTTTAGTGTCAACAGCTAATCCTGTAGGTATAAAGAATGGTACACCATATGGCGCAGACATGATGACAACTCGTTCAGTACCATCCAATGAAGCACGTTCGATCTGAGTAGGGGGACCAAATTCACTCCAAAACATGTACCTATAACGACATCAACAAAATCATTGACGTCTTGAATGACTTTGTTGAGTGAATACTTAAATATTAAGCCTACATAGACATTCTATTCGACATTCTATTCGACGAAATTCTGACCTATTGTCCATTGGTTATGACTCGACCGAGCTTGGTAATTCAGCATTCCTAGCATGTTACAACGTGCCAAAATCAGAAGAATAAAACTTATATTTTGGTTCGTTGAATAAGGATCCATTGGTGGAAGTTGATAGCATTTCATCGGCTGGACAAAATCTTAATGAATATAACATGCAATGTTCCTTTCCTCTTTATTATTTTTATCAAAGTTACTAGTACATGTAGAAGAAGGAGTAGTAGTAGTAGTAGTAGTAGTAGTAGTAGTAGTAGTAGTAGAAGCAGCAGTAGTAGTAGAATAGGAAGTCATAGTAGCAGTAGAAGTAGTACATGTAAGGTATGAGCAGTAGTATATCCTTTTCATTTCTTACTCCTTTTAGAAACACGTTTTCATAGAATCCATTATCACTACTTATACTATTTCGTATGTACTTCTGCACGCCCTTTTAAATAAGTAGGAACACTTCTTTTAAAACTTATATTTCCTTCTCCAAATAATTGATGTACTGAAATCTGAGTATGGTTACAAATTAATTATGTCGATAAATGACGCATCAGTTTCTGAATTGAACCATGATCATTGTGATCATATTAATATGGCTTGTTGATTCAGTTCATTTTTATTATCTTTTTGTAAGTTTGAAAGAGAGAGTGAAAATGCGATATTCAAACATCGGTGTAAACAACCCAGAGGGAAAAACCAGTTCCACTGGACCAGTTAGACCAGTATAATTTTAACTGGTAACTCTGGAAAATGGAACATCGGTTTACTGGTCTAACTGGTCATACTGGTCCAGTTAAAATTTTACTGGTCCAGTTAAAAATTAAACTGGTCTTGAAATACTGGAATTTTATACTGGTCTTGAAATACTGGAATTTTATACTGGTCTTGTTTCTGGTCTCACTGGTCGTCATACTGGTCTCACTGGTCGTCATACTGGTCTAACTGGTCCTCAAACTGGTCGAACTGGTCCTCGTACTGGTTTTACTGGATCAGTTTATTACAAGCATTTGGTTTGTTATATACCATGGCCAGTGAAATGTGATGGAAAAGATGGTTAGTAAATTAATCTTTCTGCTGTTATTTTGAATGTGATGTATAAAATTACACATTTTCATTGTGAATTAGTTCACACAATTAGTTTGAAGGTTTTCAAACAATGAGTGCTATTGCAAATATATTCCATTATAAATCCTGATTTTTCTTTAAAAAACAGGAAATATGCAAATGAGGTAAACCACGTGATCAGCATCATCAGAATTACTGGTATTACTGGTCTTGACCAGTTTAATTTCAAACGTTGAATTACTTTAGACCAGTTGACTATATATCAGAGGAATACATCTTGCTTTGATCTTAATCATTAGAGGAAATAATTATTTTAATTATAATATCAATAATTGATAATTATGATAATATTAATAATAATAATTACAATATCAACAATAATAACAGTAATAAGAATGATTACAAGAATGATAATAATAATAATTGTGATAATCATAAGAGCAATGATGATAACAATGATAACGATAATAACTTTCTCTGAATTGTAAGATTCATTTTTCATAATTTGTTATTGATCTGACTTTAATGTCATTATTTATTGGACCAGTAACCAGAATGCAATTGTTTGAATTAGTCTCCAGTTCATTTTTACTGGTCCAGTTAAAAATCAACTGGTCCAGTAAACATATACTGGAAACCAGTAAAAATCTACTGGAAACCGTTTTATTGGACCAGTAACACCAGTTTAATGAAAAACAATTTAACTGGTATTACCAATTGCTTCAACTGGAATGCAATTGTTGGAACTGGTCTCCAGTTGATTTTTACTGGTCCAGTTAAGAAATCAACTGGCCCAGTAAAAATATACTGGAAACCAGTATAATTATACTGGAAACCAGTAAAAAAAAAATTACTGGTCTAACTGGTTTTTCCTTCTGGGAATGTCAGTGACTCAAACCTGGCAAGTTCTTGTAATCCATACTTACAAATGGTGTCAAATATCAGAAATTGATACATCAATAACAATAGAATAGTACGAAAACTATACTACTCAGAGTGGTATTCATTTGACCAACCAATGTGGATAATTTCTTTCAAAAGTACAACTTTAACAAGGTCACCCTAATATATTCGAATATTCTGCTACCATGATTACCATCCTAATTAAAACCCTGAACTTACTTTCTTTCTGGATCTATTGCAATGCTCCTTGGTTTTATGACATTGTCCTTGATAAGAGTGGTCCGGTATGACCCGTCGTACTTTGACACTTCGATGGTACCTCTTGCATGGTCTGTCCAATATAGATGCTTGGTCAACCAGTCTACGGCTAAACCTGGTGTTATTATGATGAATAAAAATTTAATGAGATCGAACGTATGCGTATTTTAATTCTAACTCCCATAATCACCATGGCGACTACTTTAAACATTTTTTTGTCGGATAATAAAGCAATTTTAGTGCAAATATCAGCAATCAATGTTAGGAATGAATCAAAACCAATACTGGACGCTACAATACACCCAGGTTACCATTAACACGTGACAGATTTAGAACATTACATTAACGTCTATGATACGTTGGTATATTCATTTTATTTCGACTGAAAAATATAAACAGTAATGCAAGTTGAAGGGGGGGTCAACGTTATAACAATTTTAAAAAATCTAATAGAGTCTCAAAAGTTTATTGGGTCTATGAAAGCCCCCTCCCTCCCCGTGACTCTATATGAGAGGATGCGTAGTACTTTTCAAATCTAAATTTGACTTTTTCACCATTTTGATCTTCGTTTTTATCAATAATCCCTACATTCTTTGAACAGATAGACATACGTTTTCCTCTTTTCAGGGGCCGCGGAACGGTTTTCAAAGTGTGGGGGGCTGACTCTGTAAGAAATCACAATCATATGGGGGGTTTTAAGTTATTGTGCACGGTTTGGAGCCCCTGCTTATTTCATTTCTCTTTAATTCAATGTTAATGTTCAAATCTGTATTGCTTGCACGTTATCACTTTTTATTCAGGGACGCAGAGAGTACTACGGTACATTTTGGCCAATTACCAAAATTTGCCGTATCTATGTTAAGACACAGTGACACAAAATATATTTGTATATATAGGTATGTGTGTGTGTGTGTGTGTTTATGTATGGGTGTATATGTATGTGTATGTGTGTATGCATATGTACATGTGCATATATGTCACAAGCATGCTTATCACTCCCTTTTATTATTTACTATTTATAAGCAGACATAAGTTGTTTCTCTTTTTTTTTGACGAAATACTATTTGGTTTTTGTTTATCTGCTTATTCCTCGCATTGTATATTTGTTTTGTATCATTTTGTACTTCTTGTTTTGAACAAAATATTAGCAATTGCCAGTGACGTTCTGATAAATTCAATTCAATTCATTCAATTCACATCTGATAAACCCATTTGGTTTACCGCTAATTTTTGTCTTATCACCGATTTAAGGTCGTTCCACAGTTTATGTTTGTGCGCAATATGATCTGCGCATATTTTACACTCTCCGCACTGACGTCACAATGGATCAACAGGTGATTAACTATCTGTAGGCATGAGCTGAATTTTCTCATTATCTGCACTTTAACTGCAGCTTCGATGCGTTATTTTATGATGCAAAAAATCTGGAATTATTCCATGGAACATTATTTAATATACCTCTACAATTTCTGCAGCGCTGCATAGTAAGACGAACACGAGTCTTTTTAATTTTTCTGTACATAAATACAAAGCATTTGGCGCATTGTTTGTGTTTTAAAAAGCACATTTGCTCTAATAGAATTGCTGATAGTTTGAAAACAAGCACATGAACCGATATTTTTTAATGTTTGCACCTTTTAGGTAAACCTTCCTCTACAACTTGGCAAAGTTTGGTGAAAATTGCATGGATTTTGAATAAAGTGCAGCTTTATTGTACTTTTCTAGTTTATTATTGAAATTTCATATTTTTTGGAGTGGGTTTTTTCTTATCTTCTACGCCATTTTTAAGAACTGACAGTGCTGTTAAAATTAAAAGAACAAAAAATAGCACGATAAATGGATTCTCCATCTTTACGATACAATTATTAACTCTCTTGCGAAATTTGATGAAATTTTCATGGATTTTTACTGAGTAATAGAGAATTTAATTTCATTGTTGTGAGGTCTAAAAATGCCGAATTCTTTTGAAAGCGCAATTCTTAAGAACATCAAATTTGGTGTACTTTGAAGGCTCTATAGCAAAAATCGAGCACATGGACCTAAGTTATTTTTGCAATTATGTCTTGCAAGACAAGAAGTGAAGTGTATATCATTGATTAGTTTTGCTGTTTACCATCATTCTTCAGGAAAAAATCAAACCATTTCTAAATTTCTTTAAAAAAAAAGACCTTTAAATCGGATTCATCAATATAAGATGAACTACTATTCAGTCACAGAATGGATTTGCAGTAGGCCCAATAATCCATACATGTGCATTATTATCATTATCAAAGCAATAATTAGCGGATCATTGGCCCTAAGCCCAGCCTTCTCCATTGGACCGTCGCGTTGGTCCAATAGAGAAGGCGGAGCTTAGGGCCATCCCCCAAAATAGTTTATGATTAAGAATAAAAAAAGGAAAGGGAGAATAGTGGAATATAACAGACAAGGGGTCAAGAAGTGTTATTTTCTAAAAATTACATTACTATTTATTTCAAAATTAGATTTTCATTTAAAAAATATCAAAATCTTTCTCTTTCACTTTGCTCTTTAATGGAAAATACTGCGCTCCCGAAAAAGCCAGGCTCGCACTATGCGATCCGATGCGACACGATTTTTTTTTTCAAGAAATAGCATTTTGCATTAAATATGGAGGTTCCAAGGAGTAAAATTACTTTGTTTAAAGTTTCGCATGATGAATACTCAAATCATATTTTTTACTTTGCGGCAGTCCTGTGGTCTAAGTAAATTCCAAATAGGCTTCAAGTCGCAGCCGACGATGACGTCATTACAATTTGGAATTGAATTGTGTTTATTCATTCATGGATGCTAAAAAAGAACTGAATTTCGATTTCGAATTTCGATTTCAGTAGTCCTACCACTATTATGAAATCTGATCAGTAAGATTGTTTAGTTCGAATGTTCATATCAAGTGTTCCCTTACAAAAATAAACCATGGTATTACCATGGTACTCATGGTTTTACCATGGTATTACCACAGTTACCATGGTATTACCATGGTAGTCTTGGTACTACCATGGTACTACCATGGTAATACTATGGTTATTATAATATTACCATGGTAAGCATGGCCTTAATTGTTGGTACCATGGTAATACCATAGATAGCATGGCAAGATACCATGGTATTTATGGTAATACCATGGTTTCTACGGTAATACCATGGCATTATCAAAGATACCATTGTATTTCACCAGGGTATCTCTGGTAATACCATGGTATCTATGGTAATACCATGGCATTACCATAGATACCATTGTATTTCACCTGGGTATCTCTGGTAATACCATGGTATCTACGGTAATACCATGGCATTATCATAGATACCATTGTATTTCACCAGGGTATCTCTGGTAATACCATGGCATTACCATAGATACCATTGTATTTCACCTGGGT
Source organism: Lytechinus variegatus (assembly GCF_018143015.1). NCBI lineage: Eukaryota > Metazoa > Echinodermata > Echinoidea > Temnopleuroida > Toxopneustidae > Lytechinus > Lytechinus variegatus. The sequence continues at coordinate 5,963,579 of NC_054742.1, read as the reverse complement.
ATCTCTGGTAATACCATGGTATTACCAGAGATGCCCTGATAAAATACAATGGTATCTATGGTAGTACCATGGAAATTGTAGTTTACTATGATTCTTCTATGATACTCCCATTATGATACCAGTTTGTGTGGTTCTACCCATGGCCAAATGGAGCAGGTGGGGCAGTTCCCCCACCCCACCCCCAAATAATAATAAAAAATTGAAAATTTATCTTTGCATATTGAAAATTCACAAAAAACACTGAAATTGTGCTCGAAATCCTTCAAATTCACTAAAAATTAATTAAAATTACCACTCTCTTGTAGCTCAGTCACTTTGCTCCAGTGATTTAGAATGTCATCAAAAATTGTTCTGCATCTTGCCCCCACCCCCCCCCAAAAAATGCATACAGCTTTTGTTTTACCTTAGTATTAGCATGATATACCATTTTCTGCATTCTATCATGGTATTGATGCTGTTATTGCAACATCACACTTTGGGAATGCATGCATTTGTCACAATCACACTATAACAGTTACATCCATGCTTTCTTCTCATCCATGGTGCTTTAGTTTAACCCTTATCATTTCATTATGGAGGGGGGGGGGGTGGCAATATGCCCCTACCCCCCACTAAGATCTTGGCGTGGATCACACACTGGTGACGAAAATTGGCATGCAAGTCACAATGAAAACTTCAATTAGATTTTTAGAAACTCTTTTGGGGATTCTGATTAAATGTAGGGAAAAAAAAAATATGCTATTAAATTTTATCTATATATTTTTCTAAATTTTTGTATGTATTTCTTTGTTTCTTTGTTGTTTTTTTGGGGGGAGGGGTTGGATGGAAACCCTCTGCAACACTATTTCAATAATTACCAACATGAAATTACTTAATTCCAATCAATGAAAGTCAAAATAATGATCCATTTATGAATTTTTACTAGACACAGCAGTTCCATTGGTTTTGTACAAGAAATCCTGTTTTTGAGTAATTTTGGGTCTGATAATCACTTACATATTGTTGCGTAACTTTATAACTGCGTACCCAGGTATCGAGAATTTTGTCTGAAAAGCCTCAAAATGTTGAGGGGAGCCATTATGCCCCCCCCCCCCCCTACCCTGCAAGTCAGATTTCAGCTTTTTGAGGTGTAACTGGAATCGCTACAAGTTTCCAAAGAAAGATTGCTTACAATGAGCAGTAATGGAAAATTATTTTTTATTAGCAATATACATGCATATCCATAGACACGACCACCTACAATGTACACGTGGACACATAAGTACATAAACATCCATGATGTGGAAGATCTGTTCTAAATAAACTGGACAATGAAGATATAATAGTTTCACAACATAATATGTTGTACCTGCTGTGTTCAAGTTTTTTAATGGAAAATTTTCAGCACTGCACCATAAAACATCAATGCTATTTTTTTTAAAGGAAGAGCAGGGCAATAACAAAATTCCTTCATTCCTTTTAGACTGAAAAAAATATACCAGGATAATGGTATTCAATTTTTGCCACCATGAAGGCTCAACTGACATTGAATTCATTAAAAAAAATTGAATAAATAAATTGCACCTACATGAGGTTTGAGGTTAATTTCATATTCAATTTTACAATAATATTCCCACAAGGAAAATAGCATCTGATAGAATTCTTGCTAAATTCAAATTGCCCATAACACCTGTAAACTCCTCACTGTAAAAAATAATCCCTTTGTGATCAATTAAATTCCTGTAGTACATGTAAAGTGGTATCCTTGGAATATGCAAGCATGCAATAACAATTATTCCATTGAACTATCCAAAACAAAAAGTATAAAAAATACTTTTCTTTTTTAAAATTAACTTTCTAAGTAAATATCTATTTTCATGCATACATGTAGTTCTACTCTTCTACTTTAATCCTTATCCAACTAGGGGGAGGGGATCAAATTAACCCCCCTCAATATTTTTCGTAATCATTCTGCCGCGCCAAGCACCGGGTTTCTTCTACAAAGCCTACCACAACTTTTGAGACCAAATTTGCCGTGCCTGGGTACATAGTTCCAGAGTTACGCAATATTATGTAAGTGCACGTCAGACAGAAAATTGCTCAAAAACATGGTTTTGTGTAAGTCAATACAAATTGTGGTTTCTGCCAATTGTAATAAATGTATGATTATTTTTACTTTTATTTCTTAAAACAAATTAATTTCATGCTGATTATGATTGCATAAGTGTCCCCAATAATTTTCATCCAAAAATACAATGAAAAACAAAAGGTAAAAAAAAAACAAAGAAATACATGAGAAATTCATAAAACAATAAAATACATACAAAATTAGTCCTGAAATTGCAATTTTTTTGTTGAAAATTGTTAGAAATGTCTAAAGAGACATTGTCACCAAAAGTTGGCTTTCTACAGGCTATTTTATTTGAATTATACGCCCAAATATAATTTTATGCATTAATTTGCATAATTATTAAAAATAATTTAAAAATCATATTTTTGAAAATTCAACGCAACAGTCCTGTAGTTTACACCCAGCTCTAAACGCATGCAAATTTTTTTGGCAATCCCACGATCCACAGCCGAGATCTGAATGGGGGTCAAATTGACCCCCCCCACCCCAGTAGAAACCTGGTCTGAAATAGCCCAGTTAAAATAGGTTTACAGAGACAAATTGCAGTGCTTTGATCACAGGGGAACATGTAATAGTATGCACATTATGATTACCTGTGAAAAATGTTGAGGGTAAGCCCCTCTCCCGAGCATTTTACATTTTAAATAATTTCTCCAAAGTGGGAAGGTTTCAGAGTAAGCAATTTTAGGACAGTGATGGATCATATACAAGTAGTCTGTCACAATACATTTAATTGCAAAGAATTTAATTTCCACCACTTACCAACTTACAATGTAGGCATTAATTAACTTAATGCAATTCAATCACTGAAAATTCTGAAGCATAAAGTAAACTTGTAATAACAAACTGCTTAAGAATGAAAGAATTTCGTCATTACGTGCACATCAACATGCTGTTAGATCTGCATGTAGGCTGCAAAACTAAATAAAAGCTTCTGACATTTGGGACCCGGGAAATAACTAACAAAATTTTCTTCTGTCATTGTTCTTCATAATAAAAGTTCAAGGTAGGGAAAAAATTTACAGGGAATAGTCAAGCTGGGGATTTCACCTCCAAAATACTAAAAAGAGCCCCAATAAAATTTCCACAGACACAATGTTAATTATAGCAAAATTGCAGGGGTCTTGTGCTCATGAAGAAGCCCCCAAAATTTAAAATTTCCCTGGTGCAAGGTATAAGTATGTATTCAATGAATACACATATAAGCCTGCTAAGGCGTGGTAGAAAATACATGTGTAACACAGAACAATCTGATTGGCAAACAAGTAAAAAAAAATTTCCAAGGTCTTGATTGGTTCGGCCTGAAAAACAGAAAATTTATGTCTGTTTATACTTTATAGAGTGCTTCATTTATATCAATTTTCATCATTTCACCTCATCATCCAACATAATTTTTTCTGCAACAGCCAGTCATCCAGATGGCATGCAGTATATCAACTACACGGAAATGACTATCTCTATCTTGTGAAAATCTATGAGTCAAGCATGACTTTGTTGCATCCTGGCATAAAAAAAGATGGAATAGTATTAAGTTTTAATCTACAAATTATCAAAGATGATTCATAGCATATCTTTAAAAATTTGGGATGGAAATATAATTGATATGATTTATGTTGCAAAATACTGAAGAATTCAAGACATGTCCAAACTAGCTGAGTACATTATGGTCTCTAACCAATGCCCATTATTTGATGCATGATACTGTACATGATGCATGATACTCTGTGGAGTATCAGAGGATTCAACTTACAAAGACATGTGTGTCATTCCATATGTACTGTTACTGTAATTAATCACCTTCAATTAAATTTGGTAATGATATTACATACTCTGTTCCCCCTATTTTAACATACATGTTTTTACCTGTGATATCCTTGTAAGAATATGCCTCACAATGTCCCTTTGACACTTTGTTGACAAAGTAAAGTGTACATCCAAGTTCATCACCTTGCTTCAATATCAGCTTTCCCTCTGATGCTAGAGTTTCAACTAATATAATTATGTGTTCTTCACATTGACATTGCACATCACTTTGACAGTCATGGTTTTTAAAGGTTACAAGGTACAATATTTCACAAATTTTTTTCCCTAAAGAAATAATTGAGTTGTTTCTTCTGAATTTACTTGAATAAGCTTTGGAAGTATATAGAGAATATCTGTACACAAACTTCTCAAAACATCTAACAGAGTCAACTATCATTTCAACTCCAAGATACTCCTGGATTGCACGTTTGAATCGTTCTGAAAGATTAAGCACTCTTCCTCTTCCAATACAAGTGATGTTATGACCTTCATCTAAAAATGTTCTTGCATATTTGACACAGTGATTACCCGTCAACATTCTTGTAACATACAACATAGCTTCAGGAGAGTTTATGAATTGCAAATTTCTAGATAAGTCCTGGATGTGACAGAGAGACTTAAAAATCTGTTGTGGCAGATATCTTGTGCCAGCAAATAATGTCTTCATATATCCATTGTAAGACTCAAAGGCAAAAGCCGATGTACCCCACAATGGCCCCCAGTTTCTAACACTATCAGTAAGGTGAAGCAGTAAATGGTTATTGAATGTTGCCTCTCTTTTACCATATAGGGCCTCTGTAAACAAAACAAACTTCCTCAAATAAAACTCACTCTGTTCAAGTCTATTTTGGGTAATCCTTGCTTGGTTAAGATTATAGATTGCACACACAAGTAAAGACCAATGTGCTAGGTAAGTCACTGGAAGGATGCCACTCAGTATAACTGGAGATAAGAATAAAAATGTTCGCCACTCACTAGCCTTCCAGAATTTCAAATCCTTGAGATGTCTTGGCAGTCTAGAAACCTCTTTAGTCACTTTAGCATTTCTCAATCTCTTGTCAATCTCTTGTTTTAAGCGGCCAATGTACCACTCTTTTTGTCTATTAGCGGGATCGATCCACATAGTCATAAATCTTTTCACTGTACCTAAACACACTGCATGCATATAGTCTGCTATAAAACCTGATACAATGTTGAAATACGTCAATAAGGAGACAATGCTAACCCCCTTTACCCCTTCAATCACTCTCCCTGATTCTTGGGCTAATAGACTAGTGTGTTTGGTCTCTTGATCTTTTCTCTTTGGAGGTGGTGGATCCATATATGGGTATCTCACAGCTCCATCGGTATACTCTCCTCTCTGCTTACAGAAGCCACAACCAAAAAATCCATTAAACTGTGTTGTGTTTTGCAGCAGTGGTCTAGCAACAGAATCTGTTGTGCATACAAGTGAAAACACCTTGGATATCTTTTCATCTTGTCCCATCTTCCATGAGAGACCTTCGATGGACAGCTTCTGACACTCATCTATGAAGGGCTTCAGGAAAACTGACATCTCTGGTTTAGACTCGCCAAACCAAAGTGCCGTCAACATGATATTCTTTCGTCTCATCTTTATCGGCAGTTCATTGATCATCACCAGAACAGGCCAGATGGAAGTTTGAGAAGATTTAAAAATCGGTACCCCATCTGAGTTCCAAAGCAGAGAGAAATTTTCAGGGTTAGCGAGTAAGCCATCCTTCTTCATCTCTCTATACTTGACACCATCTGTTATATCAGTTAGATCATCTTCATCTGAAGCATCAATCTTCAGATCCCTGTTGAGGATAGTGTCTCCAACTTCAGTATACTGCAATAAATGATGTAATTGCTGTGCTAGAGGAAGGACAATAAAAAATTGCCCCCCTTTGATGCTCTCCTCCCTACTGAATTCTGCACCACATTCATTGCAGATGAACTGTATATCATCACCACATCCAATGTACATTTTACATTTGCAGTAAAAATGAAATTGACACAGTCCCTTGTAATCTGTAAGTGTACCGTGGAACAGATACTTTGAAGATGGCAAAGTGTTTGGACAGTGCAGATTGATTAATTCAATCAAATCCTGAAGTGCCACTCCAGATAAGTGGTGCTTGACAGCATAACTCAAAACCATCAATAGTGAATCAATTTTTTTCATGTCACTTCCTTCACTTGAGATTTGCTGATCCCCACCTAGAAAATTCAATCCATGGATATGCTGTTTGGAAAAGAAAGAGAGAAAAAAGTAGAGAAAATGGTGAAGAGCAGTACTTAAAGAAATTATCACACACACATTTTAACAGGAAATCAAGGATTTTTTTATAACACCCAATTTGATTTTGTAACATTAGATCTCATATCTAGAGTTGTAAACCTAATAATCAAGATATGAAATTTACATCCTAAATAGATATATCTTGCTTTGGGTAAGAGTGCACTTTCAAAAAAAGGGGGGGGGGAGATTTTGCAAGGTTAAATTGAATAATCGATGGTATAAGCAAGTAAAATAGAAATATTTTCTTGTGGGAAAAACACTGTCTTGAGGAAAAACATACATTGTCTTGCTGGAGTTGCCGCACCATCGAAAAGTTTGTCAATGAAAACTAGATCTCACATTTTCAATCAAAATATATTGATGACCTTCTATATGGCTATGTTTCTTTCATTTGAAAATACCTTATATGTTCAAAATTGATGAAAAGTCAGAACTTCTGCATATAGGAGGACCTCAGTTCTTCCCTATTGTGAGTGTTCATTTTCTTGCAATCAAGTTCTTTCATCATCCAAAAGGTGGAAGTGTATCAGAATTAATCAAGGTAATATAAAATACACATGAAGAGGAAGGTCAAAGAGTCAAAAAGGACAATTTCCCCTAGCTCCCCACACACACCTGACAAAAAATTTAAAATAGTATCATTACGTAAATAAGTTGAAAACAACTGTCCGAAACCTAAATACTATAATGCAAAGCCTAAAAAAGTTTGTTACCTCTTCTGGGTTACCAGGTGGAACTTCTTCATCTGCATCTTCATTTGAATTCACATCAGATTCAGCATCCTCCCCATGTTGTGGTTCGGCTACATTTTGTACCAGGAGAGCCTCTTCCTACATTTATCATTGAGAAAAAAGAAATCAAATTTTACGCAAATCTGGTTAAGGGCTTTAGCTTTAAGGCCATGAAGAATATGTCGATGGAAGGGAAGTAAAAAGCAAAAAAAAAAAACAGGAAACAAACAAGAAAAGTATGAATTCCTTAGTGAGCTGGATTGAGAATTCTGGTGCAAGATCCATGACCATGGGCATGGGAACCTCTTACCTCTTCAAAGGCAAAGCCCAAAGTGATAGGATGGGGGGTCGGGTGCCCGGACACTTATCTTTTTGAAGCCTTCTTTTTTGTCTGTGGATTACACTAAAAATATGAATCCATTACTTGTAATCATTTTCTATTTTGTTCTATATAATATTTCCTTACATTTTGTACTAAAAATTGATGAAACTTCTCTGGTATATTTTTCCAAATGACATTCTAAAATTGATCGTCCGGACACACAACCCGTCCGGATACACAACAACTGGGTATATAATTAATGACAAGTTTTAAATGTAATAAATTTGGGGATGAAAATCACCAAATGGCAGTCACATGAAGGCTGCATCATTCATGCAATGACATTACTTACCCGCATCATGAGATGTTCTTCGTCCATGACCGTCATGTCATCAACCTCTTGCTCCCCATCCGCATCGCCAGTGCCCTCAGCCTCGGTGCCAGCGTTACGGTTGGGGGGCTGCATGGCCACCGGCTGACGTAGATCATGATTCTGGTCAACATCAGGCTCCATGAATTCCAGGTGATTTCTCCGACGACGCATTGTAGTGTACGGCATATTCGTTTCTCCATCGTCCAGGTATCGTTTGTAGAATCTGGGTCGATTGTTTGGTTCCCTTTGTGCCATATTCGTGATAAAATCATAGGCATATAGATCATATCAGTGCGGCCACTGAACTAGAAAGAAAAAATACGCGTCATGCACGGATCTCCACGTCTTCTTTCTGTACTGACCCCCCCCCCCCCCATTACGTACCTCTATGCCTATCAATGATACACACCGGGCCGGCGGCGAATTTTTTTTCAGCACTCGGCATAGCAAATACTCCATGTGCGCATGTGCGTGGACTTGTTGCTTGGCGGTCTTTGCCATAGAAAATGTACGCATATGTACACTATGAATGTACTACTTCAACACGATAGCTTAGTAGTCTTCAAGAGCAGACTCTGATTGAACAGTTCAACAAAATTGTGTCGGGAGAGCCCCAGCTTTTTGTCTATGTAGTTTTATGATCGCGATTCACCAGACCTTTTTTTAAAAGTGTTGCATTATGTACGCACTCACGGCCACGGAACTTTTCGTTTTGCGCTTCCCTGGAATAGTAGCGTGAGTTAAGTTTTTAATGACTCTAAATACATAATTCATCACTTGAAAACGATACCCCTTTTCTTGAGTTTTAGCGATTTTGATACCGTATTCACGTGATGAACGTAACCCCAAACAACCCTTTTTACGTGATTTTTTGGTCGCGCCTAGTACCCCCCCCCCCCCCACCAATATGCCCAGTCCTCCGTCTTTTCAATTTCTAAGAGAGTGAAAGTTGGTTGGAGTGATGTTTTCCGAAAAAAAAATAAAGTGAATGACATGCATGTTGGAGTGCTGTGAAGTGCATTGATTGAATCAGTCATTGGGTTTTCCGAACAAATAACTACTAGTACGGTACGTCCAGATCTAGACTAACGCATGTCCGTTCGTTCTTCTTCGCGCCAATTTCGTGCTTGATGTATACCGAACCCGTATGCAGATTCAAAATTTTCTACGCTCCGGAACCATCTATATGTCAGGTCTTGCTGACGCTCTTGAAATCCACATACCAGTAATATTCTAAGCTTTATTTCATATTTCGTGAATTAGTCAATTAGTGAATCCCTTGGATCACGCAGTTCTCCAAGACTGGAGGAAATCAACAAAAGAAGAAGATAATGAAGTACGGAGTCTTTGAATTCGAAGTTGACCGTAGCGTTGAGGTGGCCGAGATTTCATGGATCGTATGGAGAGAAGATGAGGCGCCGATCACCAACCCACTGGAGCTGATCGATAAGACGGTTACCGTGAAATGGCCAGGTTCAGGCGGATCATCCAACAGTAAAACGAAGTCAAAATCGTACAGAGCCAAAGTGGTTGCAGTAGGGGGTGAGTTTAGCACATATCATTATCATTCATCATGTTCATACCAAATCACATTTCAATAGATAGAGCTAGATCTAAATCTATAGTCTACTACTATAGACTCTAGGCCTAAGTAAGTGGCTAAGATCACTGTTTTTCATCAAAATTTGCGATTGTTAAAAACATTTGTCCAAGTTCCAAACCATGTGTTTTTGTTTCAAAGACATCAAATTCAATTAGAAGCATGTACCGGTACCGGTACAAGCATTAAAATAAAAATATTGCTGTTGCCAATTCGAGGAACAAAAACGAGATCAATTTAGCCCTAAATTATTGCTCTCCTGAATGGGTTAAAAAGCAAAATCAACAAAATAAATAGGACATTTTATAAGGCAGACGGTCCATTTGAAATCCTGCAGCTATTTAGTTACCCCCTCCCACAAAAATAAATAGCTCTAAATAAATTAATTTAATTTCTTAAATTCTTAACCACAATTTGCTGTTTTCGCGTGTGGACAAATCTGTTCAGACTAGTATGAAGAAAGATAATTTTTAGAATTCCTTGGTCATTTATGCCAGGAATCCATCCCTTTTTTTATGTTAAAAAGGTAGAAAATGTTGATATCACAGCACTGATGTCAGAATTTTTTTTTGTTATAATTAATAATAATAATAATAATGTTGCATTTTACAGATTTGTAGAGCGCAGAAGCAATTCAACAATGAGTAGATCTATAGATCTATATTCTACTGCGCTTAGTTTTAGGGCTTCTGATTGACCTGTTATTTTTTTCAAAAATATGCTTGCTTTAAATGTATTAACCGATGGCAATTTCCTGATTTCTAAGGGTAGGTTATTCCAGTTTTATTTGCTGACATCAATGTTCGCATGTCAATAACACCTACAAATTCAAATGATATTTGTCCAGTTTTGTGAATCTGCATTTAATTTTGTACTTCGTAGTTTCCCTTCCTCCGCGATAAGGCGCTATATGGCGCTATACCGAGATCAGAGGAGTACTGGAGTTCGGTGATGTTGCCATGCTTTGGAGAGGCAGGATTCTTCTAGTTGATGCTAATTACATATATTTCACATTCTATTTTGATTGATCACAGATGACAAGGTCAGGTTGTGTGAAAAACGTAACAAACACATCAAGGGTCAGTCTGTAGAGACGGACACAGAATTAGGGAGAGGGATGAGAAAAACCAAAAGAAGATCACGCGACTCATCCCCTGATCTCAGTGACCAGTCAGACTCAGATTCAGATGTACCCATGCCCCTGCAGCCTCCTCCTAAAAAGGTTTGAATGCTTTCTTAATTACTATGCTCCATTGAATATTTATGTTCTACAATTGTTTTTTTTTCTTTTGAATTTGATTTTTAAAATTGGTTTGGTATAAACCAGGGAAGCTGAGTGTAATGGGCATACGCATACTACACCTCACTGCTTGTATAGTAATCTGCCCCATCAACTTTATAATGAAAGCACATAAACAAAATATACATAAAATTAACATTTTATGTTAAAGGGACATCTTTATGTGAAGGACTTCTGTTGGCTACTCTGGTGACATTAACACTGTGATGTACATGTATAAATCTAAATAGCAGATTTTTTTTTTAAAGAAATCTTTAAGCACACCTTCAATGCATGATATGTACATGTACATTATAGGCTGTTGCCCTGTCTAGCTCCCATCCATACTGGGTAATTTTCGTAATAAACCCTGTTTATATGTTGACAAAGGGCTACCTAATAACACTGCATTTTAATTTTTTTTTTTTTAGGTCTTCTAGATTTATTGTTTGAATTTCTTTTTCTTAGTTACATGCATAATGCCAGCAAATTCAGAAACTATTCATTCCCATTGTTTCCCTCCTACTAGACAAAGAAAGTGACGGTGACAGACTGTAACAAGGTTGCTAGTCAGTTACGGAGGCAGATGAGCAAGGTAATGGTTGTTAATTGTTATTAATATGTCTAAATTAGTCAAAATTCATCAGTTAATAACTAAATGCACTGTACTAAAACTTACAAATTATTAAAACCTAAACAGGCTAATTTTTATGTCTTGGATTGTAAGGTCATGCTCTGTTAATTTGTCTTAAGTTTTCTGAAATTTTCCAAAACTTAAGTTTTTCTAACCTTTTCATTGAGAAAAGACAGTAACATAGACCATATATCTGACTTTAAAAAATTTGTGTATTTAGCAATTATAGTTTGAAGAAAATAAAAAAACATCACAAGCTCTTATGAATGTTACCATCTGTAAGTACATGTATGTTAGTCTACATTTACCTTTAAAAAATTTGCAGTTTCCTTTATCCGCCATTTCAGTTGTATCTAACAAGGGTAAATTATGTAAATTGTCCTTATTTTCTGTGCTCTATTTACTTGTGATTCCAACTTTTACCACTTAGTTTAAATTTTTGAGAACTAACATGTACAATGTTACTGCTGCCGATTAATGTGTTCGCATTTCATGCAGTACAATTTGCGTAAAAACTGCTCCTTGGTGTTATGCCCTAGCTCTTCCCACTTTGATTTTCATGTTTTTTTTTTCTTTCTTTTTTTTCTTTTAGATTGGTACTGTTATAAGTGATTCATCTGACAATGAGACTGCATTAGATTTAGACCAGGTTCGACAGTTAGAAAAGAAAAACCGTGAATTACAGTCTCTTTTGGAGTCTGAGAGGAGAGAAAAGGATGCTCTAAAGAACACCCTTCTCTTGCTGCAAGGTCAGTTGCATTATACTTCATGTAAGGTTTTAATTTTCCATTTTTGTGTGCAGTCCATTGCTGATCTTCAAAGTGCTAAACATTAAATGTTTGGTTGAGTAGGTATTTTTTATATAAGGCTAAAAAAAGAAGAGAAGTTGCATGGGCCCAATGTGACTGATGACCCTAAAAAAATCGCAAGTCTTTATGGATTTATATTCGCTATTGCTACATGTACATTTCTATATTAAGCATTTCATTCAGAATTGTGCTCATTCTCATCCAGATTTTACATTTTCACCTTCCCTATTCCTGAATTTTTCCTGTATTAACTTGAGCCATTGAGGTAGTGAGCAGTAGTACATTGTGTGTAAAATCAAGGTACTATATTATAAACAGGAAGCAACTCCCCCCCCCCCCCCCCCCCGCTGCCCCTGATCTACAGACCCTAGTTATAAGGCACCTGTTCAACAATACCAAAACTTTTGTATTGTCTACATGTGAAATGTTGCTTTAACGAGTAGGCTTGGTAGATGAGTAATGAATGTATAACACATTCATTCCAAATTAATTTGGTAAAATTGTATGGAATATACAGAATGCATGCAAGTTAATTTAACTTTTATTATGGCTCATTTTCACAATTCTTATCCACTTAAGAAACCTTTGTTATTCATTTTTCCTTCATTTTATGTATTAACCATATAATGACTGTATCTCTTGAAAGGTCCCTGCAATCCAAATGAATGAAGACTATATTCTCGATACAATTTTTTGCCAAACATTACACAATTTTAGCCAAAACTATTTTCTTTGTGCTTCAGCTTTAAACGTGGAGCTGACCAAGTTTAAATATATTCTTTCAAATATTATTTAAAAATCTACAAAACATATTTGCATATTTAAATAGCAAAATATGAGTTGCATTCAGAAGTGTTGTTGAATATGAATCGACTTGAATTTTGATTGCAAGGGACCTTTAAATAGCTACATGTTTCTTGCAAGTTCAAAATAGAATTCAACTGGGTACATGTATTTCTCGGAGTGAAAATTCAATGTTTTAAAAAAGCTAGGTGTTTGACAAACATGTAGTGAGTGTATTTAGCAATATTACCAGGATGTGTGTAGCAATATTATGCATCTTACCAGAATATTTTTTTTTTTTTAAATGTTAGCCCTCAAAGAAGGTACTTATACTGCTGAAGTGGTTATCAAGTCAACTTGTCACAATTGGCAAATCTACTGCTGTGTTACTTTATGTTTTATGTATGCCAAGGTATTCTTTTGTCCTGTTTTTTATTTCAGACAAGATACCTTTATTCGTGCAAACATTTACCAAATTTGAAGAACGGTTTGCTACAAGTGCAAAGGTAAGATGACTATACATCGGGTACTTTTATATGCATTGAATTCAGGACAATTTAACTATTCATTTATTGTGGGTTCTTTTATTTAGTCACTCAAAGCTCCTTGCGAGTTCTATTTTGATTTGTTACTGCATCAAATGCACTTGCTGCAGCTCCTCAGTAATTCCTGAATTTCAAAATATTCTGGGATTATATTTTTTTATTTTCTACTAAGTTTTAGGCAAATTAACACTGGATAATCAGAGTGCAGTGTGAAAATTTATGTTTCTATTGCAAGGGCTAATTAGAAGTCCACCGATTGTGATCAGAGATTTTAATGCACTACGACCTGTGGGCAGAAGTATTATTTGATGATGGCTATTTTTCATTTACGGTGGCTTTTTAAAGAGTTTTGGGGGCTAATCGCCCTTAGCCCCGGCTTACTTTTTTCTCTGGTAGAGTACACTGAATAACATCTACTTTTTCATCCCACTGATTCAGTTTGTTAATTTGGTTTTTGTTTCAGTGCATTGCATCACTCAAAGCTCCTTGCAATTTCTTAAATTTGTATAACTGTTGATTGCAGCCAGTTACCTCTGGCAACTGGCTGCAGTCTAACAATATTTTCATTTGTTGTTCTTATCCACCAAAGATGTTCCACCAAACTTAATGAATAATAAAATATGAAAATTTGTCCTTTGTTTCATTTTCTTTTCCCTTTCCTACAGATGAATAAAACTGAAACATACATGTATAGAATGTTTGTTAAATTTGTTTCAATTTTGTCCTGGCAGAACATAAGTCCTAGTGTGCAGCAACAGCCAGATCATAATCATCATATGCAAGAAGAGGCTTGTGATCTAGAGAAAGATTCGGACTGTATGGTGAGTATAGAAGATTTTGTTCTTGATTTACACATTGTCATAAAGGCTTGTGATCAAAGGAATGGGCTGGAATCAGTTTTCATATGAAACAAACCTGTAATTCTCCCATATGCACAAACTACATGTACAGAAGCAGGCAATTGCATATCATTACAAATATTGGCCATTTGAATTTGAAAATCTTACAAATACCCAGATATGTTGTAATACATGTAGTTTCAATGGATATTAAAGCAATATTGCATACATGTACATGTTATGCAAGTTGACTTTTTTTTCCAAAAAAATCTGTTAGGAGCAGATGTATTGAAAGAATTTTTATTGATAAAAATGGAATATAAAACTGATTTCAGTGAATATTTGGGTGTTGCTGATAATTTTAGAAGTCTCAGGGTAATTCCAACAGATATGACCCTGACGGAATGAAGGCTTGAAATCTACCATGGTTATTTTTTAATTACCATGATACCATTCGTGGTTCATGCCCAAACTTCATAACTTAATGTTTTCCTCACCTATGAAGTTTAAGAACACTGCCTTTAAATACTGAATTTTGAGTTTGTTACAATAAAAATTATGATTAATGTTAGGTGTACACTATTTGTGTAATTACACCTCACAACTCATATTAAGGAAAGGAAGAAACAAAGAAAATATAGGGGGAAAAAGACCACATTTTATCTAACAACTTTTCCTTTATTATTATGTATAGGTTGAACTCTCACCCAAGGTGAGGTTATCGAAGAAATCTTTAGTAGCTTGCAATCACAGGGACTTCGCAAAATTGACTAATGACCTCCTGGTCGCTTTGTTTGGGAGGGAGGACCTCCACAAGTTCTCCCTCACCGGTGCTCCAAACTCCCAGGGTGGAAAGAAGGCAGCCCTGGACAAGGATAAAGTTGATGCTTTAGTCTGTAAGTGACAAGAATTCCTTTTCTCATATACATTATTTTAGAAGCTGATTAATTTTTAATGCAGTTTGTAAATAGGTTATTCGTCAAAGATGGGCAAATTTTTGGCTGTGTAAATGTTAACCAACTAAGCAGAGACATAAAACTCAAGATGATGTGATCTTAAGTGGGTAATAAATTATTTCTCTCCCCCCCCTCCCCTTGAAAGCCTGATTATTTTTAATGGTATATCCCTATCCTAATTTTGTTTTCACTGTTACAATGGATCTTGAAATAAATGTATGTACATATATATATATATATATATATATATATATATACATATAAGTATATATATATGCAATAATCTGAAATAATTTGACTGCACTTTCATTTCAAGGCATCTCTTTTGTGTGCCTAAATATATACACTATGTATAAGGGAAAAAATACATTCAAGAACATTTATAGGAGCAAGGCACACAGTTTCAGTGATTGACAGACATTGATCTGAATTACTGTCTCATGCCCTTTTTACACAGGATTTTCTTAACCCCGGACTATCGCTAACCCCGTACTATCCTTAACCCCGTACTATTTTTTTTCCTTTTCACACATGCCAAATTGTTATTGCTAACCCCGGATAAGGAATGCTTGCTTTTTACACACGAAACTCGCTAACCCCGGACTAGTGGTTTTTGTCGATCATTCGTAGTACAAGTGCTTCACTCGCAATTTCCTTAACCCCGTACTATTTAAGCTTAGCCCACTTTCGTTTTACACATGCGATCTTAACCCCGTACTATTGCTCTTAGCACCGCAATTGGTGGGATAACTCTGCTTTTTTGCAGGGCCAAATAATCCCGTACTATAGGTGGGGTTAGCCCACTTTGCAAAAACGCTGTGTAAAACGTAAGTGGGCTAAGCTTAACCCCGTACTATAGGTGGGGCTAAATTGCCATTTAGCCCCACCAATAGTACGGGGTTAAGGAAATTTTAGCCTGTCTAAAAAGGGTAAAAGAGAAAAAAAGAAACTGTTACATAGAACTTGCACTAGCTGGAAGTAGGTGTTGGTGATTTTTTCAAACTATAGATTACTGATTTTTAAAATTCATAGACATTTTCATTCTGATAGTGTAAACATAAGGTTAGCATAGAAATTATTCTTTTTAGGGGCTACTTATGTTTTTACATAGGGGCTATCACTGAATATCTTGGGGCTATTTTTCTTATTTTAGGAGCTACTTTTTGTGCAGTTATGTGTGCACGATCCTACAGGAATTGTAGCCTCACAATAACGCCTAAAAATACAGAACAACATTTACAACAATGTTTGGATTTCTGGTAACATGAATAAAGCATGCATATTGTGCAACAATAGTTGAGTGAAAGAAGGGCAAGCTGTGACTTAGCTGTCATCGCCATAATGTAAAATAACTTCTTAAGTGGATGTGTATGTATAATGTAACTTGAAATATTGTTGGTGATTTATATTGGGTGACTCTGAAATAAAAAAGTCACACCAAGGCATTAGTTTTAGGGGAAATGTAGGAGCAATTTCAGCTGTCATTAGGCAGAATTGTCCATCACCCCCATGTATTTCCTATGCTGCGTAAGGTAATGAATAGTGTCTGCTGTAATTCAGTTATTTAAAAAAATGGGTATCTTACCTCCAAATCCGGTTGATTTTGGTATAACCTGTATTCCAGTTGTGAGACACATTTTTCAACCAATATGTGTGAATTTGCATGAATTACGCACTACAGTGTTCATATCTTCCATTGTATTTTGTATTACTACATGCATTAAGTTTATTTTTATTCATTATCTTTGAAAGTGTGGCAGAATAATGATATTTTTTATAAGTTTGATTTAGAAGTCATGATCAGTTTTACCAATTTCTTAAAAATCCTAGACAATACTTCAGCTTTATCTTGAGCAAAAACCTAAAACACTTTTCAATTGTAAAACTGTTTTGACTAAGGTCGGTTAGTTTCGGTTTAACCTTTTGACTACAGCACTGGTCCTGAATGACCTTTTGGTGTTTGGGAGGAGGCTTGCAGTTGGGATTCCTCAATTTTGAAATGAAAGCATGACTTATTATTTGACATTTATCTTTTTCTATTGCAGTGTATGTCCAGAAGAAATTCCCACAGTCCCAGACATCAACAATAAGGGCAGTCATCACAAATAAATTGAGCAATGAGGTGAAAATGAAAAGGAGGAGGGACAATGAGGCTGCAAAAAAAGACAGTTGAAGCTAAGTCACCCCTTTAGAGGTCCTGTCTAGTTTTGGTAAAGATTTTTTAAATGTGAATTAGGCTGTTATTCAATTATTTATATCGTACAAAGGTGTAGTGACTGTTAAATCAATTTTATGCATTCATAAATGAATCATTCCTCTTAAAGATTTTAAATTCCACCGTTAAATCAAATTTAGCACCCTTTATTGGTAATTTTATTATTTTTCTTAATATAGGCCTTCATCTCAAATCTTAGTTTAATTAAGTGAATGTATATCACGGAGCTATATATGAGGATTTTACCCTGAAGTTTTCTTCCCGTTCCATGGTTGCGAAATGGTTAAATAGCAAAAAAAAAAAGAAAGAAAGAAGCAAATAGTCAGGGATTCCAACTTTTTTTAATTTGACATTTTAATTGTTAACTTTACCCATGTAAGTTTTTAGGTTGCATCTTTTGCGCAATATGTGTTTTATTATGATATAACATTTCATTTTATCTGGCAATGGATTCAAACGTTGATGATTCACAGATTTACCAAAACTAGACAGGAGCTTTACTATATTAAATATCAACATGCCCTCATCTTACACTTCAAGATGACCCATCTTGTATATGTTATCAGGAAAAAAAATGGTTGTACTTTATATACTCTACATTTTACATAAAATTTTCTTTGTACAATAAGCATATCATGTCAATCTGTATGAACATTTTTATATCATAGGGTCATTCCATGCCAATTCACCCAATGAATGTGCAATTTTGCACCCGACCGTCTCAGAATTCGTTGTAATTTGGTATACATAAAATTCAACATGGCCCAAGCACAAAACAAAAAAATTAGTCCAATCGGTCCGTCGGTTCTCGCGCTACGGCCCGCCCTTTTCTCCTTGTTTTGACAAAAATGGGCGTGACCTTCAACTTTCAATGGCCACTGCGTCGTTACGTGTTGACCAATTTTCATGAAACTGGTACCATTTGATAGGAAATTCAGAGAGGAATCCAAAACATGCATCGAATAATGTATTGGAGCAATTTATAAGGTCATGACCTTTGACCTTAACTTTGACCTTGAGTTTGACCCCCTGACAAATAATTTTTAACTTGATTTTCGTATATGTTCATTATTGGTATGATATTGACAAAATATGTTAAAATCAATGATGATATTTTATTTCTTTCACATTTAAAAAATCTTCCAGAGATACCATGAAATTTCACTGTAGTCCCACACACTGATATTCATGTTAGTAAAGTGTTTACCAGTTACATGATTTCTTCCAATCTTCAGTTACAGCATGCAAACACATGAAAAGAAATTAAGCTTAATCAGTTTACAAATAAAAGATTAAACCTTTATGCTCATGAATAGGTATCTGATTAGGCATTTTATGATTCAGCAATATATATCATATACATATATATACATGTATATATTTTGATGATAAAAGTGAAGACTTTACTACCATGAATATATATGATATATATTGCCGAACATCAAAATGAATATATATTGATGAACAAGTGTTTTCACAATCGGGCTTTAGATTTTCGACTCACTACGCCACTGAGCGGATGCGATTGAAGTTATCGGATTTCAAATCGTTGAATATTGAAAGAGGGTATCATTGCAACTAGCGTATGTTAGATATGTAATGGGGCTTTGTTGGCAGGTATTCTTGACGGGAAAGTAGTTGAGGAAATGACCGTTACCGTTGTTTGGGGGTGTCAGATCTATCGTCCAAAAGAGCATGTCGAGCGGGGCTGAATCACCCCCCCCCCCCCTCCACTCCTGATGCGGTCAACTATGTGGTTCAACCTGGCGTTGTGAGGATGGTAATTAATGTAAGTCTCAGATGCAATAATCATATCTGATCGATACACATCTGCAAAACCTATATACACACGCACAGATTGAGTAAAACCGCATGCATTCTCACCTTGAACAGACCGCACCCCGCCCGTGATAATCTTTACAGGTGCTCCATCTCTGAGAGTAGCCA
This sequence comes from Lytechinus variegatus, assembly GCF_018143015.1. Classification (NCBI taxonomy): domain Eukaryota; kingdom Metazoa; phylum Echinodermata; class Echinoidea; order Temnopleuroida; family Toxopneustidae; genus Lytechinus; species Lytechinus variegatus. The sequence goes on along the minus strand of NC_054742.1, from coordinate 5,944,331 downwards.
TCCCAATCGCTTTCATTCCTAAATCGCTGAAAAATACAACCCCTTCATCTATATCAGCTGTGATAGCAACAGCATGAACCCGTCCTCCTAAGAAACAGGATACATTGAAGTTTGTGATCATGGGTAAAACGATGTCTGGAAAGTTGATTGGATAGCGACAAAGCTTCGAACGAGAGGCCACAAAGTACTGCGGTGGATCTATAGTACCCTCTGAAATGAAGAAATAAAGAAAAAGTAGTTTAAAGTTTTTTCGGAGCTTACAATTAAAGAGATATTCTTTATTAAAAATAATACGCACGGAGCTGTCATCTATTATGAGGGTCCTTGACTGAAGCTTTGCATCTATGCTCTTATTTTTCTTTTGTTTCACAGTTTATTATTTACAAGAGATTTACCACAAGTTGTTTGCATTTATCTAATTTCTCTCAATGTATTTTACATGACTTGTATTCAAGCTTGTATTAGCTGGGATCCAACTTCGGAAGGTGCCTACTCATTGTTCATTAACTAATCTGCAACAGACAGACAATGAATCAATTAAAAAAGATGCCTTTCAATAAATAGACGTCGGTGGCCCGCCTCCGTGGTCTAGTAGTTGATGCATTGGCGTTCAGAGCCAGGGACACGGGTTCAATTCCCGGCTGAAGCAATTTTCAACCTTTGATGATTTAGAATGGAGGACAGCTCCGAGGGACCTTAAGTGAATCTGCGCATCTTTTTTTTCATATATAGAAACAGCAAGAGGGATGGGTTTATTATAGGGTGAAGAGGGTCTATAACTCACACCTGACCTCGCTTTAGTTTTAACCTTACTCTTAGCAATACTTACTGAACTTACCGTAAATATTATATTCTATACTTCTTTACATACTGATCACTATTACTTTATCACTAATTGTTTATTAATAATTAACCTACATTTTTTTCAAAACAATACTTATCTTCGTTATACATTGCGTTGTATTTATCATTTTCAATAGTATGTTTTTTATTATGTTTACTATACACGAAATTGTATTCGTATATTAGTTTAGATCCTGATGAAGGGCATGTGCCCGAAAGCTTGACGACTGGTATTGATGATAAGATGATGATAGTTATCATAGAAGTATTGAACGCTTCTCTAGGTGGTGAAATTATAGATATTGTTAGTAATCTAGACTTCAATAAAAGCCCGGGGCACGATGGCACATCAAATTATAGCATCCCTGACACATATCTTAAATCTATCGATTACTAATGGCATTGTTCCACAGAAAATGAAAATTGCTAAGGTGATACTAATATCAAACAAAGGACTTCCGATCTACTTAGTAATTATCGCCCTATTTCTCTCTCGACCTCCGTTTGCAAAAATCCTCGAAAAACTCGTATACTCACGTACAATGAATTTTTTACTTTATCATAACATTTTATCAAATGATCAATTCAGTTTCAGACAGAAACATTCCACAACTCATGTATTACTTGTTTTTTTAGATAAGATAGTCCAGCCATAGATAACATGTCTCACACTGTTGGAATTTTCCTTGACTTCTCCAAGGCCTTCGATACCATATGATTATTCATAATACAAATTATCCTACTATGGTATTCGAGGAAAGGCCTTGGAGTGGTTTGATATTATCTTTCATACAGAAACGATTTGTGAATATTAATGGACAATACTTTTACGCTAGACTAGTAACATGTGGTGTCCCACAATGTTCGTTGTTAGGCCCCCTATCATTTATATTTTATATTAATGATTTCCAACAATGTTCTAATATTTTGTCGTTAATTCTTTTTGCAGATGATTCTAATACATTTTACTCCCATCTTAACCCCATCAGCCTCCTTGAAATTCTGAACGAGGAAATAAAAATGGTGCAGACCTGGATAAACAGAAATAAATGTTAACAAAACCCATTATAATAGTTGTTTAGTAATACTATACAATTTTTGTAGGTGATATATCGATTGCCAATTCAAATCCTAGTAAAGTCCATTCTACAAAATTTCTTGGAATTTACATAGATAGCAAACTGTCATGGGAAACACATACTTATTATCTTTGCACACTAACGGTGAGAAACACGGGTATTTAAACAAACTTAAACACGAACTTCATCTTACTATCCCTTTACAACGCTTTAATTCTGCCTTACCCCACCTACTGTATACTCGCCTGGGGCAATAGCAGCAAAACTCAATTAAACAAGCTGCTTATTATGAAAAAGAAACATAAACAATGCCGGTTTCCTCTCCCATACAAGTCGATATTTCTATGAAAATCAAGTCCTTCGAATTCTAGATTTACTAGCTATAATTTAGGTATCTCTATGTTTGCAACTAACCACAAATAAATTGCCAGTCACTACCACCTCATCATTTGCTTTCAAAATTGCAATCCATTCTTCCAGAACTCGCCAAAACACATTTTTTTTCATTTACCACTCACCCAAACCACGTTTTCTAAAAAAGAAAAAATATTTTCTCAGGACCAAAGTACTGGAACGGACTCCCAAAAGATATTTTAGAATCCACTTCAAACGTAAACTTAGCGATTTCTTCTGAATGATTTTGCAGTTCAGGCAGCAGCAGACATCTATACACAGCACTCCAATTCTATTTGCATCTTTTACTATACCATCTCTCCCTCAAAATTATTATTTTTCCTTTAGAGCGTGCTACAGATGTGAATAAACCAACTGGTTCATTACTTATATCAACTACTTAGTTGTTTTTATTTTACATATTGATAATATCCCAGCATTACCAATTTTTCTATTCTCCTATAATAATAATGATGATAATAATTGGCATTTATATAGCGCTTTATCAATCTACGACTGTTCAAAGGCCTTCACAATTATCATTACCTGGTCACTTGATTCATAGCATTCCAAGCAGCCTGTTAGATTCAAACCTGCTAAAATATATGGCGCTATACAAATGCTGTGCATCATCATCTGTGCAAATGCTTTGCATCATGTGTGGATGTGAAAATATTGAATAAAGTTTGGACTGGGGTGATTTGAGCCAACAAACAAGGGGCAAGTTGAGCCATCGTAATTCTTATGGTAATGAATAATAATTTTAAAAAAATTAAAAAGCCATTGATATGCAGGCAGAAAGTAGCAAATTCATGACGGTTCTTTTACTTTTAGAGGATATTAATATTTATAGAGAATAAACAAGTGAAAAGACCTAAATAAAAAAATGACATGCTGGTTCTTCACACATACATTTTGTACACAGTTTTTGTGGCTCAACTTACCCCAGAAGGTGGCACAACTTCCCCCACAGATGGGGCCAGTTGAGCCGTTTGACATCGTTCTTTTTCAAAGGTCACAATGACTTTCAGTGTGGGGGGGTAGAAAGTTATATATTGGTGAAAAATATTTCCCAAGAATCAAATTTAAAGTCAAGTTACTTATTTCTACAATATTATTAGTCATATCAATTCTAATATGCAAAATGCAAAAAGTGACACAACTTACCCCGCCTTCCCCTACTATTTCTAGAACATAGTTATGCCCATGATGCAAAAATGTATCGTAATAAACACATCTCGTCCTATGGGGCATAATTTGGTTCAAATAACTCACCCTTAATACAAGTACGACCATCTTCATTTAATAGGAAACCATTTCCACAGAGACAGGTGTAATCATTAGGTCCTCCTCCAACACATAGGAAGCTACACGGGTTGCTACTACATGGCGCTGTCAGTATGAACAAAAACGGTTCAATTACCTCTAATATTAATAAGTATTTGACAACAATAGACGTTCCTATTCAAAAGTAGTTCTAATTTTCACTTTAAATTATACATCCCGAATTTATGTTTCTTGCACGGTTTTAATATAATTTTTTATCGATTCCATGAAAAATAATATTTCCGATAGATTATATTGAATTGTCAGCTTTCCAACCAACAAGTCTCTATTAAATTCTTAACCATGGTAACACTTACATTATATCACATTCAAGGTCTATTAGTTTTTATAATGTTGATAAATTTGTATTTGTTGCCATACTGTATAAGGTGATTTCAGGCGGATGAAAGTTCTAAAATGAAAAAAAAGATCGAATATAAACTTACAATATTCTTGAGGCTGTTCATCCGGAGCGTATGTTACAACACTGTATGGATCATAATCTAGATTTAGATTCAGGAGTTCTTCACCACTAGCTTTCATAAGTACTATCATTTTCTTGATGACCTTTGCTGTAGTGTAAATGAAGTTCTTCAAACAGAAAAACAAAAACTTGACTAATACACTGAGAGAGGGTACTAGTCCTTATTGAGCTTTTAAATCAGACCAAATAATCATCGAGAATGGTTACAATGAGTAACATATACTGGGTTTTCTGTTGCCTATGAAAAACGACATACTACTGGAGAGGCAATGAGCAGAATGGTTTGTTGTTATTGTTATTATTGTCATCATTTTGATAACTTATATTAATATTAATATAATCATTATTATATTAATATTATCGTGTGATTATTATTAGGCTTACTATCATTATTATCATTATTAAATCATCAATCAGACCATAAAATTACCATAGTAATAAGAATGTTTATTAGAAATGACATATTTTCATCTGCATAAATAAACGTATTGAATAACCAGCACTTATTATTTGAAATTGATGATATACACGACTATAAAACAATTAATTTGATATAATGATAGCAAATATGGATATAGGGATAAATGGTAAGATAGCCATAAGTTAAAACGAAAGAATAAATTAAAACCATTTCTTATTATGATTTTATATACAAAACACGGCGCTCTCAAATCATTCGTAAAATTTTCCGATTTTTTGTTCATTTTCTTGGTGTAGAAAATACACTGCTGTGTCCTGTCAAAAATACTATTGTTGAAATTTTGATACATTTAAGATGGCATTAATACCAAAGTCATTTATGAATGCCTTACAAATGCCAAGTCGTTCTTGCAAACGCCGAAAAAAACATCTTAAAAAGCTTAAGGCGTTCTTACGAATGTCATAAGAATTTAAGGCTTCTAGAATTGACTCTATTGCGGTTCTTACGATGTTTTTACGACTGTAACGACGTTCGCATGGTCAAATTACTATAACATACATGTAGATGGTTTCGTGTGACGTTAAAAATCTGGGACGAGACGTTCTACCTTACGAATGGTCTGAGAACGGCATGCGCACGCTGGTTTTGTGTGGCCTCCTTGAGAAAACCATATAAAATGTTCTAAAATTCGTTCGTACGGTGTTAGTCATGTATTGATGACCGAGGGCCAAGGCTTTCATATTTTACATTCGATTTTGATGAAACTTTAAGTGTTATGCTTCTTTCATTTTTTTTTTATTCAAATCGACTTTGTGTTGGGGTTGCCCTGTCCTTCAACTTTTATAAAGCAGTTCTGCCTCGTTGCCACGATTTCATGTATCTATTTATTAAAAAAAACAGTAGCTGATCGGGTATCAATTTGAATTTTAGATCATACGATACTTTGAGATAACAAACTTACCCCTGAGATGGTCAAATCAAAGAGTCCTATATCATTTGCAGTGTGCATCAATGTCCTTCGATTTGCCCCTTCAATGCTACAGGATTCAATGCGGTTGGAAGATGGGTCAGAATCAACCCAAAATACCCTGTCATCACAAAATTTTGAAAATATTAAAAAGGAAAGTTGAAAAAATATATTTGAAACACTGCAGGATAACATATGTGCTGTCAATATCCATGTCACAACTTTGCGTACTGACTAATATCTGGGTAAAGAATGAGATACAAATATCATTTTTCTTTGATAATTGTAAAAGTAATTGATAAGGAATATATATATATATATATATATATATATATATATATATATATATATATATATATATATATATATATACATATATATATATATATATATATATACATATATATATATATATATATATATATTCATATATATATATGAATATATATATATATATATTCATATATATATATTTATACAACCATAATACAAAAATAACTCATAATTCAGTAAATAAAGAGAAGTGGAAACGACTGTACACATTTGATATCTCTACTATTTTCTTAAATAAGTTTTAATCATTCTCCAAAAATATTAGGGTAACCACAGCTACTGTTGTGTGGTGCATGCTTATGAAAACAATAATTGGCAGACCGGATGGGATTCGACCCCTAAGGGCACTCCAGTGGTCTAGTGGTTATGACAGTGGTATAGTAATCCAGAGGTCGTGAGTTGGAATCCCACCCGGTCTGCCAATAGGCAGGCATCATCACGCAGCAGAACATGTGGTTATCCTTGTGGTATTGTTGGCGAAAGATAAAAACTTATTTCACTACATTTATCGACCAACAAATGAATCCTTCGATTGATGCCTACTATTTTATCTTTCATCGACAGGCAATTTCATAAAATTATCAACCTTTTTGTAAGCTCGTCTCCCATTTTTCTCAAGTCTTCCTTTACTTTATAAAATGACCGAGTCATGGTCCTTTGGGAAAATTACAGACTGTCAAAAGAACAAGAAATGAGAAACAGAAAATTTCATGAAGGTCCCACATATAAGGGGTCGGAAGCACATCGAATTATCCTGATGTATTTTCTTGTCTTTAATGACGGATTGATCGGAAAAACCTTTTCGCCCAGAACGCACGGAATTAAGTTTGACATTTGTATCGGCTTAGCCAATAAAAAAATAAAAGTTTATGCTTATTATACATAAATCCAATATGTTTCTCCTTTTTACATGAATCTCAACAATCCTGAGTGTGATATAAAGAGCAAATAATTATTTTAAAAAAAATATATTTAGATGGGCATATACACTTTCACAAGTAAGCAATAACTGTTAAAAGTTAAAATATCGAGAATCTAATTTTTGTGAAATCATAATCCTTCTGGATTGTCTAGCTTTAGATCATAATCATGTTTATTTATTCATTCGTATTGAGGAATAAAATCATTTCTGATCAATTTTAACGCATTTTGCTTTCGGTAAAATTTATACAGTTGGGGTCTACGTCATGAACTTGTTAATAAATCGTAAAACACGTTAAGAGCTGTGCCTCACAGCAAGCGAAACATCTTATTCAAAACTTGACCATTTCTCTTTAGGTTCCGTTTTTAATGTACTTACAAGTCATCTTTGTAATCGATTGTTATTCCAGAAGGCCTTACAATGTTTGTAAAAACCATCTCAAGACGACCTTCTCCTGCTAGATTACTCCTTTCTACTTTTGGTCTAGATCCCGAGTCAGTCCAAAATAGATATCTGAAGGTGGAAAGGTTGAAAAAATGAAATCGTGTTTTTTATATGTTATCATGATTATGAAAGACGCTTCATAAGTATTTCGATACGGGAATTGGGATAAATACAACTGAATTTTAAAGCATCAGGCAAAATATCACTGCCTTTACATGAACAACCCTTCCCCACCCCCCCCCCCCCTTGCAAACTTATCCTGCGCATGGTCGGAGAAAAGTTTGTAATTATTTATCATGTGTTTTGCAACTTTCTGTACATGGTTTGTCAAAGATTTACATGACGTTTCCCCGTACACTTAGTGATATATTTTGTCGCAGGATTTTATTAGTAATTAATATTTTCCTACCCTCTTGATGGATGAATGGCAATGCCCGTAGGAATATCAAGATCTTTATCAATTATCAATGCGTTACGCGTTCCATTTTCGTTACTCATTATTATCCAATCATACGCTGCGTCAGTCCAATACACATTGCCTGTCAGCCAATCAACTGCGACTCCTGTTACGCTAGATGATGTAAAAGCGTAGTAGATCTTTGCTGTTCGGTTGCTACCCATAGAGCCTGAAAAAATAAATAACACACATTGAAAGAAATTCAAAGGCCCTTTTCGCTAAAATCTGAAGTTTACTAATTATTTAAATACTTAATTAGATATGATTAAAACAGACATAAGTTGTGATAATGGTTACTTTTTTATACTCCAAAGAAGGACATTGTCATAAATCAAACATATATATATATATATATACATATATAGTGTGTAAAGCTTTACATGTACAACAGCTTTTGGCAACTCTTTTTTTTTTAAATATTGTAAAGAAATGGATGAAGAGAACAATGGTAGGCGTAGCTTAACTCAAGGTTCCCAGAGCTATCTACCCTTTTTTGAAAAATTGGTGATGCCGAAAAAATGTCTCTGCCGGGAATCGAACCCGGGCCCCCAGCTTTGAACGCCGGCGCCTTAACCACTAGACCACAGAGACAGGTTAGTGGCTAGACTGAGCCCGATCCGATTGACCGTCAGATAGACAGATATTCGACACTATACCAATTGTATTTTCCTTCACCCGACAAAGGAAAATTTTTCAAAAAAGGGTAGATAGCTCTGGGGAACCTTGATTTAAGCTACGCCTACCATTGTTCTCTTCATCCATTTCTTTACAATGTATCTATATATATATTACAATAATGTTTGGATTGATATCATATTGATATCATATATACAAACATACATGTATTGCGACATTGGTTCAAGTCAAGTTTCCAAATATAGTTCCTAGCACAATGGTTGATTGAGAGATCATCCTTTTTTCAAATTCGCCAATGATCTATCATTTATACCGGCATCATGACAAAACTCTTTAGGCTCCTACATGCCCTTTTGAGCAAGTAAAGACTTCTATACAAACTGGAGAATGAATACTACCCTTGATCATGGATTTCCTTAGACCACCACTCCAGATGAGTTCATGCTGACCATATCGCGTTGCTAGAGCGGTCCAGTTACCACTTGCAGCTTGGAAGTAGAAGGTGGTTGTGACGGATTCCATTACTGTCTGATCGGCATTCAACATCTCTCTTGGATCTGCAGGAACACTGTTTAATCGCACTTCACCCGTCGAAGGTCTTACTTCACTCCAAATGACTCGTGAACCTAGAGCTATATCAACTTCAGATAATAAGGTGTAGTAACAAAAAATAAAGGTAATTTATTACACCGGTAAATATAAATTAAGGTTTGACCCCAAAAAATGAAACAAAAGGTTTCTTCAAATGTTTCTGGTAGCATTTGACCTCAGGAATAACATACCAAAACATAATCGATATTCACTGGAAATGGATATAATTCACTAATTATCCTTCCTAGAACCCAATCAAGGTTCATAATCCTGTTGTAGTAAAATCCTTCGTTTTCATGTCAATATACACCAAATATATATCCTCACTCTTCGAGTTACTATTGTTTTATGTAGTGGCTTATGCTTCTTTTTTATGACTACTTTACGTGATTGCCTCATTTTAAAGGAAACCAAAACCCAAGAAGAGAAGCAATCTAATTGGAAATAGTAAAATGAGAGGGGAAAAACAGTTTCATCAAAATCGGTTAAGAAAAAAACAAGCTATGGATATATAAAAGTCTTATTGTACTTTTTATGGGGATCCTCAAATTGGCAAACGTGCTTCAAAATGGCTGATTTTTTTGCCTACGTTCGCATTATTAGTGGATTGGTGAGATATGTCTGCTCTTCATGAATTCCTAAAACCAGTCCTTAAAATGAAATGTTTTATGACCTGAATATTAAATATTCTAAGCATCATTTGGTGAGTGAAAAACTTCAGTCGCTTCCTACAAACAAGCCTTAGAATACCCCTCTTCATGTCTGAATTTCTTAAATATTCAGCTCGCGCTTCGGGCTCGCAATATTTGATTAGTGAGATGCGTATGATAATTATGATTACGATGACTCCAAAAGGGGCTTCGTGTGCTTAAATTTAATTCTAGCAAAATCAGCAAGCACTTGGCACTCGCATTAGATGACTAAGGTGAAATATGTACGTTCTTAATGGATTCCTTTAAAAATAGTCCTTAAAGTATCCCTGTTTGGGGTCAATACATACAAAATTTCAGCTCGCGGTTCGCGCTCGAATCATTGGGTAGTGAAATACGTATGGTCTTCATGGATTCCTACAAGCAGTCCCTAAAATTCCCCTCCTCAGGTCTGAATTTCCAAAATGTTTAACTCGCGTTTCGCGCTCGCAATATTTTGATTGAGATGCGTATGCTAATCATGATTACAATGACTACAAGTACTTCATGGTTTAGATGTAATTCTAACAAAATCAGCCAGCGCTTGGCACTCGCATTAGATGACTGTGGTTAGATATGTATACTTTTAATGGTTTCCTAATATATAGTCCTAAACAAACAAGGCGAGTGCGAAGCGCAAGCTGAAATTTTTGTATATTTTGACCCAAACGTTTTAATACTATGGTCACATTTGTTCTACGGCGGCCGTACGGCGAGTAAAAAACAGCCGTTTTAACATTTTTGTACCAGCAGAATATAGGTGGGTTTAATAAAAATGAATAGAACGGCTGTTTTTGACTCGCCGTACGGCTTCCGTAGAGCAAATGTGACCATGGTATTAAAACGTTTGGGTCAAAATATACAAAAATTTCAGCTTGCGCTTCGCACTCGCCTTGTTTGTTTTGCGAGACAGGTACGAATCATGATTACAAATATTTGCTTATAATCTCCCTTTTGAGGTCTGAATTTCAAAAATGTTAAGCTCGCGCTTTGCGCTCGCATTATTTAATCATTAAGATAATATTCGTTTAGTGGCACTGTCCTTAACAGTGGCGTAGACAGGTCCTTAGACCTGGGGGGATGATCCCTAGCTGGGTCATACTTTATATATATATATATATATATATAAGACGTTTTCAAACGCTTTGCTTGCGACATGCTTGGACAATTTCACGTCATTACATTGACCGAAATTCACAAGGTTGAATTGAATCTTGTCTAGAAATTAGTCAAATTTTTATCGCGTAAATGCGCGAGATGAGTATGTTTTTTGTCAAAGGTCCGACAATGAACACGCTGAGGGTCGAGTTAGGCTTGTTCTGTGATCTTAGACCATAAATTAATCTTATCCATGGATTGATTCAATCTGCCTTCGTGAATTAAGGCATGTCTATATATTGGATGATTCTACCTTCTTTGAAAAGCGCAAAGTACTCTGAAAAAATTAGTGAAATAGTTCACTCTTTAAGGAGTGAATATATGAAAGAGTGAATATTGAGTGAAAAAAACCTCGGATATCACTGAGGCCATCCAAAATTTGCACTTTCATTCCGAAATCATTCATTTACTAATTCGCTCCTTAGAGACTGAAAATTTTCACCTTTCCTTTGCAAAGTAGGGGTTGAGGACATGGCCAGCAGGGAAAAGGGTCTGTGTATGTGTATTGGTAATTTCTTATTAATTCGTTTGAACAGTGTTAATGTGTTATGAAAGCAATTGCTCTGAAAGGGAGTGATTAAGTGACACTTTCTTAAATCTATAATGAAATATTTTGAACTTATCTCCTTTGCAAATACATAATTATTATAAGGAAATGTACTTGGTGAAACTCTGAATAACGATCCTTAAATGTATATGACGACGCAAGACAGTTGTTATTACTTAAAACTTGCAAGTTGTAAATGCATATAAGATGATTGACTCTGAATAAAAGTCCAATTTTGATCATGTTTGTCATTGATGTACGTTATGATTATTACTGCTATTATTATTGATTGATTTTAACTAGCATTCATTGCTTTATTACTGTATAGTTTTGCTCCTTCCCCCACAGAAACCTGGGGGGATGATTGTACACACCATCCCCCCCCCCCACCTAAAATTCTGGGGGGATGCATCCCCCCCCATCCTCCCCGCTATCTACGCCCCTGGTCCTTAACATATCTATATTAGGTTAGTATACCTGGCAACTGAGCGCGCTTCGCGCGTACACTAAGTGGCTCGAATTTTTTGCTGGTGCCCCCCCCCCAATGCCGTGTCCCTGGTACGCCACTGGTTGCATTGCATACATTTGTGACATAATTTGACCTTTCAAGATTTTAAATGACATTTAATTGGTCTGAACGCAATATAAATGTCTTGTGACTAATTCGATTTTGCATTTCCTATAGATTGATATCAAACATGCTGAGTTTATTCCGCTCAATAGAAAATTAACAATTAAGAGGAATGTGAGAAAGTCTGTCAGGTTTATGACGTCACATAAACAAAATTCCTAAGATGCCAAGGTCGCACCCATCGGATTCTTAATATGTGCACCCTCAACGTTCAGCAAAACATGCATGATACCTAACTTATTTGTATTTAAAACATGATATTTTTCGCGCTATATGTATTACTTACAATTGTAATTCAATTTGACCTTATACGACTTTAACTGACAAAGGAGTGATATAAATGCCCGATAATCCACATATTTGCATTTGATATTTCATTAGCTTTAAATTGATATCAAACATGACATGTTTGTTTCATAAAATATGAAAGACACAATTAAGAGGTATGTAAAAAAAAGTGGACGTGTCCTATGACGTCAATTAAAAAACGGTCAAGTTGTGTGTAAACTTAAGTAACAACAGTCAATTTAGACCCCAGGAGCCATCTTGTTTTTTTTAACATACCAGACCACTGACTGTCCTTGTAACTTGCCCTAATTCATACCTGACCCTTTAAAGCAATGTTTAGACACCAAACCAATATTCCCCAAACAGCTATGTAACATCACATTTTTTACTCCATTTTTGTAAGCCATCTTGGAATTTTGGACACAGACTAGACCACTGGCTGTCCTTTTGACTTGTACTTGTGTATAATTTGACCCTTGAAACCAATATTTAGACACCAAAATCTCACAGGTGTGATCTAAATGCGTGGTAATCCACATATTTGCATTTGATATTTCATTAGCATTAAATTGGTATCAAACATGACATGCTTGTTTCGTAAAATATGAACTGAAAATCATGTTTAAGCGATATGTAAAAAAAGATGGAAGCCATCTTGTTTTTTTTTACATACCAGACCACTGACTGTCCTTGTAACTTGCCCTAGTGCATAACTGACCATTTAAACCAATGTTTAGACACCTAACTCATATTCCCACACAGATATTTAATCAACTATGTAGGAAAGCTTCTTGCATATGACGTCACAAATCAAATAATGATCGTAAAACTTATTTTATGCTTTGATGGATTTTTTCTCGATCTAGAGCCGATTTCCAAAGGAAGAAATAGGGCCTACCAATGAATATCCATCAGTTTCTATATCTGTCACCAAGGGGACGTTCGTGTTAGATTTAAACTTATTGCATTGGATGTATTCATTTCAACTGTCTGATATTTCATGCATGCGAAATTCCTTTATGTTTTTCAAAAAAAAAGTGCATCTCATGGGAAGGATACATATCTCACCAACCAAAAGCGCGAAGCGGGAACTGATTTTTGTTCATATATTCTGACCTAACAACCATACATTTTCAGCAAGTATTTAAAGGAAGAATGATCGAGCTGATTATCTCAATGGACAAATTAAAACGAGTGTGAAGGCACGAGTTGAAATTTTAAATGATTAATACTGACCCGAATGGGAACATGTTAAGCACTGTTTAACATGTAGGAAAATCATGAAGAGGATACTAATGTTACCTCAAATGATGAGGGCGCAAAGCGCAGGTAGATTTTTCATATTCATACAGGTATATATAACCGAAATGGGACATTATAAGCTCTCTTGGTAATAATGAACAGGAAGACTAACGGTACATTTGTCTAACTGTCCAATTCGAAAGCAAAGTGCAGGAAATATTTCATATAGGCCTACTTATACAGTATACTGATTTAAAAAGTGGTAATTTCAGTTTGTGTGAATTCAGGAAGTGGTTTCGTATCTCCCTCATCAAATAATGCAGGCGCGTAGCCAGTAGGAAAGAATTTGTTAAAATAACAGCTGAACGGATGGGAGATGCCCGCATTGTTGCGTGGACGAAGATAATGTAAACGCTTTCGTTTAGCATGTGCAGTGTAATCTAAATATTAAGAGATTCTTTTCCCATTTGACAACAAAAGCTATAAAGATTTAATTTATTCAATTTCAATTTATTTTTATTTCATTTTCAACAGAACAAAGTAATGTGGTCAAAATAGTAACAATGAACTTATACAGACAAAATAAATTGAGGCATGTACAGTACATGATATTTATATATAAGTAAAAGTAAAATAAAAAAATATAAGAGTACTATAAGTAAAATATAACCATTACAAAATAAAATTCTGAGAAAATGGAGGGATCCACTAAAAAGCATTGCTTGTATCGAATGGTAAAAATCAATGAAATGTTATTTTCTCAGAAAATAAAAAAAAATTTACTGCAGTGTATGTCTATAGACAAATCATTTCACAACCGTTTCTAAAAAAAAAATCAGTTATCACGAACTTAAAAAAAAATGAAATTCATGCATTTGATATGACACAACATGTGGGGAAGCTGCTCGTTTATGATATTACATTTCCAAAACTTAACATTCTAATAACTTTCTTAATCTGTAATTGATTTCCCTCACGCCTTTTTATTTGCTATTTTTACAACAAACTTTCTCAGGGTGAACTTCCCCTTTAAATCTAAATCTTACTTGATTCATAGGATATGACGAATCCTTGATTGTTTCCCGCTCCTTCCACAGATACAAACTTGATAGTGACCAATTGTCCACTAGAGTTAATCGATGTTGGTGGAATTGTAGAACAGTATTGACCAAACAGTGGTATCCCCGATGTCCCATTACCATCGTATATCCAAAGAGAATCTCCACTAGAAACATAATACCAAAATCATTCTTGACAATTTCAAATACTTGAATCAATTTGACTGAGGAATACTGGTACATGACTGTTACCGTGTAACTATCGGAGAAACACAACTTGTCGGTACTGGCAACTTTCATGAAACGGTCCTCTTGTGTAAAAACAACACGTATTTGCATTTGCTACAATGTACTTTCCTTAAATTAGATATGTTGTTTTTTTTCATTGGTGGGTCAACGTCTAACCAATTTAATGTAACTTTAATCTGACCAATTCTTAACGAACGTTCAATCACAATATGAGGTAAATGTTATCCATGAGAGAACAGCTCTTCGGCTATAAATCTACATCACTTTCTCAAAAGTTTGTAGGATTACGGAGATATGAAATAATACAGTACCGAAGTGTGACGTCATAAATTTTCACTTCAGCAGTTATGTTATGCCATATTTTCGTAGAGCATGATATAAAACCACAGCAGTCCAAATATGGTGGGAAACGGTCAGTGGGGGTCAAAGATATGACCTCATGAATACATTGACTTCTCTGGAGCTAATTAGGTATTCATGTGATGTCATATTTAAGGCCCCCATGGACCAATTCTCACCGAATTTGGTGGTTTTTCATCCTGCTCTCCCGGAATATGGTATCAAAAAATGCTTAATTACAAAACAAAGGTTTATTTGTGACGTCATCACATCGTTACTCTATAGTTCAACTTCATGATATGAGATTGGAAATGAAATTGATAAAATGGCCCCTGAATAATCACGCATAGACCTAACATGTCTTCAAACCCATAGCCCTGGGAAGCGGGGGGTGCTGGGAGTGTTAATTCCCATAGGCAGCACCCCCCTCGAAATGTGATACATATGCTAAATAACAAGTGGCGTGCCTCTTGCATTCTCTCCTGACTTTCAGTTGAAAAAGGAAACTGAGTTCATTGGTCCTAAATGGCATTTGACCTTGATCATGTGATCGACTTAAGACTTAATTGTGCAAGATGATCGGTGATACTTGATTACCCCTATTTTATGAACTATAACCGAAAACTTTCAAAGTTATAATGTTAATGCAACAAATGCCCCCAATATCGCCAAAGTTCATTGGCCTTAAATTACGCACCTTTGATCTTGATCTTATGACTTGAAACACATGCAGCACATTTACTGATACTTCATTACTTTTATGTCCAAGTTTAATGAACTAGAACCATGAACTTTTATTTTTTGTCATTTAAAAAATAACCTTGGTTAAGATTTCCTTTTGATTCCACATTTGTGGGCGTTATTACATTTGTGGGTGCAACAAACCCCCTGCTTGTTAAAATTAAAGTCGTTCCCAGGGGCCTAGCTGTTCGAAATAATTAGGATGAGGGAGGACACCTGGGCAGGGCAAACAAGAACTACATGTAAAGTAAACGGGTTTGGTAGAGGAGGAAAAAATAGACAACGGAATAGTGATGTTCTCGACAATACTTGATATATCAAGGAATAGGAGTAAATATGAAATGGGCTTACAATAAACCTGCGTCGCTGAAAGCCCCGTACGTCTCTGAACGAAAACTCACTTTATTTTTTTATTTATTTATTTATTTCACATCTTTACACAGGGTAACCAATTCAGCTATACCCGATAAAAACATTAACAAAGATAAAAAGCTGATTTGTAATCAGGCCCTGTTAATCAAAATACATACGAATTGTTAAGTACATAATATGCAAAATATACAAGAAATAAATCGTCGCACGCACCACGAACCGCCCTCTCTGCGCACTTCGATGCGAAAGTTAAGCGCACTGTATCTATTCCACGAACCGTCCTCTATGTTACGTTGCCCACTGTGGCGTAAATAATTAACTTTAAGAAAATATAAAGATACGGGATGAAACTTTGGAACTTGAACTTTTTAAGAAAGACACTGGTAAATAATTTGCTCTCCTAGTAGGTGAACTTATTGCTGGTTAATAAAAAACCTTTTCTTTAAATGCGCTTTCTGCAAAAGTAACTTTCGCATAGAAGTGCGCAGAGAGGACGGTTCGTGGTGCGTGCAACGAAATCTTTAAAATCCTAACCCTCTGTGCCGTCATCAGAAACACACGGAAGCACCCAAACCCACACACACATCCCATCACATTCTGCTAACTCGTTACTTCCCTGTTACATGTAAAAATTATGAATACATGAGCGAAAACAGATAATACAAATAAGATACAAATGGTGTGGGAATATTTTTTACTTGATTCAAAACGTGAATGAAAGGGGTCATTTTTGTTCACGACATTGCAACGATTTGAAAAGAAAATGACGAGGGAAGGGGAATAGTTTAATACAGAAGAATGAGACAGCCATACCTGCAGTCTCGAACCTGGAATTTTATTCTGATCATCGTCTCAGCTGCCGAGTGAATGACCCAAGAACATTCAGAAGCCGGTGGGTATCCTTCTGGATAATTTGGTGACCGTATCACGCCGGCTCCGGCTTCTATTGTACCCCCACATCTCTGGCTGCAACATAGGGTCAACTGTGTACTGCATATGGCAAGTATAAAAGAAGTAAAAGGATTGCTGTCGGACCCTTCGGGTACATGGAAGTCAGGAATTATTTAAATTACGTAAGTGATTCGAGACAATGCAAAGGAAAGCAACCCTGGATAGCAACATCTCTCACTTAAGCATTTGTACAATGATCCCTAACATTAACTACGCGGCCCTGTATCCATTATCCATAGGCGGCGGAGCAGAGGATTATCTTTTGTGTATGGGGGACGCAACAATAGCCGTCCCCCCCCCCCCTCAAACACAAAAGATAATCATCTGCTCCGCCGCCAATACCATTATCCCAGGCATTATCCATATCATCTATCTGACCAATATGGCTTTCAGTAACTCGCTTGTCTCGACCAGCTCCGGCCGAAGTGGTAATGGCGCTGTCACACCTTGGCGTTTTTTTGACAGCGTATGCCCGACGTATGAGGAATTTGGCGAATACGCTGGCGTACGTCGAATACGTTACGGGTAAGTTTTGCATACGTTAAGAGTACGCTAAAACACGCTGGTATACGTCGTCATTCGGCGAGGTCGTCGAAAAATGTTGTACAAGCACAAAATTTTTCGACGTATGCCAGCGTATGGCTCATACGTCCCGCATACGCGGGCCATAAGTTGTAGTCAAGTTACGCGCGCGATCGTTGATACACGTTGACACACGTTACTCGTAAGTTACTCATAAGTCGATGTACGTCGAGATAATGTCCAGCGTACCCTAAAACTTACTTCTAACCTATGAGTAACGTGCTTTGAACGTTTGTGTAACTTAACTCCAACGTATATTGACGTATGAAGACGTGCTCCGGACGACCACAAAACTTAATGAACGTGTTTACTTAACAGCTACCAGTAACAGTTAACTTTCAGCTACCGTATAATGGCGTATTCACAACGTTTATAGGAATTGGTATATAAAGGTGGGGTTCACAGGAGGAACTCATGTCTTCTTGATGTCCCAGATCATGGCGTTTTCTCGAAGAAATTCGCACATGAGCTGCTCCTCTTGGACATCAAGACAAAACTGTGTCTTCTTATAGGCTACGACACGTGTTCGTCAGCGATACGCTGCCGCGCGCTATGCGTAATTTAGGCTCGTAGGGCATACGTTGTGTACGCCAGCAATACGCTAAGCATTCGTTGGAATACGTTACTTATAAGTTAACGAAGCGTTCGATATAAGTTACTATACGTTATGTATACGTCCAACTCGTTATGAATACGAGTTGAAAAAAAATCAAAGTTCAGCATATGCCGACGTTGTAGAGAAATTTTGATACGTCGGGCGTACGCTGTCTAAAACGCCAAGGTGTGACACCACCATTACATTTTGAGTTTATGAATGCTGCGTGCTCAGATATCCGGCGCCAGACCGCGCGGTGCCATTTTGACGCTGCTATTGGCAGCACTGACCAGACCATGCAGCGCCATCCCTTATGCGCCCGAGTATTTCATTGGGTGATCTTTAAAGTAATGCCGCTCTGCTATATAGACTTACTGAAAGCTTGTGATTATTTTAGTACGGGTCTGGTCCAGACCCCGGGGGGGGGCACTCGACTAAAAAGGTGGTGAGGTGTGCCGCGGGCGATCGAGACAAAAAACGGGGGCCTGGAGGGTCCTCGGAACGGTTTGTGAAAACTGGGGTACTTGGAACGGATCTGCAGCTCATTGTAGCAGATCAATGCGATCGGGACGGCGTAAAGGCCTGGTCACACCGCCCGATCGATCGAGCGTTGTTGGAGCGGTCGTGGAGCGGTAGGGAGAGGGGGTCGTATTTCGCTCACAAAATTTGGGAAAAAAATCGAAAACAAAAACAAACAAACAATGGAAATCGAAAATGGTAAACGGTAGCGAGTGGTGATGATTTTTTTCTCTCCGCTCCACGACCGCTCCAACAACGCTCGGGCGGTGTGACCAGGCCTCAACGCAAAATATGCGAAGATTTGAAGCGGATTTCTTTCTTATTTTTCTAAATAAGACAAAAATTCTATGCCTTGGAACGGAAATTTGAGTGTAAAAATGGGGGTCCCCTCCGCGGCACATAACCACTATGCATACACCGAGTACCAGCCCCCCTCCCTGCGCCGGGTGCAGACAAAGAAAAATCACGAGTTTCTGGAAACGGTACGAGAAATCCGAGGAAGTCACTCAGGACTTATGATACAGGACAAGAACGTTTGTCGGGTTGATTGAGCCTTCCTTATGGGCTGAACGTAAAGTCATATTACGGGAAATGACAATGTTATTGCGGATGCACTTTCTGGAGTTTAGGCAAATATAAAAGTCAATTGCCAATTACCCACATTAGAAACAACCAACAAAACATAAGAAACAACAACAAGAAAACAAACAAAACCGGACAGCTGCAAACAGGTCATTAACTATAAAGGCAAGGTCACACTGCCCGAGCGTTGTTGAAGCGGTCGTGGAGCGGTAGGGAAAGAGGGTCGAATTTCGCTCTCAAAATTGGGGAAAAAATCGAAAACAAAAAACAACAATCGAAATCGAAAATGGTAACGGTAGCGAGCGGTGATGATTTTTTTCTCTCCGCTCCACGACCGCTCCAACAACGCTTGGGCGGTGTTACCAGGCCTTAATAAGAAAATAATAAAACTAATACTAATTCAACAAGAAAAAGTGAACTTTTGAAGTGAATCCAGGTGGTCAAGCAATGTTTTGAAACGATAATCTATAAGTTATTAACATGTTTCCTCTTTAATGGCAAATAGTTGTATCAATAACGTGAAACAATTTATTTTGTTTAAACAAGTCTATATATTATAACTCTTATTCTATTCCTTTTTGTTTTCACGTTCTGCATTTGTAAACTTGAATCTGGATCAAAGTTATTGCATTTAAGGGCATAAATTTATTTTTTTACGATTAAATAGTTCATGCTGCTATGGGAAAGTTTGATATATTTATGTATATAAAAGACTAAATGTCTTGCCGAGTTAAGTCACGTTCTTGTATTGGCGTATTTTTTTCATGTGACATTGGAATTCGTAAGGTAAAACTGCTTGTTATTGACTGAAGTCTTCTGCATCTTGTCTTGTAAAGGTTTTATGATGCTATGTCTTGACTCTACATTTGAATGGATATTTTTTGTCATACTCTTCATTATCCTGAGTTTTACAATGTTATGTTATTTGAACATGCTCCTTTAAATGAAAGAAAGTTTACCTGCTATAACTTTCTTCTTTTAAGGGGGAGGGGTATGTCATGTACATGTGTGATTTTTGTTAGCGGAACAGGGCGCTTTGTGGAATAAAAGGAGATCCAAAGTAATTTTATGATTTATTTTCTCTATTTCTGTGTTTTCTTTTATATTGTTCATGGAGTAATCGTGATATGATCATATCAGGAAGAGCACCCCCCCCCCCTGATATGACAATGGGTCACTGCAAACTGTTTTTAACAGGTCCCTTTTTGATCCGGCTAGTATAAACATTAGGGCTTATGAGATCGGACACCTAACAAAGTTTTGTGCTTGGTAAGAGTAATCTCAACCAAATGTGAGCCGAATTTCTCTGCTCCGTCTACAACTACGTACTGCTTGATTTGTCTGTTTCCTCCTGTAAGTACTTTAGCTGCTCTAGCATGTCTAGTGTCATCTTTGTTGGAGTAAACTCATTAAAACCACTATGTGAAATGATCTGTACTGACTACCACCATCAGTTTGCCTATGGTCCCACACCTACATTATTGTGGTGGATGTGCACTTTGCATTCTATAGTAGTAACAGGCCTCTAGCTTACTCGTGTTCAACCACCAATGCCAATGGAGATCATGTTGAAGCTGTGTTTGTTGGCACTCCTCTTACACTTGAAAGGAATCTATTTGACTCCAAATTAACCTCGACTAGCTGGTAAGCCTATGTCATATCAGTTATTAAACATTTCGGTGCTTGTTATACACTGCTGGTGAAATCGAATGCAATCCTTGACCTGATCCGACGCTTATTACTGGGGTGTGTGATGACAACATAAACATTAATAGAGGAAGAAACAAACTGTTGTCTTGTACGTTGTTTAATGCAAGGAGTATAAGAAGCAAACTGGCTGAGTTTTTCTTCAGACCTCGAAACCAGATTCACTATGCATAACTGACTCTTGGTTGGGGCTGTCACTGATGACTGTGCACTTGGTTTCCCAGACGATTATTTGATACTGCGTCATGATCGAGATGGTAGACGTCGGGGTGGCGGTGTTCTCCTTCCTGTGAAACATTCCCTCAAGCCGCAAGTCATTATTTTTGTTATTCAAGGTGACAGAGCAGAACTTTTATGAGTATCGTTATTCTTCACCCCGGGATCCTCTTGGCTAGTTGAATTGATGTACAGGCCTCCGAACAATCCAAGTTCCTGCTGAAATACCTTGAGAGCTGAGATTGAAGCTGTGTGTGTTGACAATTACGATGGTTGTTGGGTGATTTTAATGTCAACATTTTATTCCTCGATACATGCTGATACTGCAAGTAACCAAATGACATCTGATCATCTTGTTGTTAACATCCGTATCCATTCTCCGAGTCCTCCGCCCCCAACGCGGCCACTTTGAGGTACTTTCAACGGGTTCGTCGTGGAGATTTTGTGAGACTTGATCGATACCTCATTCATCTGATTCCATGACGAGCTATTTTATCTGGAACTGAGTGCAACGAAATCTTCGCAGACTCTCTTGATGCTGCCATTAAGGAAACTATACCGCAGGTGCACACACGGAAGAATCGCCTCTCTCCTTGGATCACCCCCGAAATCAGGTCCATGATAATGAAAAACATTCTCTGTTTCGACTCACCAGGAGAACTCATAATCAAGTAGACTGGTCAAATTATGAAGTTGTCACAAATAATGTGAAGATGGACTTTAGAAAAGCGTATTGGACATATGTTAATACATTGTTTGCCTGTGATGACAATAGACGTGGGTTTGGGGCTCTTATTAGAACCCGCAGAAACTCGCCTCCGCCTCCTCCTCCTCCTAAGTTTAGGTTTAAAGATGTAGACATTTCAAATCCTGGAGAGACTGCAGATGCTTTCAGTTCTTATTTTGATTCTGTATTCAGTCATCAATGTACTCTACCTGATGATCCCTCTTCTTGTAACTTGCACAATCCTGTTCTTCAATATTTCTCTGTATCTGCTTGACTGGTTCACTTGGCTCTTCTTTGTGTGCAGAGAAATAAGTCTTCTGGACCTGGTGTTCTTCCCAGTATACTTCGTGAAGTTGCAGAAGAAATATCACTTCCTATTTCTATTCTCTTCATCAATACATCCTTTGGTTGTGTGCGCAAGAACGCCTAGCTTAGCCGGGTAATATATGAGCACCTTGAGCACCTAACAAGGTGGATATGTGCGCAATATGAATACCCTATATTATTATTATTATATTATTAGGTTGTGGCAAAGTTCCATTGTTCTGGAAACGGACACATATTACACCCGTTTGCAAGGGTGAGAACAAATCACTTGTAACGAGCTATCGTCCTGTTGCTCTAACCTCAGTTCTTTGAAAACTCCTTGAGGGTTTCATCGTTAAGAGCATTCAGGAACAGATTTATGCAAATGGATTTCTCAACCCTGGGCAGCGTGGTTTTATCTCTGGTAAGATCATTTAACATTCAAGGTAGCTGGATTCACTCAGAGAGTTTTGTTTTTAGGCTCTTCATCTGACTGGATTGATGTCCCGAGCGATGTCCCCCAGGGGAGTGTCCTGGGCCCCACATTTTTAACTTGTTTGCCAATGATATTTCCCAAAATGCTCCATCTCCTTGTGTTCTATTTGCAATCGGATCTCGTTGCTGTCAATTCATGGTGTGCAATAAATGGAATGACTTTTAATACCTCAAAGACAAAGGTGATGCATATCACAAGAAGTAGACAAGTTTACCCACCTATCTATTATCTAAACAAGCTGCTCTAAGTTCTGATTCCGATTTACTTTTTTTTACATCTTTAATTAGCTTAAGCAAAAATTAAATTTCTAAACATATCAAATTACAAGACATGTGTGACAAATCGGCGATCTGGGGCTACCTAATGAATGATTTACCAATGATCGCTTTGCCTCAAGGTTCGATACTTTGACCTCTTTTATTCATTTTATATATTAATGACATGTGCAATCAGGGGCGTCGATCAATTTTTCAGATGGGGGGGCAAAATCATGAATCAACAAACACACTCTCACACACACACATATATGCATATATATATGTGTACATATATATATCTATATATATATACACACACACACACACACATATATATATATATACATATATAGATATATAATATATATATATATACATATATATATAAATATATATATATATATATATATATATATATATACATATCTCACCAGCAGATTAATGCGAGCGCGAAGCGCGAGCTGAAAATTTTGATATTTCTATATGAAAAAAAATTGAGTTTAATTGACGTTTTTAATAAAGAACAAGATATATATCCAACAAAAGATTATTGCAAATCGAAGTGGGAGTTCTTTTGAGGTTTAGAACTGAAAACGGGACCATATTCACCTATTTAATCATGGAAAGTATGGGTTTTTGTTACAGAAATGATACGAGCGCGAGCTGAAATTTTTAGATATTCCAATCTGAAAAGTGGACATTTTGAGCAAGATTTTAGACGAAGAACGAGTTGTGTATTTCAATCTCGCTTGCTGATTTCTGTGTAACATTACAATCTTATTTTATTTTTAGCACATGCGGAATTATTGGGGGGGCAAAACGATATGTTTGCCCCCCCAATATTTTCATTGGTGGGGCGATCCCCCCTGCCCCCCCATAATCGACGCCTCTGTGTGCAATGTATCCAGTAAACTTTAATTTATCTCATTCGCAGATGACACCAGTATATTCATGTCCCACAAAAAGTTACAGACGTTACAAACAGAATTTAATGAGAAATTACAGAAGGTTACCGATTGGTCATACTTGAACAAGTTATCCCTCAATGTTTCTAAAACTAACTTTATGATATTTACAAATAAGAAAATAAATTCTAATGAAATTGATGTAAAATTGTGTGGTTCAATAATAAAAGAATTTTCATCTTTAAAATTTCTTGGTGTCATAATCGATAATAAATTAACGTGGTTAAGTCATATTGATGTCCTCTGCAATAAGATATCTAAGAACATACTATTAGGCATAATGTGCAAATTGCGCAATTTTCCACCAAATATTTTAAAGATGCTGTTTTATGCTATTATTTCACCATTTTTGCCTGGGGAAATGCTGCGAATATTTATTTAGACAGGTTACATAAACTTCAAAAACGTGCAGTCAAAATTATAAGCAACTCCCATTTTTACGCCCATTCTTATCCTATTTTTTATTCATTTAAGATTTTAAATATTTATGATATGTACAAGTATGAAATGGGACTTTTTATGTATCTATGTTCTAAAGGACTTTTACCTTCTTTTTTATTGAACTATTTTTAATTGAATTATAATATTCATAAATACCCTACTAGAAATGCTGCTAACTTCCACTTTCCTAAAATAAGATCTTGCCTTTCTCATAAATCTATTTTCTTTCGTGGCCCACTACTGTGGAATTCTTCGCCGGTTAATTTGAAAACATCTTGTTCATTTAATATTTCTAAACGTAACTTCAGAAACTTTCTATTTTGAAATTAAACCCGTTTGTAAATATTTTTATTTTTTATAATCCAAATTTTAACATTTGTGTATCTATGCCTTTCTAATGTCGTCTATTTTTGTTTTTGTTGTTTTTTTTTTCGTTGGGTCGGCCGTTTTATAAGGATATTCTTTTCCTTTTTGGCTGCTTCCTTCTCAATGCCTTTTTGTATTACTTTTATGTCTTTGATGTTATGTAAACTTTGTTCATTTGTATTTTACCAAATTGTGTTCCTGTTTGTGCAGAGAGTAAAATAAACTTGAATTGAATTGAATTGACAAGACATGAGTGACAAATCGGCGATCTGGGGCTACCTAATGAATGGTTTACCAATGATCACTTTGTCATCATGGAAACTAACACGGTAACAGGGCAGAGATAAACCGCCAATAATGATTTTTAGTTTCCTGGGTAGTAATATTAAAACCATAATTGCAAGTATTTATGGAAATGCATTGTAATGAAACAAAATTGTTTTTGGAATTTTTACACGAAGCCCGTGATGCTAAGTGTCAATATTCTAAAATGTTAAGGTCATTTACCTTTGTCAGCTCTCTAGGGTCAACGGTCAAAACTTATGATGCACAAGACTCTCCCTTGGATATGAGGATACTAACAGTAAATAATAAATTACTATTTAGAAACAAAACCATGTTTAGTATGAACTAATGAGGC
The DNA here is from genome assembly GCF_018143015.1 of Lytechinus variegatus. Lineage (NCBI taxonomy): Eukaryota > Metazoa > Echinodermata > Echinoidea > Temnopleuroida > Toxopneustidae > Lytechinus > Lytechinus variegatus. Next base: position 5,918,771 of record NC_054742.1, on the reverse strand, counting down.
CAAATCATCAATGTTTTCATATTCGAAGATCGTTGACCATAAGTCATTTGACCTTTAGAGGCAAGCAGACGTCGTTTCTAATTTAAACTCTAATTTAAAAGTGAAGTTTATGGCAAGATATGACGATGGTAGAATTTCAATGCTTTGATCATGATTCTTAAAGAGTGCTATGAGATCATTGTCTGTACTTCTACCAATAATCAATAAATTCTTACAATGGCCGCCAATTAGCTTTATGCAAAGTAGGCGTCTTTTCACCCTTTGGATTTTCCTAAACTTTTAGTATGTCATTTAGGGGACTTCATGGAATGGCACTGTGGTAAAAAACAAAATGTTGCAATTTGTTTGAGGTTAACCTCCAAAATCGGCTATTTTTCCTGGACTTTAATGGCTTCATCTATTCAACTTTTCATCAATGTTTTTTTTTGTACATACTACTCATGAAAAATTATGATAAATTTCATTATGATATTTCTATCACTGAAAATGGTAGAATCAATAATTCCCAGCTTTAATACGTACATACTAGTAACCGTTTATGTGCATTTAAAGAAGGGCATGAGTTAGCATTATTGACAATATTCTTTTGTGTAAGTAATGTTTGCCAAGATAAAGTTTCATACAATCTTGTAGTTTGATCGTGCTAAATGACTTTTCTTTTGGGCATGTCCGCTTCAAACTGTTCCGAGAACTTGCTTTAAGTTTTTATTTTAGTTATTTGTGATGCAATTTGTTTGAGGTTAACCCCCAAAATCGGCTATTTTTCCTGGACTTTAATGGCTTCATCTCTTCAACTTTTCATCAATGTTTTTTTTTATACATACTACTCATGAAAAATAGTGATAAATTTCATTATGATATTTCTATCACTGAAAATGGTAGAATCAATAATTCCCAGCTTTAATACGTACATACTAGTAACCGTTTATGTGCATTTAAAGAAGGGCATGAGTTAGCATTATTGACAATATTCTTTTGTGTAAGTAATGTTTGCCAAGATAAAGTTTCATACAATCTTGTAGTTTGATCGTGCTAAATGACTTTTCTTTTGGGCATGTCCGCTTCTAACTGTTCCGAGAACTTGCTTTAAGTTTTTATTTTAGTTATTTGTGATGCCTACACATTTTGTTGAGCTTGAACTCATGTTTCTAAAAGAAAAAAATATTCATTTTCATTCTAACTTATCGGCCTTCCAGATTGTGTTATTTCTAAAGAGGAAAGTTATCTTAATGGCTTTCTTTTACTTTTTCCCACTTTATCACTAGGTCCAATGCTAAATTACAAGGTGCACTGTCGAACAACACTTTCATTTTACAAAGTTCGAAAATATAAACAGACAAAGAAGAAATGGGACCATCTGGATGTTAAACTAAATAACAATCAGACAACATTGACAGTATTGACAGTTTTAAGTAAACCAAGTAGATACAACGGTTACACTTCGTAATTCCGAAGGTTCTTTATTCCGAAGGTTCGTAATTCCGAAACACGTAAATTGCCTATACCTCGATGTTCGTTAATCCGAAAACGAAAAAGGGTTTGTTAATCGAACATTTGTGGCGTTATTCCCAAGGTTCGATTATCTAAAAACAAAATAAGGTTCGTTGTTCCGAAGGTTCGATAATCCGAAAACGAAATCAGGTTCGTTGTTCCGGAGGTACGTTAATCCGAAAACGAAATAAGATTCGTTGTTCCGAATGCTCGTTTATCCGAAAACGAAATAAGGTTCGTTGTTCCGAAGGTTCGTTAATCAGAAAACGAAATAAGGTTCGTTGTTCCGAAGGTTCGTTGATCCGAAAAATGAAAACCGGGAAAGCAGAGGCAGAGGCAAGTGGGGGGGGGTAGAAATACCGTTGCTGTTCAATTGTTATGAGGATGGAAAGGCAAGGGCGGCCAACGAATTTTCGTTGGGGGGGCAAAGCCAAAAATGAAACTCATACGTAAAAATGGGCACTTTGGTGATATTTTCACCTTGAGATTTTCAGCTGCGTGAAGTCATGTGTGTTTTATAGTAACTAAGTAGAGAAAGCCTTTTTGAAGTTACTTCTGATTGCTGATATGATTACTATGATTTACGGTACCATGTGGAGTGTTATAGAAACAGTGGATAGAAGAAGAGAAGAAGTGGATAGGCGAGAAAGTGGAGATTTGAGAGTAGAGTATTCTTTCTTGAAAATAGCCCTGAAATGGACTGTAAACCAGAAGGAGTGAGAACAGCTTGAGTAGTAGAGCTGATGAGGAGATGCTGGCTTGAGTCGGCGAGTAGAGATGTTGAGTAGTAGAGAGACTCGACGTTTCGGACAGGTTGACTGTCCATCTACTAATAATTGACAGTGTGGAGCGCGAGCTGAAAATTTCATATTCCAGCCTGAAAACTATTATAAAATGTATACTTTAAAAAAAAGAGTATTTTATTTCGAAAAAAGATACATTTTTAGGAAAAAAGGGAATTTCCCATCTTGGAACAATGTTTCTTTTCCTTATTAGGTACAAGTGACCCCCCCCCCCGGTGGATCCAACTTTCGCCAATGGGGGGGGGGTAAAATTTTGTTCACCCATATTTTTCCCGATCGGCAGCTCAAAGTGGATTTTTGTTTGTTTCTTTGAAAGGGTAGTCCTAACAGTCAATAATTAGCTTTATTCTATAAAATAAAGTAAATATGTAATACATCATAAGCCCTTTTTAAACAATGCGAGCGCGAGCTATATTTTTTTTTTATATATAAATAAGATGGGCAATACGTTTGTGATCTTCAAAACGAGATGCCTATGTACCTAGATAATAACTGCGAGCAAAAGGCGCAAACAGAAATTTTAAATATAAACTCTGATCTGATCCGGGCGCCTATTTTTAAAGCATTATATGCTTTGGCCACAACACACACATGTATCATCGATCGTTATTACTATTATTGCATAATATCATGTTATCTTGTAATGGCAACACCGTTTTTGTTACCAAAATGAATTAAATTCATTTTCGGAAATACAACCTTATTCAATTTTCGGATTAACGAACCTTATTTCATTTTCGGACCTTCGGAATTATGAACCTCATTTCGTTTTCGGACCAACGAACCTTCGGAAATACGAACCTTAGGAATAACCGAACCTTCGGAATAACGAAGCTTTGGAATTACGAATGTATGCGGATACAACACTCTTGATTATCGAAAAACATTTGATAATTTAATGTAGATCGAGTCGTACGCGAGTCATTGAATGATATTTTGTTACAGATTTGATTACAGACCCTGATTATCTGGGTATTTTATTTCATACATTACCTCAAAAATAATAGTACTGTTGACCACTCAAATAAGCTCAAGGGCATGGTCTTCAGATGTTACTACCCTTCACAATGGAAAGCTGTGGAAACAAAAAAAAAATATTTCGTGGTTTTATGATAAGCATTCCAAACTCTTATTTGGAGGCAATCAAAGACGTCTCTCCCTTACTACATAATAATATTACGTTGATAAGGAGCATGATATAAATATTTCAATTAGCCCTGATCACTCATCTTTTAGACCACTCCCCTACTGAAAAGAATACAGTGCCCACAGTATATGCCATAGTTTGTTCACAGTGTGTAGCACAATGTGTAATCACCTTTACACTCTTAAATTTGAGTATTTAAACATGCAGTGTTATTACATATTCACATGGGCGACTATGTGAACACGCTGGGAACAGTCACATTGTCGAGGTGTCCACAGTATGAAAAAAGGCCTATATATCTTGACACTGTTGAATCTGAAGATTTTAGTAGAGTGAATAATATTGTGAACGCATTATGTGACACCGTGCTCTTTCCCTTTCCTAGTATTTTTTTTTTCATTTCCGAGTGACGAAATCATTCTGTTCGTATCCTCACTGTTATAGGAAAATGCCTAATACACTCTAAAAAAAACGAGGAGCTAATTTAGCTCTTCGTATAATCAAGTAGAACCCGAACATAACCTTTTAGTTGGGTTTTATTGCGTTTTTTGCTGGAAGTTGTAGTATAGGGCGTCTACTCAAAGAATTCGACGGGTGCCACCTGGGCACCCTTATGCACTTTTAACGTCATAGACCACGCCTACTTTTTCACATACTTCTTAAATATGATTTTCATATTTTACGGAAGTGGCATGTCATGTTTGGTATAGAAATATTGCTAATGGTAAATCAAATGCAAATATATAGATTACTGGGTATTCAAATCGCGCATAGGTCAGTTTAAGGTCATGAAAAGGTCAAATTACCGTACAAAATTTAATGTAAGTAAGAAATAATGCGGAACATACCATGCTTTAAATACAAGTTAGATATTATATGCATTTTCCAGAAGTTAAGTTTGAGAGTGTGCATATTAAGAATCCGATGGATGATTCCTTGGCATCTAGAGGAATTTTATTTTTCTGACGTTATAAACCAATCCAACTTTCAGTAACATTCTTCCTAAATCATGTTTGAAATCACATTAAATAAAATGCCAAATAAAATCCACATAATATGAATGGATACGAATTGAAAACGTGTCCATGGCTATTAAAGGTCATTTATATGGTCATAAAAGGTCCAATTTGGTCACAAATGTAAGTAATTTATAGAAAATGGACATCCAAAGGTTAGTGCCAAATATAAAGGTGATCTTTTAGGTCATTTACCCGCATGAAAGTTTAACAGGACTAAACAAAACGTTCATTATATCATTTTGTGTCCAATCATTTCATGTGATTCCAAATAATCTACATCAATTTAACATTTTACATCATGTCTGATAAATTCCTCTCACAATTACCCTCTGTACCATATCCCTTCGACCAGATGCTCATAAGACTCCCCTTCACAACATTCTCTACTACATGCCTCGATCTGCCAGAGCTGTGTTACTTCGATTCACACTTGCGGTATGAACTATAATGATTCGACGGCCGACCAGCAACTGCATTTATCCTTATAGTTATAGAACAGGGTTTTTATTTTGTTTATTAATTATATGATAAGGGGTAGCCAATTCAACAACAGTTGATCTCCAATGGGGCCCCTATACACAATAACAGCTAATATTTACAGATAAAAACATTCAAAATAACATAACATATATGCAAACAATGCAATAAAAACTGAATGCGAAGACATCAATAACTATCAATTTGTTGTGTACAAAAAACGCTCCTCTTATAAGGCATAGAAATGGGACGTTTAACGCACAGTCACTAATACGCGCCGCTGTCTTCGCATCGTGCAGGCAGTCTACGTGTATAGTGGCGGGCTGCTAGCCTGCTACATTGCGGTGCAGGTGTGTTCAACTTACATATCGTGAGCGCACTCAGCTGCGTGTTTTCACTTCTTCTCCTTTCTCTCCTTTTCTTGTCATTTTTCCTCGCATTACTTGTTTTCATAAATTTCCCTCTCACTTTCCTTTTTTTCTCATTCCCTTCAGTTTTGTAACTCTTCTTGATTACTTGCATTCATTGGCACACCCCCGGTCAAAAATGGTACGGTCCTATCCAGCATACACTCAATAAAACGTGCAAAATTCTTCACGCGCTGCGTTGCCTAGCTATGCGTGTGTACTATACGGTGTACACACAATGCCATCGGCTGAACCCGCCAAACTATAGTGACCAATTGCAAAAGCTTTTGCAAATGTGAAAAGTGACAGATGTTTTTTTTTATCCAATCAAAATCATTCTTAGGTATTCGCAATCTACAGCATTTTCTGCAAAATGTCTTTTTTGATAGGGTCTATTGTGACGTATATATTTTTTTACAACAATGTGAAGTCGGACCAAACGTTTCGTTTCCCGCACTTGCCCATTGGCTCATGTACAAATGGATTTCAAAAATCATCAAGAAAGGTTCCAAAAACCGCAAAAGTGACAGAACTTAATTTGACTAAAATTAAATGAAAATCATATCATGTTCAAGGTGAGAATCTGCTCTATTCTATTCTGTTTTGATAGATCAACTTGTTGATGCGTTTGGGAGATATCTTGGCAAATCCCTCAAAAACGGCGTATTTTCTATTATTCTCCATAGGGAAATAATTTAACACGCTACGCACTGCAAAAAAGGAGCGCAAACAAATTGATATGTAAACATTGCAAAATTAGAGAGATTATTTCAACGGTATCAAAACATTCAAATACATAAATTCAACAAAATAACAAGTGCCAGCGTAAACCTTAATTGTCAATCGACCTGAGATGTATTTTTAAGATTATATTTAGATGAATTTAAAGATGACGATTCCCGTATGATGACCGGCAAGATATTCCACAGATTCGGACAGACGTAAAATAAGGAATGTTTAAAATAATCAGAACGACACCTTGGAACAACAAGATCGTGCCTGACGGATTGCCTCGTATTTTTTGAATTGGTTTTGTTTAGATCCTGAAAATAATTTGGGTAGTATTTTGGTGCAAGTCCATGAACACATTTATAAACAAATATATAACGAAAATAAATGATTCTATACTTGAAGGTCGTCCAATCTAGATTTGAAAACATTTCTTTAGATGGGGTATATATGTGACATCTAAGGATGAAATGGGCTGCTCTTTTTTGGAGTTTGGTAATTCCATCCACATGAATTTAAAAACGATTTCCCCATATCTCACAGCAATAACTCATTTGTGATTCAATAAGGCACGTATATACTAATTTCCACAAAAGGACGAGTTCTTTTTAGCATAGCAAGTCCAGTAAATACTTTTTTTTACAAACATAATCTACTTGATCATGCCACAAAAGATGTATATCAATTATTACACCTAGACATTTGATATTAGAGCATTGACTTATCTCGTCACCATTATCATGCTTATATGTTATGTGAATGCTATAATATATATATATATATATATATATATGTATATGTATATATATATATATATATATATATATACAGCGCGTCCCAAAAAAAATGTCCCTCTGATATGCGGCTTAATATCTTCCAAAAATAAAAATTATTCTCAATTAAATGTATGGATATTGGAAGCCCATCTCATGTTCTAACTTCTATAAAAATTTCATTGGTCTCACTTCAGTGGTTTTGAATACACAGCCTATTACGTAACAGTGGTGCTTTTCAGCCCATTCCAAGTTTGTATGCATGCAACACTGCTTTGTGTTCTGCACTTTCTTGCATATCAACCCCCTTCGACCATTCTGACCAAGGAGATATCACCTCTATCTCCTTGTTCTGACCAAGGAATTCCCTGATCTGACCAGGGAAATCTCCATGATCTAACCAGGCTCATCAAATCACAACCTTGAGCATGTTCAGAAGGGCAAAAACAGTATTTGACAGTTCATTTCATGTTTGATAAACGGGAGATGCACAATGATTGAGACAACGGGTTATGTCTGTTTCATGCATAATTCCAACAATACTGCATTTTTGTTTTCATTACCTTTTTTTAGCTAATTAGCTACTGAGGTCAAGTTCAATAATTTAGTGTAACTTTTTAAAAGAAAAAAGTCAAAATTTTCCTTTTCGCAAAGGGTGATTAACTTGTGGGTTCCCCCTTTTTCAGCTCATTTTACTCATCCATCATTCACATTTTCTTTCACGTTGGTGCACTGATTCCTCTTATCAATCATCAAACAAACTTATTTTTTTATGTTTCTTGTCTTTCTGAACATGCTCAAGTTTATGATTTGATGAGCCTAGATATGATTAGGGAATTATCCCTGCTCAGATCCTGGATGTAAGAATGGGGGTTAACATGCCATAGACAATGAAGAAACGCATCAATGCTACAAACTTGGAATGAGCTAAAATGCACCATTGTTACGTAACATACTGTGTATTCAAAACCGCTGAAGCGCGACCAATGAAATTTTCAGAGAAGTTAGAACATGAAATGAGCTTTCTACTCGTGAACATTTATTTGAGAATCCTACCACATTTTAGAATTAATTCAGTCCTATGTCAGAGGGACATTTTTGGGGGGACGCGCTGTATATGTATATATATGTATATACATATATATATATATATATGAAGTTTCTGTTTACTCCCTAAAACCATGACTTTTGAATTCTCTGTATTCTGTTATAATCTGTTGTCTGAAATCCATTTGCATGTAGAATTAATTCAAGTTGTAATTTATATTCTACTTCTTGAATAGAACTACTGGTGACCTATACAGTGCGTATCAAAAAAAAAGTTTACGCTGAGAAAAAATCCTGTGAAATTGTACATTTGGAATATCCTGAAGAGTTTTCCACATTTTAACATTGGTACAGATCCATTTAATCAAATGACGATATAACTGTCGAAAAATATTTCCGCTTGAGTGAGCACCACTTACTTTTGAAAAGCTGGTGAAAAATCATTTGCGCAGAATTTTGAAATAGTTATGCAAATAAAAGTAGACATTAATCATGAAGAACACGTGGAATTTAGCTAGTGAAATTGATTTGAAGATCTCTTTAACTTTTTAAAACTTGTTTCCTTTCCCAAAACCCTCCGAAGAGTGCATTGCACCCCATCCCACTTCCCTACACACCGAGGCCATCGTGACGATATTTGCTTTACACTGAGCTGTGATTTACATGAGATAACTTAGGCTTGATTTTCATTGTGTTAATGATATCCAAGCTTGGGAAAAGCGTGGAGAAACAAGTATTAAATGAAAAATGAAATGTAAACCCACTTTAAATGATAAAAACTTAGTGAAAAAAAATGCTAGAGATGTCTGATTTTAACTTTTCTTTAGATTCAGTTATGTCCTCAGATCCACCTGGCACAAAAATGGTAAAGGTTGTGCTTACTAAGTGTTGAAATTTCAATTTAGGTGGAAAATTGTTACAAAATGGTTGAACGTATCCGTTTTATTTCAACTGACTGAAAGTGCAAGGGAAATGTAAAAGAAATGTTTCGCAAGGTAAGTTTGATTTCGCCCTTTCCCTTTTACACAGCGTGAAAACGAGCATTTCTGCGCAAACAGATTTCTGCGAGCTTTACAAAAATGGACAGTGCTCACTCAAGTGTAACATTCTGTCAAAACTTTTACTTTCATGTGATAGATGAGACCCTAACCCAAGATTATATGTCAAAAAATTACCCACATGTTGTATATTTTTTAATTCCCAGAGCTTTTTCAAAGTGTAAACTTTTTTTTGATACGCACTGTAGAGTGGTATCATCAGCGTACATAAATTACCATCTTTTAGGACACGGACCACATCTTAGATGAACATTAAAAAAGGAGAGGTACGAGGATCGAGCCTTGGGGAACTCCTACCCATACTACCCATACTACAACTTGCAGCAAAACTGCCAAAGTCACACCCAACTTGACGGTCATGCAATAATTTTCTACCCGACATTCTCTTAGCGTATGCTAATCGGGATTCAATTCAGACATTATTCCTATGGACACCAAACATAACATGAATTTCAAACAAAAGTAATAATAATAAAAATCAAGAAAACATCATTGAAAACACTTCACATTATAATATGCATGTATAATTTACATTTTAGATGTCATCAAGGCTACGGATCCTAAGGAGCACACCCCGTATGAATTGAAAGAAAAGAGAGAGAGAAAGAAAAGAGCAGACCACGGTAACCTTTACATTTATTTTCTTAATGATGATCATTTAGGGGGGTCAGAAATAGCAGGGACTGAACGCACCCCCTTCGGAAAAATCCTGTCCCCGGCTAATATCCATTGATATTTCTTCTTCATATAATAAATACATAAATGAAAATGAACGTACCTTTTCTATGTAGAACTCAGCAGGAAAGAACATTAATGTAGTGTGCGATAGAAATTATTAAATTTCTTCTAAACTTGTACAAAGAAAATCAACAGAACCACCTCATGGATTATTTCAGAGTTTGATTCTACTTAAAGGAAAAAGAAAATTTGTATGCCAAGTAGATCGAAGTGTGTTACACACGGCTTGTCCTGTTTATGGCACCACAGATAATAAGCTAAATATCCGTTTGCCTTTCCATTTGCGTGTGGGTGCCTGCTATTATGTTGTACAAGAAAACGGACTTTCTGCTCCGCCCAACTCCGGATATTTTCTTGATGCACAGCTCCCCCCCCCCCCGTGATACGGTTTATTGAACATGAACTTGTAATTATGGAGGATTATACATCATCAATTTTTATTCTACTCTCATGGTTTATCGCATTTTAAAAGGATATTTATTAAAATCAAGGGTTCCAAAATATTTTATATTCATAGAAAAATTGTCAGACAATAAAAGTCCCGGGTCGCAATCCTAAGATTTCAAAATAGCGCCAAGTGTAAAAAGATATTCAAAAGATCTTTAGAATTTTCAGGTTTAATTCGATCAGCTGGATTTTTTTATTCGTCATTTCCTATTAATCCCATTTTAAAGCTTTTTGATTTTCACAGTACTTACTCAAACTTCCATGAATAGCAAAGTGAATGGGACCACGATTTGTTGGAAGCTCGACGCGCAATTAAGTATTCTTTCAAAATTCATTAACAGAATTATTCATTTGCTTGTTGTCATTATCTTTTAAAATATGATATCTTTTAATACTGAACGTTCCTTCATAAAATTGTTAACACAGGTAAGGGGATCGCTTTGTTAATGGGAGAGCTTGTACCTTATCATAATCGTTTCATTTTGTGCTACAAAGGCCTTGGTGCCTTTGAACAACATGAATCTCTTCCTGATAATTAATATTGTCCTGTTAAGCACACAATTTGACTTGCTCCAAGGAATCAATAGCCCCTTGACCAAAGAATACATATATTTCAAATGTATCATAATTTTTGTTGCAAATAATAAAATGATTTTTAAAAAATAATTTACAAGCCCTCTCCATTAACAATTTAAATCTCCTAGCTTGGGATAACAATTTCTTTTAATGAAAATACAAAACAATTCTCGTCAGTTTAGGGAAAATATGAGGTTGACGGATGATTTCGCCCTCATGCCAGTTAAAATCGACCATCTTTTCTTTTTTTTCGCAATATCTGCCCAATCAATATTCAAGAAAATTATAAAGAAAAGCAATAATCTACATACATCAGAATAATGAGATATGCTTTCAGAGCATAATTTCTCATTGTGAAAAAGGTAGCCCTTGAAATTAAAGAAATACCACCAAAATGTAACTTGAATTCGAATTTCTGAGCGAAGGCGGTATTGTGACTTGTCAGTCAAACCAAATCAAAGCACTGCATCCGTGCATCGCTAAAAGAAACTACGATGAGTGCATGACAATAATTATCTACGGACGTGCTTGAAAGGTCACGTAAGCTCCGCCCCTCAAAAGATGTTTTGGAGGTCAGCCCTTTCAGACGTAAAATTCGTACCGTAATTTGAGTAAAACTTAACTGGAATTCACCTATATAGCTATGGAGTAGAATTTGAATTCGTGATTGTGATTAGCGTTCGTGATTCTCGTTGAGTTTCACACGTGCTAAAAATTCGTCATTAGAAGTATTTTTCACTTAAATCATCATTCAAATTACGATTTTGGTTAAATTCATTGGATTATATTTTTGTATTCTGTGTTGTGGTGAAAAGTTCTAAATCTCATTGATGAATTTTTGACATTTCTCTCTATGTTGCTATACTTTATTCTAGTTTTAAATGAAATTATGATACATGCATGAAGAAAGCTCCTTAAAATTTCCACATCTCTTTTCATTGGGTTTGTATTCATATACCCTTATGTAACAGCAATGGAGTACATTATAAATTTCATATCGGGAAATGTACACTGATGGAGATCAATATTTCGCTGATATTATATCAACTGCATCCTTGTTCCCATTAATGTTGTGTTAAGTTACTTAAGTCAAATCAATTCACCTAATTCACTTTTAAAAAATAACGTAAATCCAGTTCCACGAGTAATGTTTGCTTTCATTAAGTCACACGTGTGGGCATCTTCCACAGTCTATTCCTCCTGCATCTTACATATTTTTTTCCATGTTAATGCACTGATTCCTCCCTCCCAGTCATCAAACAAACTAAATGTACATGTATGGGGCCGCGAAACGGGGGCGGGGAGGCGCTTGGGGATTAGGCCCCCTCTCCTGCACTTGTACAAAACGTGAAATTGACCATCTAATTGGTTTCAAAACCGCGCGTTTAATGCTTCTTTCCCTTCATAACGGCTTGAGATATGAAGGACATGGTCAGATCAAGGACATTTCCCTGATTAGATAGTGTTAGTTCGAAGGGGATTGACATGCACAAACTACAACATAGAAATTAGCTATAAGAAAACACTACTCGAAGCCGAGACTAACTCGATAGAAGTTGAGGAATAAAATGATATTTCGAATTATGCATATTTACTTGAAATTTTTTGGTATTTGATAAATGCATCCGTAGGCCAGAAGGATACTTTGCGGTAATATGCGGTAGAATGTCTTTTTTGTTTATTTTGAAATAAAAAATGTGAATTTGTCTTGCTCGTTTGTTACGCTATCTCACACAAATGCATCCCTTCTCTCATATATGAAGGGATGCATTTTATAAATATAAAAAAAAATCTCTTGCGAAATTTGTACGCAGTTTCTTAAACGTTTTCGGGGATGCTGCAGCTGCACAGACTTCTAGACTAATGTTTATCAACCCCAACTAAACATCTTAAGCGACTTCGTCACAAGAGTGTTGTAGCTAAACCTTCCTCATTTCGTCGATCAGCTTCTCAGTTCAGCTGATAATACATGACGCATTATCAACAAATCTCGAGAACTGCACTTTAAACCGAGTAAGAATGGATCTAAACTCTATGGACGTGAGGCATTAACAGAAAAATATATATTAAAATACACATATTTCATTGGTATACAATCCACCGAATAATAGGTGATCTGAAGACAAAACCATGTAAAGAGGTCTTGTTTCCTTCCTTTTTAAAATTGGGAAAACATATGGGAAATTCCCGTAATTTTGTTGCAATCAACAGATGGGTCAAGATTATTTTAATGATATTCCGCTTTACAAACGACCTAATATACACTTATTTCAATTCATAATTAAAAGTGAAAGACAAAATAATGTAAAGCATTTTTATTACTGGTATATGAATTTGTATGAACATGATTTTTTTCAATCATCGTTTTACTTACGCCTCTCCACGATACGTTGGCCTCGATTTAATTACTACGTGTGAAATGAGAAGTGACATCAATCATTTCTGATTACAAGCAAGATGAAATATTTGTGTTAGAGATTTAGAAAAAGAGGTTTTCACAAATATGCGAATACCTAAAATCTTGATTCTCAAAATGATGACCATAAGTTTTTCACATGGAGTTTGAAAGTAATCATAATGATCATTTAATTTGTGGTAATAGAAAATTTGCAATAACCATGATAACAATCAATATGTTTTATGTAAGTAAAATAATTGAAAACCCCTTTAATAGTTTTATGTTGTACCTGCTCCCATGGACTATCTAATAGCAGGTACCTTCAGATTCATAACTCAAGCTCCTTCTGTATGATGCCATTATTAGGCAGATATTGCTATGCTCTTGATCAGAACAGCTTTATCTTGCGCATGACTTGTGCATTACTTTTTTTACAGTTAAACACAGAAGATGCGTCACAAATATAAAAACTGACTAATGACGAGTTTTGATGTTTGTTATTCTCTTCACTGGAAATAAAAATAAATCATATTGCAGCACTTTCAATGTAATATCAATGGTCCTTTTCCCCCACAGAGACTAAAAGGGACTAAGGTTTAGTTCATAAAATTTAGGAATGAACACTTTACCTGGGTGAAAAACAAGTTTTCACTCGATATCGAAATACGTAGAGCTCGAGCACGTTTCGATTCGGATGTGCTATATGAGCTCAGTTTCCTGTAATTATTTCATTACACTTTGTATGAAAGGTAGACAATGTGCTACAGTCTTGCAAAGCAGGAAAAAATACTCAGTTAAGTCCGGGTCGTCAACCTTTAGACCCGGGGGGCCACTTCCATTGCACGAGTGGATACCATGCGCGACCATGGGGTCTCGAAAAGCACCCTAAACATGTACACGTAACTTCAATATTCTGAAAATGCACCCCTTAACAAGTATTGGCGTGTGAAACCCCCCTTAACAAGTATTGGAAACAAACGATACTCTTGGCAAATATTTCCTGAAATGAACCCCTAAACAAGTACAGGAATATTTTATTGTTACGGGTCCTTCGGTCGTCGGCTTTACCTTATTTGGTTTAGTATGACCCCACCTTCTGCACCTCGCGCAAAAATAGGACTCTAAACACGAAGTGTTGGGGCAAAAAGGACATCCTTTATAAAACATTTTAATTTGTTCATTCATCCCCGCAAATTCGACCCTAAACACGTAATTTTCCTAACGAAATATATACCCTTTTTTCATTATTTTTGTGGTTTTGACACCCTTACCACGTTACGTACGTAACGTGTCCTATCGTGAAAAAGACATCCTTTTTACGTGTTTTTTGGTCGCGCATGGTATCCACTCGTCAATGTAAGTGCACCCCCCCCCCCCGGGCCTTTAGACTAGGTCCAATATTAATGATATGTCTTTGGATATCGGTGATACAGATGTTCTCATCCACGGACTGTCATGGGGGGGGATCTCCGCGAGTCCTACTACCAAACTCTCAGCTATCTCAGATAGCACCTTAATTGGCGTCACTTATAACCATATATGCAACTCACATCATGTACATGGGGCAAGTCTTGCCAATCTGAATGGCACGAATAGGAATATCCACTTATTACAGTGGCGTGAACGGAAAAATCCCTAATTTGATACCACAAACCATAGGCGAATCAAGGGAGCTAAGGGGCACGCCACTCCTCCCCTTTCATTTGTGGAGAAAAAAAATACTTAAAAAGCGGGAAAGAAAAAAGAGAGAAAAAAGCGGAAGAAGTCTTGTGAATGAAAAAATCGCGATGGGAAGACTGTAAAACTTTAAAAAAAAATCATGTCACTATATAAAATATCTTTGTCAATAGGCTGATATGGAGCTTTAGATAAGTTTTGAAGTCAATATACAAAACATATTTAAGCTGTAACATCGATTTTCTATATATTGTTGATTTACAAATTATCTTTTACAATTGCGCTCTTGAATTATTTCATTTTGTCCAGTACCTATTCTGTTTGTGTATCCCATAGAGTTCTCAAAATATCCCTTTTATGAAAAACTTCGAGTCGCGATTTGCGTTTACATTGTTAAATATATATTCATCCATGCATCTTAAAATGTCAAGTTTTAAGGCCTGAATAACAACAAATTTCGCGATATCGTTAGGCTTATTATAGATATTGATAACTAACATTTCATGACTTCCTAATAATTAAATTGCCCCTTTTTTCAGAATGGAATATCGACAAGTTTCATATCGCGCTTCAGAAGAGGAATAGGAAGATAATTTTCATAGGATGACAAAATGTCCTTGAAATTTCCCGGGAATAGGTAAAAAAAATATTTAAAAATATCAGCTAACTTCGCGCTCCCATCATTCATTAAGTGCGATCAATATCCACTTCACCCCTTTCATACACAGTGGTTAACACGATGCTTAAATTTTCCCTTTGCAGATCGAGGACTTGCTTCACTAGCTTTTCTGCCACGGTGTCATCAGGTATAGCAAATGCTTCCATTCATTTAGTGAAATAGTCCCCAAAAATTAAGACATAATGTATTGCCTTTCGTAGATTCTGGTAATGGACCAAGGATGTCTAGAGCTATACGGTTCATTGAAAATGCACTTATTTGTTGTTGCAATGGTGCTCTCCTGTGTACTCCGCTAGCTTTCATTCCCGACCTTTCGTTGGAAGAACGCGAACGCTAATTTAAGACGCTAGTTGATTTTGGAAGAGACTTTTGGACCCGTCGTCATGGTCGTAAAACTCTGCCCTGCAATGCAAATTGTGTGACATGAGATTTTTTTTTCGTTTCGCATCTGGAACGGAAACATTCAATTTGCGTTTCGTGTGCAAAATTCTGGTTGCTACTATGGTAACAACGATATATCAGATTTAGGACGACTTTCCAAATCCACATTTGGTTCCTCCCAGAGCTCGAGAGGCAGATCGGGGGGGGCACTTCCATTGAATAGTGGATACCAGGCGCGACCACACGTAAAAAAGGGAAAGAGTGTGTAAGTACGTTACGTATAGGCCTATGTAGCGTTATAAGGGTGTCAAAAACGATTATTTTATTTCCAATGTCACAACCCAAATACTTAAGAGATGCATTTTCACAATCTGGAAAAGACTTACTTAACTTGTTTAGGGTGCTTTTCTAAACCCCATGGTCGCGCCTGGTATCCACTCATCAATAAAAGTGTACCCCAGGGAAATCCCCCATTTCTGCGAAAAGTAAAACATACTGCCCATTACATTGTGTGCTAGAGGCATATCGTTTGTGTAGAAGGAGCAGGCAAAAGAAGAAAAAACCCACAAATTTTGATGTTATTCAGACGGTTTATGGCCTATTACATGCTGTGTACATGTCAACGCATGCGAAATGGAGAGATGATCTGACCCATGGAATCAATTGCCAGTGATCCACCAATAATACACATTTAATGCAATATCGATTTGAAGGACTGTAATGATCTATATAAGCCTTAATTCTGTAAGTTTTTCCATACTCAATATGTACTCGATTTGTTTGAAAAAACCACTTTATTATCCATGTCATAATCTACATTTCGCATGTCCCAAGCCAGCTGAAGTCACAGCCACGATACAGGACAGTCGCGCCGCGAGCTCAGGCAGGCAAATGACATGGCATGGTATGGCATGCTGGTATCGTATGAGAGAGTTTTGCACACGAAAAGATCTATAGGGCCTGTAACACGAAGCTTAGCAATGATTGTAGAAAAGTTTTCTACGTTTGATTGTATTGACTGTAATGTACAATCAATCTATAAAATCGAGTCTATGATTAATCGTTAACTTTTGAGTTACCCGAATCTAACTCGCGTTGTAGAGGTTTGCGAAAGGTGGCTTTTTTTTGCACAGACGTCGCCCAGGCGAAACCTTCTGTCATCCCGACCCAGAAATACTTCAATTGCGCATTTATAATTTGTCATTTTTTAGACCTCACGTGATCACAAAATTGAGTTTAAAGCCCTATTACTCAGTAAAAATTAATGAAAATTTCATCAACTTCTGCAATATGATTAATATTGTATCCGTAAGATTGATAATCTATCTAGATTGCTGTCAATTGGTTGCTCATCTAAGTCTAACAACACTCTCAGTTCTTAGAAATATGTGGGAAAGATAATGAACCTCAAAAATTTCAATTTTCAATAACAAACTTGAGAAGTAAAAGAAATGCTGCACTTTATTGAAAACCCATGTCATTTTCACGAAACTTTGCAAAGTTGCAGGGGAAGGTATAACTAAAAGGTGCAAACATTAAAAATCATGGGTTCATGTGCTTATTTTCAAACTATAAGCATTTTTATTACAGCAAATTTGCTTCTTAAAACACCCGAAAATGCGCCAAAAGCAGCCTTCTATGTAAAGGAAATTTTCGAACCACTTTTCCATTTACTCGGGGGTCATATTCATCTTACTTTGCAGCACTACAGAGAACCTACTTTGAAATTGTAGAGGGATAAAAAAAAATGGTCCATGGAATAATTCCAGTTTATTAGCTTCATAAATAACATCGGATCTGCAATTAATTCAGATAACGAGAAAAATCAGCTCACATTACCAACAGCTGATTAAATCACCAGTTCATCCATTGTGACGTCAGCACGCAGTGTAAAATATGCGCAGATCATGAGCACAAAAATAACTGTGGAACATCCTTAATTCTGCATGCATGCTAACACAAATTCGTGTAAAATTATAGAATTAAAATAGCAGCTGTGGCAGAGACCTCCGCTCTTTAATAATAAAAATAATATTCCGCATTTATATAGCGCTTAATACATCGGAACAACGTCTCTAAGCGCTTTACAGACATATTATTACCCCGTGGCAAAGTGTGGATTAACACCTTGCCAAAGGACGCTAGGCCATGGTGGGATTCGAACACACGACCCTCTGATTACAAGGCGAGAGTCAGAACTGTTACACCACGACGCTTCCACACTCTTTGATAGTTCACAAGTCAATACCTGTCAGGATATACAAGGCTCGATACCGGGCTCCTTATTGGACCATACAATTTTGGTCTAAATGTTCTCTGCCTGGTGGATGGCAAAAAGCGGTCTGATTCGTTTCATTTTACATTTTCAGACTCTAATCTACATTGATAGTTAAAACTAAAATTCTAACCTTGAAAATTTTTCGTTGCTCAAATGCCAGAACAATAACAGACCAAGCCCATTGTCATTCAGGGTCATTTCTAGCTAGGTCGAGTCGCGTCAAGATAATCCTGCCAGTGCAGTGCGGCCAGCTGTACGCACACTGATATGTGACCCCGGGGAAGTTTCGGCGCGGCCAGGCAGAATATCAAGGTCTTGACTCTGGTGTTGGCTGGTGTAGATTTGGTATGGGCAGCGAAATTTAGCAGAACTATAATATAATGTCATCAGACTATGTATTTTTATGGATGTGCAAGCTACAAGAATTATGATTACATCGTGCCTTACTTTTTATAACAAAATGCATTTAAATTCAGAAAATAATATCAAACATTCATTCTTGGAGTTTTCATCCATAAAAAATAGTAAAATTGAACAAACGAAAAAAAAATCTACAATCTACCTAAAAAGTTCTGAGGTGAGTGGCGGGCTTCGAGTGGTCACAAAATCTGAGCGGAGTGGACCTTTAAAGCAATACTGCAAAGTGTTACTGCCCTCTACGTTCGTTGGTAAAAATGAAGGTGCAATACGCTGTGCTGGCTAACGGCGCAATGCTGCCTAAGATCATGCGCGCTTGTGGGTTTTCGTTTCGCTTTCAATATCATTGCTCCCTTTTCATAGATTACTGCAGGGAAAAACTTTTTTTCGTATTTTCGCTAGATTCCAAGGCACAACACAAATAGCGAATATTCTTATTCGTGCAACAGTGCGAGATTTCGCATTCGGTGAAAGAAAGAGACGTTCTATTCAACTCGGCTAACGCCTCGTTGAATAGAGCATCTTCCTTTCACGTCATTTGTTTTATTTGTATACTAAGGAAGGAGTTGGGAAGCCGTGCGTGCAGCTCTCGCATGCGGAGCTCGCGCTGGACAATTTTGGCAGGGATAGGGAACTGAGATGTTTCGTAACGGCCAAGGGTCTTGTGAGCGGGGCGGGCGCAAATTATGTTTTGGAATCAGGGTATCATCCACGTGGACTTCATCTTTACAAAAATGTGGTCGTTCGCGTTGCCATGAATAAATCAGCACCTTTAATTTGCCGGTATTCTTATATTGGCCTTAGATCTATATCTAGATCCAATTATTAAACACTTGTCAAATTGGCATTAATGACAGTAAAAAAAAATACTAGGCTAGGCTATGGCTAGCCAAGGCTAATGCATTATCTTTATCTCAAATCTGGACCTAACACCTGCGGCTGACTAATGCCATGGCTAAACTTAGTCTTTGTTTATTCCGAGCTTTACGTTTACTTAGACCAATGTGCTTGATCGCTTTGGTTCAATAGGTCTAGTCCATATAGAACTAGTAGCACAACTGCCGATTTCGAGCACGGGAAATAAAATAGTAAATAATTAGTTTTTAAAATTATGCAGATCGATCTATTATATTTTGTGGGTCAAGACGGGGATCAAGATCGAGAGTTTACTCTGCGATTGCATATGCACGGAGCCGCGCGTTAAACAAACAGTTTACGTGGATGCTCTGCTCTCCGTCTGATGTTAATTTGTGCCTGACGTTAGAATCCGTTCCAGGCTAATACAGCGTAGATCAGAGTCTATGAAGATCTAGAGACTAGACTAGATCTAAGATAAATTTAATCAGATCTAGGGCTAGTTCTTTATACGGACTTTACCTATTACACCAAGGCTACTAAGCAAATTGGTATAACCTAAATAAAAGTTCTGAATTAACCAGTTCGAAGTTAACCATGACGTTAGTCGGCATTAAATTATACAGGTCCAGATTTGAGACAAAGTTAATGCGCTAGCCGAAACTAGCCATGACCTAGCATTTTGTCTTGTCATTAATGGCAGTTGATAAATGTTTAATAATAGAATATAGATATAGATCTAAGCCTATACATGCTATAAGGCCTACGTAACTAATGTTTTTAAGGGTACAGGTAATTTGAGGGTGCTGATTCATTCGTGGCAACGTGAATGCTATACCACTGATGGGTTTAACTGCAGAACCTCTCAGACTGCATGGCTGCCAGATATTACATTGCCTCAGATTCTCCCCAGCGATTTACCACAATGCAAAATGGTTCAGGTAGTCTTCAACCGGAGTGCGGCCGTCGAATTGGGCTGGTACGATATTTGGATCATTTGATCGAACTTCGGGATAAACCGTATGATTTAAGAGTATGTTTCCTGATTCGGTTCTTATCTCAGGTGCTCGTCTATTTTGAGCACCTCAAGGCCCAGTCCTGAAAAAATTCCTGTTTCACTTCGGTAGGTTGCGGTATTTGCGCTGCTCTGAAGTTGTCATTTAGTAGATCGGAACTGAAATCTATGCCCATGACTACCACACGCCATGATCATTCCCCTATGATGGCGTCATCCCCATACTGGTCCGTATCTCCGCCATATTGCTCTCCAACTTCTCCATCACAACAGCCGGTGATACCGCACGCCCTCTTTGCCCTCGAACATCAATTTCAGCTGAACTTCTACACCAACAATCCCACTTCAGACTCCATGTGCAGCCGAACTGACTTTCTTTCCTGACGAACTAGTTCGCTTCGGCTGCTATGCAATCAGTTGGTTTAAAGTCCGTCTTTTTTCAATTCTGATTATTTGGCCTTTCTCAGTAAATTGGACTACATCTCATAGGTTTTAACATCTCCGTCATTCCGTACCTCCATTATCTCAGTCATTCCAGTATTCAGTATCTCCGTAATTTTAGTATTTAGGTATCTCAGTAATTTCAGTACATTAAGTATCCTCGCTCATCTCAGTATTTTCAGTATTCTCAGTAATCTCATTATTTTCAGAATCTTGGTTAATTCAGTATTTTCCGTATCTCAGTAAAGTCAGTATTCTCACTCCTTTTAGTCAGTATTTCCAACACTTTCGTACTTCTGATTATCCGACAATGCATTCTTGCAGCTCCGTATAACGAAATAAACGACAAGCATGAAAGCAAAGTATTAATGTCTTATAACTTTACTAAGGAAATCATGCTCATCCTGTCGCAGCAGGTTCTAATAAGAATTGGACAGAATTTCGTGCAGAAACCTCTTACTGCCAAGCATAACTATTGCATGGCTCACAATCGAGCATGAAGCCCGATTGTGCTCAACGATTCGGGTTTCAATTTGATATTGTTTTAAAAACAAAGTCATTAAAAACACTTTAGGTAACGACATTGGTAATTGTTTTTCTACCCTTACAGTGAAGAACAAGTAAGGATAAATATCTAACATAATTATACAGTTGTAAACATCGTTATTTCTCAATAAAAAATTATAGTGCTTAAATACATTTTTTTTTAAATCCCTACATAATCGATAGCAAACGATTACTGAATTTTGAAAGTCACGAGAGTCGTTTTTCAGATTGTGCCAATACAAAGTTGGGCAACAGTTGTTTTTAGGAGAATTTTATGGTGTTATGCTGTTTCACTATTCATCATTTAGCCACTCCGCACACAAATTTGACATCGTACGTTCATGGTTGAGTGAGCACTACGTATTGCAGGGGCCGCGGAAGTGGGGGGTCAGCCCCCCCCCCCCTTGAAAACCATTCCGCGGTTAGCCAAAAAAGTTGCATCGTCTTTTAGAAAGTACCTTTTACAAGCCTTTTGATTATTTTTTCATGATGAGAATGTGAGATTAGTTCCAAAAAAATGGAATCAAAGTAATAATATTTGGCTTGTGACTTTTGAAAAGTGACATTTTTGCCTTCTGACGGTGCTCACTGAAGTATGACGTAAAATTCGTCCATATATTAAAAACTCGCATTGGTTCGGAAATTATTGATGTTTGTTTAAGGGGGGGCTTACTTTTTTGTTGTGTATAGTTCACCTTCTCCTTTTTCAGTGTTGTTAATTTAGAATGAACAAGATGGGCGTGTGTAAACGTGTATGAGGGTGTGTGTTGCGTATTTACGTTTTTTGCGTATTACCTTCACAAATCACCAATTTAAGTAAAAAGTGTGTCATGAAGACATAATCATTTGATATGGGAAGGTTAATATGGAATCATGCTATAAAAAGGCAAACAAATTACCAAGTATCATACACACCAGAAATCGATTTCATTTTTCATCATAGTTAATTTTCAAATCGTTGCATTCAAATATATTTTCAGGATGGAATATTCAGTTTTGATGTTATATTGATCTTTAAGTCCCATTTCTGTTATTTGCAATTTTCTGTCTAAATTTTTTTTTCGGTATTCGTATTATTATTATTATTATTGCTCCAGACAACGCCATTGCATTGACCGATACAAAAGCGATTTAGTCGGCTTTATTTTATGACAATAAATGAAATAATTCTGAGGAGGTTTCTTTGGAAACAAATGCAAGAAAAAGCATAAAGAATCTTAAGCAATGTGACAAAAATAAAATACAGATATACAATAAAATACGTATACAAAGGTCTTTCCAGATCTCAGGATGTGAGCCTGAAATGTATAATCCAATCATTGCGAAACTTATTGGTGTTTCTATTATTGAGGGGTTTTTTATATGAATAGTATTCGTCTTTTGGCGACCCTTTTCAACTTTCTTGTCTGTACTGTCAGATCAAATAAAAAATTTCACGCCCATTTATTCATATTTCCTTCATGTCATAAGGAAACCGTTTTTGGTAGCTGTTTCGTCTCTGATTTTCTCCACTGCCTGTGCGACTTTGAAGATTGTGATCTCATCATAGTGTCTACCAACTAACATGAGTCCGACTGGTAACTTTCTTAAATACCCTGCGTTAACGCTAAGGGCAGGATGACCAGTTAGGTTAAATGGATGCGTGTTGATATTCACCTCAGAAGCTCGTCTGTGGTATTCTACAAAGAAGAAATGTGGGTTGATACTGTTATTGATTTCTTTATATTTAATCCATGTAGGGAAAATATGATTGAAGATCACTTCAGCCTACTGATGATGATGGTGATACTGATATTAAACCGATCGATATCTCGATGCTTCACCTAAAACACAAGTATGTACTCAGCGAGGACAACCCGTTAAATGCGGTTGATTTTATGTCTACTTCTTCACACTTATGAGTAGAACCTGGGAGCGTTTCATGAAAGGACTTGTCGGACGTTTTATCCGACACGGCCTTGCTGAAAAGCAGCTTCTAGCTGAAAGCAGGCTTTTTAACCGTGATTAAATAAATAAAATACAAATACAAATAAGTCCCATTTTATCCGACAGTAAAATAGCTCCTTATGGCGCTGTCACACCTTGGCGTTTTAGACAGCGTATGCCCGACGTATGAGGAATTTGGCGAATACGCTGGCGTTCGTCGAGTACGTTACGGGTAAGTTTTGCATACGTTAAGAGTACGCTAAAACACGCTGGTATACGTCGTCATACGGTGAGGTCGTCTAAAAATTTTGTGCAAGCACAAAATTTTTCGACGTATGCCAGCGTATGACTCATACGTCCCACATAAGCGGGCCATAAGTTGTAGGCAAGTTACGCGATCGTTGATACACGTTGACACACGTTACTCGTAAGTTACTCATAAGTCGATGTACGTCGAGATAATGTCCAGCGTACCCTAAAACTTACTTCTAACCTATGAGTAACGTGCTTTGAACGTATGTGTAACTTAACTCCAACGTATATTGACGTATGAAGACGTATGAAGACGTGCTCCGGACGACCACAAAACTTACTGAACGTGTTTATAACTTACAGCTACCGTATAATGGCGTACTGACAACGTTTATAGGAATTGGTATATAAAGGTGGGGTTCACAGGAGTTTTCTTCGGCATGGCGGTGGTGTTGATACGGTGATGTATCGTGCGGTTATGATTTTAATAGTCGGCTACGACACGTGTTCCTCAGCGACACGCTGCCGCGCGCTATGCGTAAGTTAGGCTATCGTAGGGCATAAGTTGTGTACGCCAGCAATACGCTAAGCATTTGTTGGAATAACTTACTTACTTATAAGTTAATGAAGCGTTCGATATAAGTTACTAATACGTTATGTATACGTCCAACTCGTTATGAATACGCTAAGTATACGCCAAGAGTTTGAAAAAAATCAAAGTTCAGCGTATGCCGACGTTTTAGAGAAATTTTAATACGTCGGGCATACGCTGTCTAAAACGCCAAGGTGTGAAGCTAGCCAGTCAAAATCATGGAAATTTGTCAGATTGTGCAACTTGTCGGTCACTCCCCAAATCTGAATTCTAGATACACACCTACACACACACTATGCAGTCGTTTTTATGATATTGTAGTCCATATAATGTAAGGGTTCTCACAATAGGTCTTGCGACCGTTCGCGATCATTTGGTAACAGAGGCGTCGATCCTGGGGGGGGGACAGGGGGGCGATCGCCCCACCAATGAAAATATTGGGGGGGCAAACATATCGTTTTGCCCCCCCCCCCCCAATAATTCTGTATAAGTGCAAAAATAAAATGAGATTGTAATGTTACAAAGAAATCAACAAGCGAGATTGAGATACACAACTCGTTCTTTATTTAAAATCGTGCTCAAAATGTCAGCTTTTCCAATTCTTCCAATTAGAATGTAAAAATTTTCAGCTCGCGCTTGCATTTCCTGAGCAAAAACCCATACTTTTTACGGTTAAATAGGTGAATAGAATGTCCCGTTTGCAGGTTTAAACCTCAAAAGAACTCCCACTTCGATTTGCAATAACCTTTTGTTGGATTTTAAACTCCTTTTTTTCATATCGAAATATCAAAAACTTCAGCTCGCGCTTCACCCTCGCATCTATTGTTCTTTTAGATACCTGTCTTATTTATTGGTACAAAAATGCTTAGAATATCAAGCTTTCAGGTCAGAATATAAAGATTTTATGCTCGCTCTCGGCACTCGTATTATCTGTGTAGTGAGATATGCATCCTCCTGAGTTACTACAAAAAGTCCTATAAAGAGGTGCCTTTTTCCTGTTTTCAGGACAGTATACTAAAAAATTTCAGCTCGCGCTTCGCGCTTGCATTAATTTGTTTGTGAGATATGTGTCTCTTTCTAATGACATATATATGTGTGTGTGGGTGGGTGTATATGTATATGCCTATGTGCGTGTCAGCGTGTGTGTGTGTGTTTGGTTGTTTGTTTTGTGTGGAACGTTGATTCATGATTTTGCCCCCCACCAATCTGAAAAATGGATCGACGCCCCTGTTTGGTAACAATATATGTTGTACACAATCGCAACGGTTGTAAGCAGTGTCGCACCACCAATAGTGAAAGGAGCTTTAATGAGCACCGAAGGCGATAATAATCGTTATGATTTCCGCCTAAAACATATGTTCTTTAATTTTTTATTTATAATCATTCGCAATTTTATATATCATCAAACTACAAGAAGGTGTACCTATATGAATAAAGATTATTAAATTCCTAACAATGGCGAATAGTTACCTGGAAGAGAATCATCTTTAGTTAAGAGTTTTGTCGGAGTGAAGGGTATGGTCGGCATGGCAATGATGTTAACCTCTTCAAGGGATTTATCATAGGCCTCACGAAGCGTGATGGTTAGATTGCGCCCCTTAGCATACACTCGCCCGTCATAGTTCCTTTTCAAATATTCAGCTTTCATTAAGGTGAGCTGTAAAAGAATGTAACAGATGTTAATCTACCAGCTTGATAACCTTTATCGTATCCATGAATGCGGATGTTACACCGTCGATGAAAAAAAAAATTGTGAGAAGGGAAAAAATAGGAAATAGGAGTTTTTGGACAAGGAAGAAAAAAGTTTTTCACGTTAAGAAATTTTGACCCTGACCCTATGCAAAACTTTAGTCAGCAATCTGTTGAATCAATTGTGGCAAGTGGTAGCGACGACTCTTTCTTCCGTCAAGCTCGTCATCTATCCAATTATCAGAAATGTGTGTTTTTCCGAAACATAACTTCGCTTGGGGCATTAAAGGGATGGTCCGGGCTGAAAATATTAATATCTTGATACATACAGTAGAGTTCACTGAACAAAAAGCCGAAAATTTCATCAAAACCGGTTAAAAAATAATAAAGTTATTGAAGTTTGAATTTCAGCAATATTTTGTGAAAACAGTCGTCATGAATATTCATTAGGTGGGCTGATGATGTCACATCTCCACTTTCCGTTTTCGTATGCTATTACATAAAATCATATTTTTTTTTCATTGTTTTCATACTTGAATAAATAATACGTCTCCCTTATAATGAAATAAGTTGCAGCAATAAATATCTAATGTACTAAATCAGTTGTCAATCCAAGTTTTCTAGTTTTTGGAGGAAAAAATTGAATAAATCTAATTTCATATAATAAAATACAAAAAAAAAGTGGGGATGTGACATCATCAGCCCACCTAATAAATATTCATGGCGACTATTTTCACAAAATATTGCTTAATTTAAAATAATTTTGATATCCGATTTGATGAAGTTTTCGGCATTTTGCTCAGTGAATTCTGATTTATTTATTAAGCTATAAATACTTTCAGCCCGGACCATCCCTTTAATAAAAATATAGGTCATGATTGAATATACATAAGCACAAAATATATGATACTAATATATATCAGTTATTAAGAGTTATCACGTTTGTATTACCTTTTCGATCAATTCAAAGTTTCAGTGTGGTAATTTCATATTTATAAAATCATAAGAGAACGCCACAAGAATGGACGATAGAATGCCCTCTAAAGAAATAGGTTGGTACATTTTTTTACCTCGCCAACGGATGAAAGTTTTCTGAACACAAGCGAAATTCTACTTTGGGTTTTGAAAATCAAAAGGATATTTGAGACCAGATTACAATATTTTATAATAATTGTTATCGGACATAATTTTGAGAAAGTTACCTTAGTTTGATCCGAGATGTCATTCGGGCGAGATTTAATCATTTTGGCACACTCGTTGATGAACCCAGATGGATAGAAACCATTATGCCCACTTCCAACACCTTTCAGATTTAATAAAGTATTACCAAAAAAATACTTTAATCACTTTAAGTGATTATACATGTAGTGAAATAAAATAATAATGTAACAATATAATGACTGAAATAATGACATATACGGTGTGCATGATGTATATTAATGTGCAGTAAAAATATTTAAATTTTATATTTATTTGTAATGTGATTTTAATATGTATGCACGGATGTTCAAAAGAACAACCATTGGCTGAATTTCGTTAACCGTGTTGAAATGAAATAAATAAAGTGAAATGAAATGAGTATAATCTATGTAAATAATGTATGTACACTTCATAATGCCAAAGAATGAATGTCCATTGAGGACAATAAATTAATGAATCGGAATCTAATATGTGCCTCAATGCAGTGGTTATAATTTGCGTACAAGTTTCACTACAATGTATAACTTTTATTCTCAACAACTCATTCTAGTGAATTGTGTAAGAAGTAATTGTAATCCATCTATATGATTTCATAATTGTACTTTAAGTATCATTTTATTACTGTAAATTGTACAAATGTTTTTTATTCAGCCTTTGGCTGTGAGGCATGTTTGAATACAACATTTTTAGTTGACTTGAATTGAAAATTATCTAAAGAACACTGGATAAGCCATTAGATAAATATGCCCCAAAGAATGCCGTAGTAGAATATGTATTTCAAATCATGGACCTATAGGTCCATGCAGTAGCGGACCGTGACCCGGAGGAGACAAAGCATTGGGGGGTACAGCATTGTTCACAGACAATGCAGTGCCCCCCCCCCCCCAATGCTTTGTCTCCTCCGGGTCACAGTCCGCCACTGGGTCCATGTTCAAATATATGGACCTACGACACGCCACTCCCCCCCCCCCTTAATATATATATATATCTATATATATATTTCGGTACCTTGAGTATACAAAAATCAAATGTGGAATTGCTTCAAGAAGACGATCAACTAATATTGATTATTATATCACAAAGGCATCACAATAGTACTGAACTTGGTAAAATGATTGAAACATGAAATTCATTACGGAAAAGAGCTAGTTGTTATTCTCAGTCATGATTAAATTGAATAGCTGGTTTAATATTTTGTTTATCAACGCGTGTCGCCCTGTCAGTATTACAAGTAATTATGGTGTGTAGTGTGAGAGGGAAGATGTGTGTGTGTTTGTATATTTCTGTGTGTTCGTGTGTTTGTAATATAAATGTGATGTGGGTAAAGATGGTTGGGAGTTGTTTAAGCCTCATTTCCTGTCTATTTTGCACGTATGTATGTTCATGATCGTAATTTATATGTATTTTAATTAACAGGGCCCGATTGTAAACCACCTTTTTTTTCTTTGTTAATTTATTATCATGAACAGCTGTACTGGTTTCCATGAAGATGTGAAATAAATGTATTCAATGTTTTCACAAGGGCTATTGCATCAAATTGTTACCGTGTTATATAATATTAAGTGTCGATTGATCTTTAATTTGCGTAAATAATTCAATCTGTTAACGTAGAAAGAAGGGTCTGT
This sequence comes from Lytechinus variegatus, assembly GCF_018143015.1. Lineage (NCBI taxonomy): Eukaryota > Metazoa > Echinodermata > Echinoidea > Temnopleuroida > Toxopneustidae > Lytechinus > Lytechinus variegatus. The sequence continues at coordinate 5,890,088 of NC_054742.1, read as the reverse complement.
AAATCATATTTGATTCAGCATGTCGGGTATCAATATGAATGAGTGCCTTCACTGAAATACTCATCTCAGAAAATATTGATTTTACCTATTGTTCTTCCATACCCCCCCCCACACACACACACACGCTCCTAGCCTCGCAATCAAATTCAGAAAATAGAATCTCGCCGAAATCCTGATAAATCTCACCTCCATGTCGCACAGTTGTTTCATAAATCCCTTCTGAAAGACAGTTCCATATATCAGTAGCTGTATAAAAGAATATGCATAAAGTCTTGGTCCTTGATGACTTTTCGACTGATCGAATATAATTTTTTTAAAACTTAAAGGACAAGTCCACCACAACAAAAAGTTGAATTGAATAAAATAAGAAAAATCCAAGGAGCATAACACTAAAACTTTCATCAAAATCAGATGTAAAATATGACATTTCAAAGTTTTGCTTAATTTCACAAAACATTTATATGCTCAACCTGGTCGGTATGCAAGTTAGCAGATTGATGACTTCACCCATTCACTATTTATTTTGTTTTCTTATTATATGAAATATTCTAATTTTCTCCTATTGTCATGTGAAACAAAATTTTATTTCTCCTTGAACATGTGGAATTACCATTATTTTAACAGTTCAGTGTTAAGTCGGGTTCTTGATATCAAAATCGTTTAGGGTTAAGATGGTCCTTGATGTAAAATCTGTAAAAAAAAAATGAAGTAATTCAAACTAAAAAAACCCAAAGAAATAGTAAGTGAGGTATATCATCATTTTAAAGGATGTTTTATTATATTATCTCAAATCAACATACATACTTTGTACAAACTATTTGAAACATAATTATAAATTATACAATAAATCCATTACAATATAATTATACAACTTATACATCAAACTTCAAAAATACTAGAAATTAATATACTAATGCGTTTCAGCAATTACAAAATGAAATATTAACAAAATATGACATGATCAGAGAGAAAAAAGGATAAAAGAAAAAAGGATTATGATTTTTTTTTTTCTTTTTTTCTCAGCCCTTGTCATTCCCCCCCACCCTCCCTTGAACACCCCCATCCCCTATCCGGTGGAGAACTGGCTCTGGGCTCCAGTATATGGTCTAATATAATTTAAGTTTTCCCATTTACAGAAATGGATTGTAAGAGTCCCCCTCTTTGTTGCTAATTTCTTTTCTTCTCTTTGATCCCCCCTAATACTATTTTTTATTTCAATCAATGAAGGAGGTTTTTTTTAATTCTCGGTTTTTGTAAATAAGATATTTAACTAAAATCAAGACATGATTAATTAATTGATATTTACCTTTACTTTTCTCCTGCTTCCCGAAAAGAATTTCCTGCCAACTAAATTTATCTATTTCAAAATTTAAACTTCTTGCACATAGATCCCAAAGTGATTTTGAAAATTCACAAGTATAAAATAGATGTTCATATGTTTCTTCTTCCCTTTCACAAAATGAGCATAAATTGGTCGAAATAAGACCAAAACGGAGAAGGTGGTGGTTAGTGTATAAAATATTATGCAAGAGTTTATACTGGAACTCCCTTAATCGACTATTCAGTGTGCAATATCTTAGTCTTAAAAATATACTTTCTATTTCCTTATTGGTAAGATCATAATTCGTTCTAATTCTGTCAAAAATGGAAGGTTTAATTTCATTTTTATATAACAGCTGTTCGTATATTTCTTTTGATTTTAAAAACATCAAATTAGTCATTTTCTTACCCAAATTGAAATCGATTCCAGAGTTATGCTTTGCATTCATTTCACTATTGTTCTTCCAACTAACAGGTAAACAGGCATAAATATGCTTAATCTTTTCAACATCATTTGCATCTAAATTCAAATTAAGAAAATGTGTATCACATTTTAGTTTACCGTTATTGTCCAAAATATGATGCAGTCTATAAACCCCTTTATCGTATAGAATCTTATCAAATATACAACTCCCTTTATATCGAACAAGCTTATTATTAAAAATCACCACTTTCCCAAACTCTGTACTTCTAGTATGTCTTATATTTACCCACTCTTCTAATAAGTCCATGTAAAATTTGGAAGCTGTTACTTTCAATAAACCTGGTATATAGTCACATGAAAATAACAAATCTCCACCCAAATGTTTAGTGGCAAAATTAAAGTACCGTTTCCATTTCATTTTTTCATTTTTTCGTTAAGTTCGTTTTTATCTATCGATTCAATTCAACAATTTTCTGGGGTAGACTTGACCTTAAAATAGTTCTAAAGCGTCTACATGATATATCCTGAGTACCTAGGGTTGCAAAGGGCTAGAAACTTTTCGGATTTTTTTTTTTAATTTCCATGGAATGTTTTAAGAATTTTCAGCTGCTGTGAATTTTTCGGATTTTTCATTTTTTCACAAAAAGTGATAAATTCTGTATGAAAATACAAAATTATAAATTTATATCCTCAAATATTATACTTTCCATTTGTATTCAAACTATTCTCATTCTTTAAATTGCCCAGGTTATAAAATATTCATCAAACTACTGTACATACATGTAAATACATTATAGTACATGTATCCAGTAACATGATGGAGCATTGTGTACAAAATGAAGCTTTTCAATTCAACATATAAAACTTTGCATTTTCAATTCAACAAATAAAACTTTGCATGACACTATTTGTCAATTTTCTTTCAAACTGTTTTATGTGAGAACCTGCCAGTATATATAATAACATGACAAGAGAACATTGTCCCCTAGATGTTGTCCGCACACACAGACACTTGTTGAAACTTTGATCCACAAGTGGGTCTTCCCACTTGTTGATCGAGGTTTCAATCAGGGTGTTTGCCTGCAGACTAGGATTGCTCAGCAGACTAATCCTACCAGCAGCTATGGCACTGGCTTTAAACGGGAAAAATCAGGTCCAGAAACAAAAAAAATTGTTACATCGCTAATTCATTTCTGAGATGCCCCTCTCCACCCCTAAAATGGGGGGGGCAAGAAATAACAGTATAATGGCTGACTTTGGAAACAGTCAAGATAAATCATTTTTCACAAATGGGACAACACATGCACTGAGTTTGTTGACCTTTGACTTTGATTGAGATTGAGAAACTTGCAGTGGCGTAGCTACGGGGGGGGCCTGGGGGGCACGTGCCCTCCCCTGAGATTTGGTGTGCCCCCCAAGAAAAAATTGGCAGAGCAAAACAAAAAAAGAGGGAGAAAGAAGAAAGAAAAAGGAAAAGAAGAAGAAAGACAGAAGAAAAAAGAAGAGGAAAATAAGAGAAGGAAGACGAGTGAATGAAATAATGTGAGGGGAAGACTTGCAATTAAAAAAAAAATCTTTTCATGTTTTACTATATAAAATTTTTGCTGGCGCTTCGCCCCATAATTGCCTGGTCGATGGGATTTATATCTTGCTCAATAGGCTGATTTGGAGCAAGTTTTGAAGTCAATATGCAAAACATATTCTAGCTCGGACATCGAGCTTTCATTATTTTTTTTTTCATTTACAAATTTAAGTGCTCTGTAGAATGTCCGTTTTATGGTCTACATATCAGCATTTTAAGTTCACGCTGCGTGGTCACATTGTTTGATTTGCCAAGTTCATATTGTCTACGTGTATTCCATAATGTTCCATTAAACAAATGTATTCAGAATGCCCAGATTTTAGGTCTAAATATAAAACATGCGCAATAGCCTGCATGTTCTTTATTTAAAATGTACTTAAATTATCCAGTTTCACATCAGAATATCAATAATTGTCTGCCCATGCTTTATGATCGCATTATTAATGATACCCAATTGACTGTATCCTATTTATGACTTATAAAATATGAATAGAGTGTCCCGCTTTTAGGTCTAAGATCTCAATTTTCTTCCTCTCGCGCTTCGCGCTCGCATCAATTGTTTAGTTACATACCTATCCCATTAATTAATACAAAAAGTGCTTAGAATGACCATTTTTTTAGGTCGGAATGTCAAAAAATTTGTTCGCGCTTCGCGCTTGCATTATTGAAATATATGCCGTCTTCGTGGGTAACTGTAAGCAGTCCTTAACAGGTCCCTTTTTGATAATGCTAGAACAGTTGATAAAAAATTCTGTTCGCGCTTGGGGGTACATACGAATCTTGTTCAGGATCACACATAACATTGCCCAGAAAAATAAATTTTCAGGAAAAAATAAATTAAAGTAAAAACAAAATCGCTCGCGCTTCGCGCTCGCACTTTTTATAAGGCTTATGAGATTATTTTAGGTTTATGTTGTTTTATAAGAATAAAACTAAGAAGTGACTGATAAAGGTGAAGATAATTTTGGGCCCCGTCCCCTATTGGCGAAAGTCGGATCCGCCCTTGTGGACACATACACACACACCGGAAAAATTCCCGGTGACCCCTGAAAAAGCAAGGACCCCCCAGTGCCCCCCCGGGAAAAAAATCCTAGCTACGCCACTAGAAAACTTGTTATTAATTTCATATATTCTGTGTTATCAAATGATAATCTCTTATCAGTTTCATTTAATTTGATCTAGTATTTTTAAAATAATGAACAATATGTTTATTTCTAAGAGGATAATTGTACTGAAATAAACTTTATTCTTGAACCAGCAATCTGTGTTTATACTCATCAAATTAATGCTACAAACAGCACCACGTTTTCACTTCTGCTATGCAGAAATGGATTAGAAATAAAGTAATGATAATGAAATAATAATAATAGTTATAAAGCTAATGACAACAATAATGTTATAATCATTATCAATAATGATTCGCATTATCTGTGAAAAGATCAGAACATCCAATAGGCATCATTCAATGTAACACCCTTTTAATTCCCAATCATGTCAATATATCGCGACATCTTCCTGAAGATCAAGACTTGTAAGATAAGGGGGGGAATACCGTTGATATTTCAAGGACCTGACTAAAATGCTTAATAACTTCATAAATGGTGGCTGGCAAATGAATGAGGGTGAAGTAATACATGGGATGTGAGGAGCAAAGAGTGTCAAGGCACATTTCAGTAAATTGCACATTTTGCAGTTGACCAAATGTGCCTTAAAGTTGTATAGGGCGTTAAAGGCAGAAAACTTTGCGAAGACTTTGCAAATACTTTGGCAACTTTGCAACGAACCTTGATTACACAAATCGATTCAACCATCTCTTTCCAACTGCTCCCTAAATTGGATCCGGCTATGGGACTCTGAGGGAAAGCGAAGGTACCGCGAATAAGATTTAAGACAAAGGTTTAGAGTACCAGTGTCCGGAACTGTACTTAAGCTGATTAATGAATAGTGATCACCAATAAGGCATTGTCTGTTTATTATGATGTATATTTTGAGTATTTGTATTCGATTATACTGTATATACGATTCAATAAAACATCTATAAATTGTTTTATTGTTTCATGGTTGTAGAATACGTTATGAAAAATTGGAATTAATTCCCATCATGATCAAATAACTGACATCAATCGAATTTCTTTGCAATTTAAATAATATTCTATCGCAATCTCATTCATGAATATATCAATCACAAACAGCTCAATTCATCCACTGATATTGGTGTTTAGTGTTTGAATTCAATTTTTGTCAAAATATGAAGATAATCGCAGTTATTGATGAATATATAGTGATGTTATTTAATTATTTTTTTTATTTCAATCTCTGCTATTTCTAAACGTTTGCACATTGAAATCATTACCATTTCATTATTACTGCTATTCCACATGTTGTTTTATACATTTAATTACTTTTCACAATCAAAGTTTGTTTTCCCCCTAAAACAGGGTCAACGGAACCGGGGAGGGGGGTAGAGGAGCAAGTGCCCCCCCCCCCCCGCCCCGGATGCACGCATAGGATCTACTGCATGCACACGTATACTGAAAGATAGAGGGATTGAGTTGGTCACGTAGGTTGTGCACCAAGATTCTTTACTGTCTCCGTTGATATTATGAGCGTGATTGTCGATTACATGCTTATTTTCTTGGCTTTGATGAATTAGAGAATGAAGTGATTGAAGGACAAGTGAGTAGTTGCTGTTGTTGTTGTTGTTGCTGTTTTAACTTAAAAGGACAATTGGGGTAAGAGTTCAAGTTTAAAATCAGTCAATATTATTTATCCAATAAAACACATTTTCATTTTATAGCCAAGATAGGCTTTAAGAGGGAGAAGTTTGTCGCCAGATTAGAAGGTACACTGTAGAAAATGTTTAGTAAAACCTTTACCGCCACGAGGGTAATTATGTGTCCAACCAAATTTGGGCAGTATTTTACCCAACGTGGAAGGCATATTGTCCAGTAAGGTTAAAAACAAGCAGCAATTACTTTAGAATGGGCAAAGTTTTCATCACACTAGATAAATAAAGATATCCAAAAGAAATGCCGAATGTTGGTTGGGCATTTAACAATCCTCATGGAGCACTTCTACCCCAATATTTTTAGAGTGTAACTGCAAGTGTGAGATATATTCACACTGTGAACCACATGCCCTTCACCGACAAACCGGATTGCTTATCTACCAGACAAGCCCTTCAATACTCTTTACCTTTCGAATGAAGGGGGATTGATATTCTCTTTATAGAAGCTCCTAAAGATGATAACTGGTTGACAACACTTTCAACGACACCACAGAGTCCGGGATCTGCTTTAGGGTTACTAAGTCCTTCTTCTAATATACCAATAGATATACCAGATATATTAGAACCTTCAAGCTAAATATAAGCAAGCAAGAAAAAAATATCGCAAAATTAGAATTAAAAACAAACTTTATACTGGGGTTAGGTGGCCATGGGGGCAAGTGCCAAAAAAATTCTTCGTTATCATAATATGAACAGACTTTTCTTTTTAATGACTGTGTGCGATCATTAGCGCGACGCTATATGCAGACGTAGCCTGGTGAGTTTAAAAAACAATAATAACGGGCACAAAATTGCAAGTGTCGAGCGAGCGAAGCCAGCCAGCAAAATTTTCCAAGGGTACTGAAATGCATCATGACCTTGATTTGAATACCTGAAAGGGAGACATCAATATTTGCAAATCTATATGTTTACATTACTAATAAAATGACCATAACTTATATTTCATACAAAGAAATGTTAAAAAGGTCACCTATGAATTCATAAAAAATGCGCTTCTGTCCGATTCACCAACAACCTTAAATTTATGCACATAACATCTCGTCAATTTTTTGGTATCTCATTAATACTTTTAAGACTTAGTAGTCTCAATACCCATGATAGGCTCACTTTTTAAATGAGTAATAAGTGTTTTTTATGGTTTCGGCCATGATTGAATTTATAATTTCATTGTATTTTCTTTTCATATCAAATTCGCATTAAAAATAATTCTGATAATAATTATTGTTAGTCTACTCCTACCTCTTTGACATACTCATGGACTTGTATGTGTTTGCACTGTCTATGGTCGTTACCGTTGTCGTATCCGGCGATCACCTGAAATTGTATTTCAAATGGAGATAAATCATGAGCAGCCAAAGTCAAATCGGAATTTAAAAGTAATTTTCCTTATCACCACATCTCGCACTGAATTTATTAGTCTGTAAGCACTCTACTACGCAGAATGATTATCATGTCTTAATTAGCTGTTACCTGCGTTTCATGGAATAAACCCATGCAAGGTTTCCCTTTGCATCATCTGAGTTGAAAGCAGTAAAGCAATATAATTCGAACCCACGCTCTCAAGGTTAAGGTTACAGCTCCAAGATTTAGCATGCTCGGCGACCGGGCGGCGAGTTTTTAGCCAATTTCGCCCGGGCACCGACCGACGGCCGTCCGGGCACCACCAGGTTTTTGGGGCATCGCTCGGTGGCCGCTCAAGATTTAGCGATGAGTTAAAATTCTGGCGGCGCCTGTTCACTTTTCACTCGCCGCCCGAAATACGCTCGGCGCCCGGTTGGTCGCCGTCCGGGCGCCGACGTAATCGAGCGGTCGCCGTCGAACGATTTAGGTCGAAAATTGAACTCGTTGGATCAGATAAGTTCCCCGATTTGATCCAGATTTGGCCTTGATCAATGGGTAATCGACCGGTCACTGCTCGACCACCGCTAAGATTTTTTACAGCCCGCTCGACTTCAACAAAAATCGTTCGGCGATGCCTTTATTCCAGCGGCGCCTGAGCAGGCTACTAATCGGTCGGAGTTGTGAGTTGTGACTTAAACCTAAGAGACGGAAGTCAGAACCAAACGCACGAGGAAACCTTCTTTTTTCCTATAGGGCTGATATAAATCAGGGGGGGGTAAGAAAATGGAAGGGGTGTAAGGCTAAAAGAAAGAAAATATGATGAGTATTTATTTCTTATGTTAATTTAAGAAAAAAACGAAAATGCAACCTTTGTTGCTCTCAGAAACGACTCACAGTTGCACTTAGCATTTCATTTGGTTGCGGTCAATTTGTAATGGTAATAAAACAAACCTCAAGGAGCGTAGCACAGTCCCGAACAGTTCTCGCCATGGGTCCAAGATGGTCAACGGAAGGCTCAAGAGACCAAGCCCCAGTATAAGGGACTAGTCCATATGTTGGCTTCAAACCAACAATACCAGTCCAAGCTGCGGGAAGACGAACAGATCCACCTTGGTCACTTCCAATGGCCATATCAACGTCACCAACTAAAACCTATGTAGGGAGAAATAGTATTTCTTCTTTACATCAGCACACGCGGGTTTGCTTTCCAGGTTTACGATATATTGATTTTGTGATGCTGAAAATTTACATTTCATAGGTACCGTTAAAGGAATACTCCAGGCTAAGAATTATATGATTTGAACAGATTTTTTAAAAAATCAGACAAAAAAACACTGAAAATATGATCATATAATCGGCAAGGAATAACAAAGTTATGATATTTTAAAGTTTTGCCTTATTCCGGTGAAAACGTCTTGTCTTCATGAATATTCATTGAGCAAATTTTTGATGTCATATCCCCACTTGTTCTTTGGTGTTTTATTATAGGAAATGAGGTTTACTGGTTAAGTGCATTAGATATTTATTGCTGCAACTTATTTAATTATAAGCGAGACATATCATTCACACATGTATGAAATAATGAAACAATTAAGATTTCATGTAATAACATAAGAAAATGGAAGGTGGGGATGTGATATCATCAGCCCACCTGATGAACATTCATAACGACGTGCACGTGACCGTTTTCACAAAATATTGTTTTTAACTTTGAAATTCAATAACCTCGCTATTTATTATCAGAGTTTGGTGAAATTTCCAGCATTCGGCTCTGTGATATAAATATTTCAGCCCGGAGCATTCCTTTAAAGCCTGTGTATAGCTTTGGTAAAGGGTCAATAATGTGATTGATAATCGAATATCATCTAATATGACAGTCTTACTGAAGCGTAGAGACCGTTAGATATTTTTCCAACTGCACTTCTCTGAGAAAATTTCAAATATTCAAATATTGGATATATAGCGCCCTCTCTCAGCGATGCTTGTTTTAAATTTAAAAATGGGCATTCAAGCATTTATCTTATAAATTTAGTGATTAGATATCCAAAAGTTACAGACAAAGAACATATCTTGAAAGTTTCAGCCCAATCCATGATTTGGAATAGGATTTAATTGAAAGACAAAAACACACAGATATTTTAATTTGATCGGGTGACCCGATCAAGGTAAATTTCCATGTAAAATCGCAAAATTTATCCTGTAAAACACATTTTCATTTCATATCCTCCTCCACATCATAACTGTTATAGGGCATATCCATTCATATTAGCTAGCAATGAATTGGAATAGTGATAGGTGCATTTTGGTGGATTTACCAAAACTATACACAAGCTTTAAGCATGTTAAGTTGTACGGCAGAAAATAAGACTGCATGATTACCGACAAATTTTGTAATGAATAAACTATGATCGTCTTATCATGAATCAATGTGGATGCAAAGGACAGTTAGCACATAGCTAGGGGTCAATATATCATAATCGATCTTTCGGTTTTATCATCGTTTGATTTTACTCTCGTGAGTGCAGTGTCGGAAAGCTCAAGTATGTCAAAATTCAGTCGACGTCGAAGCGTTGTCGACGTTTTTTAATATGAGACGCACCATTAGCCGTCAATCGACACTGACTATACTCGGTGATTTCTTAAGATTTATGGTCCATCGAGGGGGTGGAGGGGTGAGACGGCCCTTCCCCCATAGGCTGCTGTACAAAATTCGAAAACCCTTCCGTCCCCTCCCCCAATCGCCGCCAATGCCACTGATGCTAACATTTTCTCATTTATTGCGCCATTCAGTTTTTTCTATATTTGTATGTAGATAATCATTCAACGTTTATCAATTAGGAAATATATTATTTAATCACCAAGTAGGGGACTCGACTTTTGGGTATCCAAGGGATGGGGGCGAGCCGGCCCCGCCCAACCCCGTATTTTTGGCAACAAAAAATGTCCTTTTAACTTGATAGAAACGCTAAAAAAAAACAGAAAGAAGAGTACGAATGAGCTATTATACCCATGTTTTATTTACAGCCTCGTAACGGCCGGTCCGATCCCAGACCTACTTGCAGTGGCACCGCATTCTGTTAGTTCACAAAATGTAGGTAAACCACGCTACCGCACCTGCGCGCATCAAAACATTCCTGCGCACGTGTCTCCTGCACTCCATCAACGGCTGATTTGCTCTGCATAGGATTATCATATGTGCATAAGTAGGCTGTAAAACAGTATTTAAAAATGCTGAAAATGTCCCGTTTTCAGGCAAAAACCCAAGAAGAGAAGCAATCTTATTGGAAAGAGTAAAATGAGAGGAACAATTAAAAAAAAAAGTTTCATCAAAATCAGTTATGAAATAAGCAAGTTATGGACGTTTAAAAGTCTTGTACTTTCTATGGGGATCCTCAAATTTGCAAACGTGCTTCAAAATGGCTGATTTTGTGGACAACTCTCCATTTGTTTTGTACACAAATTTTCAGACTTTCCCCATCATTTTACATCTTTCACATTATCTCCTTCTGACCTTGACATATGTGGTGTGAAGTATATATATCCCCATGACAAATGTTGTGCTCAGAAGGAGGCAAGATGCAATTTGAAAGATAATGTGGAAAATCTAAAAATTTGTGTACAAAACAAATGGAGAGTTGTCCACAAAATCAGCCATTTTGAAGCACGTTTGCCAATGAGGATCCCCATAGAAAGTACAACAGTTTTCAAACTCCCATAATTTGCTTATTTCATAACCGATTTTGATGAAACTTTTTTTAAATTGTTCCTCTCATTTTACTCTTTCCAATAAGATTGCTTCTCGTGTTGGGTTTTGGTTTCCTTTAATATTAGCAGATTTCGATCTCTCATTAATCAGATTGAAAAATAAGGTTCACGAATTCCTAATAATGAAATTTTCCTTATTTTCAGACTGGAATATCGATATCGACAAGTTTCATCTCGCGATTAGGAAGAAGTATATAGTCATTTTCATATGATGACAAAATGTCCTTACAATTTCCCCGGGTGCTTGGTCTAAATAATATATTTTTTTAAATCGGCTCGCGCTTCGCGCTCGTATCATTCAAGTACGATCAATATCCACTTCACAATTTTCCTACGATGCTTGAAATAGTTCTTAAAATTACCCTCTTCAGAACGCCTTCAAATTTGTTAAGCTCGCGCTTGCGCTTTATTGATTTTCATAATAAAATAAATGAATCTAGAATGCAGATTCTAGGTCTAAATCTAAAAAACACAGTTTTTTCATTATTCAAAACGTGCCTGAATTATCCAGTTTGATATCAGAATATCTAAAATGTTATGGGTAACTGCAAACAGTTCTTACGGTCTGTTTTCCTTCAGGCCAGAACGTACTATATCAAAACTTTCTGCTAGAGATTCGCAGTAATTATTTAGTTACATACACAGTTTGCTCAGGATCACAATCATTGCTGTTCAATTTTTACGACAAAATACATGAAATTTCCGTAAAAAATTAGCTCGCCCTTGTACTGTTCAATTAGGGCTTTATATAACAATATTTTTGTATGTTTTGTGAGAATAAAGCTAAAAAGTGATTGTTTTGACTAACCCTTCAAAGAAACAAATAAAAATAAACTTTGAGCGGCCGATCGGGGAAAATATGGGTACAAAAAAAATCGCCCCCCCCCCCCCCCGTTATTGGCGAAAGCTTGATCCACCCCTGCGACCGTTTGCGATCATTTTGGTCACAATACGTAAATGTTGCGCACAATCGCAACGGTTGGAAGTAGTCGCGCCACCAATTGTGAAAGGGGCCTTAAACCTACCTGATATACCGATTCAGATACAAAGGAAACGCTGGTATCAATATTTACTGCGCTCGGGTATTTTATTTAATGGGTGAATTTCCTGTTTTTCCAGTGTGGATGGCTTTACATTTTATTTTGTAGATTTCACTATTTAAGGTGAATTTCTGAAGTTAGCAAAATATTTACTACATGATTGAATTTTTATAGGTATCAATAGATGGAGACATACTGCAACAGCACTGCCAGAGCTTGATCCTCCACATGATATTGTGGTATCATGAGGGTTAAATACTGGTCCTTTAGCTGCTGTGTAACTGCTCCCAGATAAACACAGATTTTCACAGGTTGTCTTGCCGGCAATAAATCCCCCTGGTGGTGAGAATTCAACGAAACAAGAAAAAGGTGATGTCAAGTTTCCTTTAGTTTGAAGATTTACTTATTGACACCATTCACTAAAAATACAGATCACATCCAAGAAAATCCACATATTTATACAGTAGAAACAAAGACATGAAAGATAGACCACTCCATTGCAAAATATCGTACATCCAATTAGGCAATTAGAGGGGATGAGAAGAAAGTAATGTGAACTATTATAAGAGTTCTTCTCTGATATATGACATTAATTTCATATGTCTTACTCTTGGGGGTATAAAAAAGGAATCATCATTAGACTTGTACTTGCATTTGTTAATTCAAGTGTTGAGTTGTCGAAGCAGTTTTCTTCTCCTATACAAGCCCTATTGCAATTTAAGATGAAAATTAGTATTAGAAATTAGTATTATTAGAAACTAGTATTCCTCACCCCCCCCCCCCATCACGAGTGTTCATGATCATTGCTCAGTGATCCAGTTATAGCCTGGTACATATAATGTGCCTGGTTGCCAATATACAATGTTACAGGTTAATTGCTAGGTCCTATATCGTGACACTTCTTTATTCATATTATTTTAGTTGAATAAATAGACGGGTCAATATAAGACCAAAAATACCATTACCTGGAACAAATGACAACAAATGGTTTTCAACCATGGCCCTGGGACGCAGGGGTGCTGGGGTGCTAAAGTATCCGCAATATTTTCCTTAGGGGTGCTGTGTATTGTATGTTATTTTCCAGGCAGCTCCCCACCCCCCCCCCCCCCAACGTTAATTTTTTAAAATAAAAAATGCATTTTTAGAATGTCCAGATTTTAGCTGTAGATCTATACACGAGCATGCATGTTTATTCAGATTCGTGCAGCTTTTTTATTATTAAAACGTTTAGATCAGAACGTTTATCAAAAATTTTCTGCTCGCGCTCCGCGCTCACATTTTTTTTTTAATACCCAATGCCCCATCCTTTTCTTGATTTGAAAAACATGAATAGAGTGTCCCGTTTTTTGGTCTGAATTCTCAATTTTGTTTCCGCTCGCGCTTCGCGCTAACATTAATTGTATAGTTATATACCTACAATGTTCATGGTTACAAAACGTTCATAGAATGTCCAGTTTTAGGTCAGAAATTTTCAGGACATAATACATGAAATTGTCATAAAAAAATTATACATTATAATTATATATAAATGTACATGTTCTTTTGTAAACCTAAAGCTAAGAAGTGACTGTCCTATATTTATTTATATTCATTATATATGTGTGAGAGTATGTGTGTATGTATAAAAGAACAATGGAAAACGCAATTGTGTCCCCCCCCCACACACACACACACACCTTTGAGTGGTCCAGTATGTTCGAAAATCCAAGATGGCTTCCAAAAATGGAGTATGATATTGTTTTAACTACTGAAAAAACTATGTAGATTGCTCAATATCCAGTAGTTTGATTTTGTGTCTATACCATGGTTACCAAGTTACAAGGAAAGTCAGGGGTCTGGTATATCCAAAAATCCACGATTGCTTCAAAAAATTGATTCTGAAATGGCTTCTAATACTTAAAGCAGACATAGCCCACTTCATATTGGCCCGAGAGATGTACTTTCGATGTGTAATCCATGGTTTTTAAAGTCAAAAAACTAGTTGAACGGACAGTCAGTGGTCAAACCATACATTGACCCATCTTAAACTTGTTAAGAGTCAACCAATTAAAATTATAATAGGTGTCGAGACGATAATATATTTTGTACCTTCTTCCAGAATTCTATTGACAACCGTTGCATCAAAGTCCGGTGTGTATCCTTCAAGCGCGAAGCATCCATTCATCATCGGAACCCCTGCTACTGCTACATTATCCTTGATTGCTATCCGTTTTCCTGCCAATTTACCACATCTAGATCCCTGGATCTCGCATTTCCAGTACCTGTAAGTGGTAAGGGAGTATAGCATCGGATTGAGGGGGGCAACGGTCCTTGTCCATTATTTTGACACATATTACCAGCATTCATTTGCGTATGTTTGTGTGTTTTTATTCCTTGTAAAATTAAATGGGTATGCTTTAATTAAGAGCCGAATCAAGGTGTTAGAAATAAATGTACTCATGTTCTGAATTGACAACAAATCGAAAGACTGATATACATGATATACTTAATAGATAAAGTGGAATTTATGAAATACAGCGAAAGCTTATACCCAAGGTAATCAAACACCGTATAACCTCTCTTATGAAATAAAGACCTCGAATACACACATAGTATTACCCCCCTAACGTTTAGAACCATTATGATCATACCATGCATTATAAGGATTTTCTTGTTGGTTTGGTCTGTATCCAGGCAGTCTGGGATATTTGGTTGGTAATCTTGGCTCCATCAACCGCTCTGCATTGTTTATACTTTCGATACTTTCTCCGATTATCTCTTTGTAGTTCTAAAATTATCAAACATAAAAATGGAAGACATGAATTTCAATTTAATCCAGTATTCACGTCCAGTTTTATTTCATTAAAGAGAAATTAATATGAGAACAAAATAAAAATATTTTAAAAATAATGGACATCAACATAGCATCATTTAAAACAAAGAAACAATTATAAAATAAGAGTTGTCACATAGTTATGACAACAGAGATGAAACAAATGAGTAGAAACAGTAAAATAAAAACAATATAAAAAAGTTTCTTGAAACGCACACATGCAAGAGAAGTGATCATTAAAACAATATTCATGGTAACATAGTTGATAGTACAACATAAAATCTGGCATAAATGGGAGATGAAGTGAACGAAACTATTAATTTATTTATTTCTTTGATGAATTCATAACAATTTATTGATCGGAAATTGTTCGGATATTCATTTGCAGAGAAAATTTTAGAGTTCATTGTAATGATTTGCCAAAATCTATAAAGTACAATATTTTATTGAACGGTGTGGGAGAATGGCCGGCGGAGAAAATCCGCTGAATTAAAAAAAAGATTATTGTACGTGGTTTATCAATACAGACACGTGAAAGAACTTTATATCTTATGTTACGTGAACATTGATATGTTTGTGCACGAGGTATATATATGTGTGTTTATCTGAGGGAGTTTTTGGCAGGGGCGGATCCGGAATTTCATAGGGAAGCAAATTTGAAACCATAAGAGCATACGCAAATATACAAAAACATACCCTCACTCATTTGCACAAATTTCTTTTTAAGCAATGTTTGAATTTAAGCATATCAATAAACAATTAATTCATTTGCGAAACGCGCATTTCTCAATTCTCAGAATACATTTATATCAACATTTTCTGTTTGAATCCTATTTGATTGGCGGTTCTCTTTTCGTTCTCATGTTATGTAGGCCTTATTGGTCATTCTTTTTATTTTTTCTATATTTTATTTTATTGTATTTTATATGCGCTGTCCTATAGAAAAGCTATTTAATAAATAATATCAAAATATCTGTTCATCAAACCTGAATGTCTTCGTCTTCATAGTGAAATCCAAGATCATGTGCAATATCTTTCAACTGGCCATTGGTGGGTTTTCTTACCGCAGGACATACGTACAGGTCTAAAGGAATGAATTAAAAATGATTCATGAATTAGATGGAATCTTTCTGGGGCCCGTTTCTCAACACCTGGACAAGTTAGTGATATAGCTTTATCCACCAACCACGAAGTTAGTTCCAATCTTACTAAACCTGTTTCTCGAAAGGCTTCCTAACTAGAATACCTTGATATCGATATTATCGGTAAAAAGAGCAGACGACACGTAGCCTTAGTCACCAAATAGCATAATTTTCAAAAAGAAAAATGATGACAAAATTGCAAATATTGTGATGAATTGGGAAATACCTTCTTTCAAAAAATATTTTCAAAAATAATAGCACAGGTTAATTATGCATTATACATACTTAGACCATGAAGACTGGAGCATTCAATTGCTGAGAAAATTGAATTATGAATCATTCATTTCATGACTAAAAACTCACAAGTGGACGTTGAGATGGGTCCCCCGGGATATCCAATTTTAATAGTTTACGAAAGTAAACCATAACGGTTTCCTTTGTTAAATGATGATAATTATACAGTCTTTTATGATTCCAAAATAATCAAAATATAGTTTACCATAAAGTTTTTAAATCTTTGATACAGAATCATACGATTTGATAAATTCTATGCATAAATTAGAGATAAAATTTATCCAAATGTTATAGGGTTCTGAAAACGACAAGTACGAGTCCATTTATGGATGGCCTGACGTGGTAGAATCTTTATCGATTAAATTATTTTACTTTTTTCAAAATAAATGTTTTTTAGAAGTTTTACTAACAGTTTTTATAGTTTCTTAGTATTGCAATTATCATTGAATCATAGCATTATCCCACTTGCTTTGTAATGTAATTTCAACCTCTATGATTGAAATACGTAAGATTATAATTTTCTAATTTCTAGGAACTTTTGCATGTCATGGTCTACCCACGTGATGCTACCAGGTCACTAAGAAAGAAGTTATGACAGCTCTGGAGGTGTCATAAATATTTAGTGACGTTGTTGTACCCGATCTTGGCAAAGAGGACTTCGTGAAACGGTTAGCGGACAAGTAGATCACTATTTCCGATTTAGTCAAAAAGTTTGACTTATGACGGTGTTGAGAAACGGGCCCCTGGAGATCACTTAAGGGGATGGTCAGGGCTGAATATGTATATCTAAATAAATAGAGTATAATTAACAGAGCAAAATGCTGAAAGTTTCATCAAAATCGGATAACAAATAACGAAGTTATTGAATTTTAAATTAACAATATTTCGTGAAAGCAGTTATATGCACATCGTCATGAATATTCATTAGGTGGGCTAATGAGACTGTGGGGTTGACAAGGAAAATGTCTCTAGTTTTTCACTTCCGTGGTGCGCCAAACGCAACCACGGTACTTGGACATGATAATATGTAAAATATTATGTGTGAATACATGCAGCATGTTGCCATTGCTAAATTCTGCTCCTAAACACAAAATTAAAATACTAATATGCGAAATCGTACCATTGATTCGACTGGAAATTCCGCCATTCACACCGGGTGTTAAAGGGGAAGTTCACCCTGACAGAAAGTTTATTGTAAAAATAGCAGAAAAATTACTGAAAAATATTGCCGAAGGTTTGAGAAAAATTAATCAAATAACTAAATAGTTATTAGAAATTCTATTATTTGATTTTTTACGTCATATGCGAACAGCATTCCTACATAGCGAATGGTAAAAAATAAATGAAATGTCATTTTCTCAGAAAATTGAAAATGGTTTTCACTGTAACTTTTGTATATCAATAGACAAATCGTTTCACACCCGATCATGAAAAGAAAACAAAATCAAGTCATCAGGAACCATACAAAATTTGAAATTTATGCATTTTATATCACACATGGATCAGCTGCTCGTTTATGACGTCACAAATCCAAAACTTTGAACTCTAATAACTTTCTGACTCTTTAACGGATTTTCCTCAAACCTTCACCAATATTTTTTACTATTTTTTCTGCTATTTTTACAAGAAAGTTTTCTTCAGGGTGAACTTCCCCTTTAAGGACTTCTGCGAACGCGTGCAAGCGTGTACAATGCATGTAACCTCGTTCGCGTTTTTTTTTTTAATTCGCTGTACACGCTATACGTATCAGTCAGTCGGCAAGCCCCTATGTTAATGAGCAAGATTTATCCAAGTCCTCTCGTGGCTGAATTCATGTCCCTGCAAAATCTCGTGAATTGTTAGACTTTCTTTCTCAAAGAATTTAACCACTTTTCCTTGAGTAATATTCATTATTCTTTGTACCATGGGAAAGAGTAAATGTTACTTTTTTTATATTTCTTTTGAATGTAATATTTCGATAAATAAGTTAATGTTTTACCTGAAAAGATGCATCATACAAAATTTTCTTCCTCTGTTTTCATTTGCAAATTGTGCAACATTTTGCGTTTTAGGCACAAACACTATTTATATCATCAGAAAGCTCAAATTCTATACTTTCTTACAATGTCACTCTTGACATTTGGCATCTTTTAGATGGGTCAGCAGCCAGCTTTTTCCATCAAGATGCAAGACGAGATTTCTGAAATTTCTGAGTAACATAAAATCCAGAGTTCTTATTGGCTGAATAATGTTTTCAAAACAACAGGCGCGGGTAGTTTGAAGAGATTACCACATGGTGAGTGTGACCTTGTAGATGTTCAGTGTGGGGAACATTGGAATTTGCGTGGGTGTGTGGTCTCTGTGAACAATCAGAGCGCAGTATTCTTTCTTTTGAGCTACTAAATGTACTTGTCCTATGAAAAGCTGGCTGCTGACCCATCTAAAATATTTACATCTTCTTATAAAAATTATATCATATCAAAGCTTAGATCTTCAACTCTATCATGATCTTAAAATCATCTGTGCTCAAACAGAAATCAAGTGTGAAAGCAACAAATTTTGTTGCATGAAAAAAAAATTCTTGATTTAGATCAAAAGTTTACCCTATATTTCATTATTATTTTATAAATCCAAACACATGACCTAAAACAATGATTCTTCTTCTTTACAAAGAAACCAAAAACATGAAATTTGGTCAAAATTTAGAGCAGCAATGGCCGAATAAAAAGAGGTGTTTTGGTTACAGAATACAGAATCTATGATGGCGGATAAGATGCCGTAGTCTCCGTCGTGTTTTGACAGCGAAAATGACGATTTACCACCAGCAAATATATGCTACATGCACGTCTTACCAAGGGAGAGAGCCAGTAAACTACTTTCAAGTAAAGAGCTAGAACAAGCCTTTGCTGCATTCATTGATGTAGACTACCTTGGACTTCAGAATAAAAATAGCTATTCGTGCAGCAGAGAAGTTTGCGATTGACTTGCAGCCATAGGCGGCGGAAGCGGGGGGGACGGGGGGACGTGTCTCCCCCTAAATTTTAGGTGGGGGGACGGTCCCCCCCCTAAATTTTTTATTGATAATCTTCTTTTTTTTTTTGCTTGTCAATTTTTTTCCTGCGTCCCCCCTAAATTTCATGTGGCCCCCCCTGAAACGTGTGTTGTCCCCCCCCCCTAAAATTTCGGTTGATGACCTTTTTTTTTTTTTTTTTTTTTGCTTGTCAAAAATTTTTGGGGCGCTTGTCCTAAATTCCCCTAAATTTATTGGCTTCCGCCGCCAATGCTTGCAGCCCGGGCGGCTCCGGGAGACCGGCCCCACCAGCATTTCAGCAAGATCCGAATGGATCAAACTAACGTTATAGATGTAACGCGTTACGTCTTGCCCAGAGCCAGTTTAGTTATCTCTGATTTAACCCCACCAGAATTTTTCATGAAATCAGAGCCACACTTTTGAGAACTCAAATATGCATATCGTATTCTATTTGAACCATGTGTTGCAGAAAAACGTATGGGAATGATAACACAGTTGGGCTTAATTGGGAGAAAGTTCATGTAAATAACTTGTAAGTCCACTATAATGACACGTGTGCGCTATTTTATTTCAAGTTATTTCATAAAGCAATAGGTTTGAATGATTTCCTGTATGAAATTAAAAGGAAGGACTCCCCTAATTGTTTATTTTGTAACAGTGACCCGGAAACCTATTTACACCTTTTAATTGAATGTCCTGTTGTGAAACCCATTTGGGATAAAGTTATGAAAGCTATTATTAATGAGACCAAAAGGCCTAATTAACAGAATGTTTCAAAATTTGAAAAGATGTTCGGTTATACTGATGATACATTCCTTACACGTTTGTTTATTTTGCTTCAATTATATTTATATTTGTTAATTTCAGAATAAACCACCAAATTTTGATTGCTATAAAGCATATTTGACCTCTAACAAGGATATTGAATATCGTATTGCCAAGGAAAATAAACTTACGAGCCATTTTCGGAAATGGAGATTTAAGTTGTAAGATATTCACTTTTAATTTTTGTAAGTGAAGAATATATTAATATGCCTTCTGAGGATGGAAATTTGTTAATATCTAATAGGTGAATCACCTGATTACCTGTTATTTACATTCTTGCCTTTACTATACTACAGGGGATGAGGAATACTTAGAAGTGTCGAGTGACTGCTTTTACTACATGTTTATCACTTATTCTGTTGATAAGCTGTACTTTTTCTTATGTAAACTAATGATGTGTATGCTGCTTTTTTATTTCTTATTTTTATTTTCAAATTAATTGTATTGTTTATAAGTGATTTGTTAAACAAAATCATGAAAAATCAATTTTTTAAAAAAGGTCGTCAATACCTGACAGGACATACAGGCTGTTCACATATTTTGTTGGCCTAATATAACTTGTGATTGACCTGCAACTATTGTTTAGAGATTGGTTATATTTCCTTTGACTGAGGAGATCTTTCGAAGACAGTACCCGCATACTCTGTAGCAGAGAATAATTTCATGTTTTAAATCCATTGACCTTTGAATTCAATTCAATACAAATAAACATTTATTTTCCTCCATTTTACAGAATTACTCATTTTTGTTAACAAGAATTCACATGAAATCAATTTCCATAAAGAATATAAATATAAACAACTTATGTGTACAGAGGAAGGCGTCGGTCCCTAGGGCGGGATACGCCTGTGGACAAATAAAATATATACAATACACAAAGTACAATACAAAGATAAGAAGGGCTAGGAATAGAGAAGAGAAGTAGGGAAGAAAACGGGAAGAAAACGAGAAAGGGAGAAGTGAGCAGGAAGGCGGGCATGAGTTACCGAGTACCGAACAAAACCGAGTACCGATGAAAAAGTGACTTTGAAGCCCAAGGAGTTCAAAGTCACAACTTTGAATACAACTTAACCTTACCATGTTCCTAACGAAGTAATAATGCAAAACATAAATTTGTATGTATATATTGAGGTCAATGATCCTTTAAGTCATTGTCTTTAGAGTTCGACAGAGCAGTGGCCGCGGAACCAGGGTGACCAGACGTCCCGTATTTCCCAGGATTGTCCCGTATTTTGCTTCTTTGTCCCGGCGTCCCGACAAACCCTTCCCGGGACGCCTATTTGTCCCGTATTTCAGAATATTAAACAAAATATATTTAAAAGTGACGAATTTTCATCAAAGTAACCAACAGATGATGAAGCAGAGACAATAATAAAATCGATAAATAAACTTATGCAAGTTCTGCGGTGATTTTCTTGCTAAACATCGCAAACGAACTGGCCTCCTGCCAGTGTGTGGCAGCCTGCTTGCTATAGGCATGTAGGATCTAAGCATATTTTCTGCAAACATGCCAAAATAATCACAAAATCGGCGGGAAATTTGTATAATGATATTATGGGTTCTCAGATTACTGATTTGGAGATGTGCAGATCGGAGGAACAAGTTCTTAATGAGTTTTCATTACTAGATCGATCAAGTTGTTTCAGCTTTCGTTTTGAGTCTTGTTGTGTATGATGCAGCAATGTTTCATCCAAGGGCGCCAGAAGCGGGGGGGGGGCACTTGCCCCCCCAAATAATTTTTTTTAATGTGCCCCCCTGAAAGTAGAAAAATGATTATTATTTAGGGACAAAAGCAAACGAAGGCACTTTTCTGACTGAAAATTGTCATTTCCATTGTCAAAAGTGACAAAAAAATTGTCCCTGACGGGGCAAATACATTATCATTGTAAGCCTCTTTGATAAGCCCCTTTTCCATCTTATTACAGTGTGATAACGTTTAACCTTTCAAAGAATACATTTCAGACTAAAAGCGAATGGCAAATTGATAGTGGTCGACCAATGATTAGGTTTATAACTCTATGATGCTGGCTGTGTCGTCTGACAAACGCGCGGTCGCCCAGAAACGCTCAGACCGGACCCGATATCACAAACGCGCGTGAACACATACTCGGACATATCTATGTCATAGCTGTCAAGCCCAGAAACCATAACATCTCGAGAAACTTGTTTCAATTACAGTGCTAGCAAGTCAGTGCCCTAAAGAAAATTGGGACCTTTCGCAATCATCACGGACGCTAGTATTAGGGTCCCCTCACACAAAAGTTAACGCTTAATCATACACTTGATTTTTAAGATTGATTATGCATTACAGTCAATAGAATCAAACGTAGAAAACTGCTCTACGATCAATGCTAAGCTTTGTGTAACAGGGGTGTTAAAGGCCCTACAAATCTGCTTTTCGTGTGCAAAATCCCTTTTCGCGACACCCGTACCGCATACATGCATGTATATTACGACAGATGGCTGGAGATATTCAAAATGCAGGACCTAAAATAGATTTATGACATGGAGAAGAAAGTGGTTTTTCAAACAAATCGAGAACATATTGAGTGAGGAAAAACTTACTGAATGAAGGCTTAAATATAGATCATTACAGTCCATCGAATCGATATTATATTTAATGTGGATTATTGGTGGATCACTGGCAATTGATTTCATGGATAAGATCAACCTCTCCAGCCGAACATTTCGCACGCGTTGATATGTACACATCATATGCGATACCTTTGAACTCGTTTCCTTTTGTTTCTTTGTTTCTTTTGTTTACTCCTTATACACAAACGATATGCCTCTCGCACACGATGTGAGGGGCATTACGTTTTACATTCCCCAGAAATGGGGATTAGATTCAAATTCCGGGGGGACCACTTCCATTGATGAGTGGATACCAGGCACGACCATGGGGTATCGAAAAGTACCCTAAACATGCTAAACAAGGGAAGCAATTCTTTTCCAGATTATGAAAATGCATCTCTTAACAAGTATTTGGCTTGTGAAACCCTACAAGTATTGAATATATCCCTTATTTCAGCATTCGTTTTGACACCCTTATAACGATACATAGGCCTATATACGTAACGTACCTGCCCACTCTGTCCCCTTTTACGGGTGGTCGCTACTGGTATCCACTAATCAATGGAAGTGGGCCCCCCGGGCGGCCTCTCGAGCTCTAGGAGGAGTCAAATGTGGCTTTGGAAAGTCGTCCTCAATCGGATAAATCGCTGTTACCATAGTAGCAACCAGAATTTTGCACACGAAACGCATATTGAATGTTTCCGTCGCAGATGCGAAACGAAAAAAAATCTCATGTCACACAATTTGCATTGCAGGACTGAGTTTTACGACCATGATGACGGGCCCAAAAAGTCCCTTCCAAAGTCAACTACCGTTGTAAATAAGCGTCCGCGTCCTCAAACGAAAGGTCGGGAATACCAAGGTCATTTCAGCTCAATATAGACATGTTATCAGAAAATTACACAGAGAATAATCACGTGTAGAGGATTATAATTCATAATTTGTGAAAATGGTGAATCCCACTCGAAAGCAACTTGAGATAATGTTTAGACATGAAAAAAAATAAAATCATTTGTGAAAGTGTTTTCTTGACCGGACTCATATCATCCGAGATATGAATAAACATATAAATAAAGAATATAAAAGAAAACAAATAAGCGTTACAGTACTGCTCTACTATGAAGAAAAATCTTAAGATATTTTCACAGCCCCGTATTTTCCTCTATTCCTTTTCATTGGCATGATTGGAAGGCGTTTTGTCTGATACTATTTCAGCTCATATGATATAGCACTTATGTATTTTAGATTCAAAAACTTCTTCCCAATACCTGTTACTAATCACATCGAGATGGCAGCTATGTTCTCTGGTTCATCCCAGCTTTTCTTATGGACGTTTGCAAATGAAGATGAGAAAGGTCATATCACACTGTCAAAAATATTGTGCCCCCTTCGGGATTTTGCCCCCCCCCCAAAAAAAAAAATTAAAGTGTTCCGGTGCGCCTGGTTTCATCTAATTTTTACATAAAAAATCACTTTGAAATTTTATTCATTTCTAAAACTTTTTTTTTTAGTCTTAAAAATATATTTGAAAAACACCAAATTTCATTATGATTTTTTGTTAGATGCTTGGATTTTTTTTTTGCTTTAATTCTGAACTTTCTCTTTCCTTCTTTTCTATTCTTCTTTCTTCATTCTTCTACCCTTCCTGCTTGCCCGTTTGTTCCATCTATCTTGATTTCCTATTTGCCTTTCCTGATCTTTTCTCTGTCTCTGTGTTTATTTTTTCTTTCTTTCCCCCTGTTTTTACCTCTCTTTATCAAATTTCCTTTTTTTATTTTTCATTCTTTCTTTCTTTAAACTCCCTCTCCCTTTTAATTCTTTCTCTTCTTCCATTGTTTTCATTCCCTCCTCACTTCATTCTTTCTCCCTCGATCTCTTTCCTCTTTTCTTTTATTCTTTATTTCATTTTTCCTTCTATTTCTTTTCCTTATTCTTTCTCCTCCTAGCCCCTTAATTCCTTCCTTCCCTCCTCACTGTTTTCCTTCTTTCTTTGTTTCTTTCAAAGAATTAAGGAAACATGTTTTTTCCTTCATGTTTTCTTTCCTCCTTTTTCTTAATTTCTTTTTTTCTCTCCTTTATTTTGTCTTTCACACATGTATTCTTCTTCAATTCCTATCTTTTCCTTTCTTTCTGTATTCAATTTAAAGAATGACAGAAACTTTTTTCGCTCTTTTATTCTTTCTTTCATCCTTTTATTCTAACTTTCTTTTATTTATTTTTTCCCTTCATTTTCCCCGTAATTTTTTTTTCTTTCTTCTCAATTCATCTCTTTTCTTTCTCTCCTTCATTCTTCGATCACCCTCCCTTCCACAGGTGAAACACTGTAGCCTTCTTTGTTGATCTTTTTTGTCGATTGTCCCGTATTTCATTTTGTGAAATCTGGTCACCCTGCGCGGAACTGCTTTCAAAGTGGGGGGCTGACCATGCCAAAAATCACAATCATATGTTAATTTTTACATTTTTGTACACGGTTCTGAAAAAAAGTGGGGGTAAAGCCCCCAGCCCCCCCCCCCGCTTCCGCGGCCCCTGCAGAGGTCATATCTGACTTACATTTCAATTTTGAATTGGATATTATGACAATATATAACAATGGTGAAAGTTTAATGATTTCATCATTATTTCAGTGATATGATCAGACTAGTGAGTAGCCTTCTACTACAATCAATCATGAAAAATTCTCACAATGGCAGCCATCTAGCATTTATGTAAATTAGACGATATAACTACCAGTTGGATTTTTTCTGGTCTTTAAGTATGGAAAATGCACTGTTTCGAAATAAATTCGTTGCAATGTTTATACAAGAAAGGCCTGTTTATCATTTTGGTTTTATGCAAATAAGACCATGAAGACGTCTTTCCACAACTTGGGTTTTCCTGGACTGTTAGCGTGTCATATTGGAGACTTAATAAAATTGCATCACGGTGAAACAAAGTATGTTGCAATTTATTTGAGGTCAAACCTATTTTTTCCTTGGACTAATGGGTGCAGCCAACCAGGAGACGCCCATGCAACTTTATCCCGGGTAATTGATAAACTAGGGGGTTGTTACGAACAGAACGTGTTTTAATTACCTTGTCATAGATTCGATGTTTGGTGACGTCGAAGCGGGGAAAACGTTTGCCCTTGAGGGCGTTTCTCTTTGGATTCTGATTAATCTGCTTCGAGGGTAATTTCCAGTATGCCCGAATCCCCGAATATTCACGGTAATCCATGCCAGATCAATGCTGTAAGTTTTAAATTGTATCTTATTTTGAAGTTAAGATGTAAGATGATTTTATGAAGATTTTTTTGTAATGATACGGAAAAGGATAAAAATGAAAATTTGATGATTTAATTTGGGCTTGGTTACATATATTAGGTTACTCGGTAATGTGTATAGACATAAGAAATTGTAAGTACATCTACGGTAAGAGTTTATGCAGCAAAAATGAATCTAGATTTATGGCACTGTTGACAGTAGAATCAATAATAAGACAAGAGGTTTATACATATCATTTAGTGGGGTAACTTAACCCTATCTAGGCCGAGGGGGTTTGAGCCAACCCCCCCCCCCCCCTCCAACGATTCGCGCAACATTTTCGCCGCGAGAATTTTTTTGACCGCGCCGCTCGCTGACTCTTTACTTTCGAGTCTTGCGCAACATTTGAGACCAGTTTTACGTCACCCGGGTATGCAGTTCCGAAATTATGCAAGTGCATGTCAGACCAAAAATTGCTCAAAAACGTGATTTCATGTACAAAGTCAAAGCAAATTGTGTTTTCAGCCAAATATCATAAATGTACGATTACTTTAAGTTTTGCTGGTCTAAAATTTATTCATTTTATGGTGTTTATAATCTCAGAAGAGTCCCAAACAAATTTCATTTTAAAAAAATGAAAAACAAAAGGGCTAAAAAACATAGAAACACATAAGAAATTGCAAAAAAAATATATAAAACATGGGAAATTTATCTGACATCGCATTTTTTCCTGTACACTTGCCAAGAACACCACAAAGAGTTTTTACACCAATAATTAAAACATTTGGAGCTTTATTAGGGAGATGAAAAAGTATGATTTCTCAAACTAATTATGCATAAATTAGCATAATCACTTAATAGCAATTTGCATGAAATAAATTACTATACGATTTTGTGGATTATGTCCCAGACAACCTGAGTGCCGGTTTTCGGCGCGATCGCGCGGTCACCGGCCGAGATATCAAGGGGGCTGGGAGCCCCCAAACCCCCCTCCCCCCTCCCGGCCATACGAATTCCCAAAATGGGTTAATTTCATATGCAACTTACATGGAGTATAAAGGAATGATATAAGTAGGCAAATTTGAGTGGAATTTATGCTCTTGTGTACAACAGTGGTGAATTAATTCTTTACACATTTGAAACTGGTTACCATGGGTACGATGTTTAAACCTTTGTTTATTATAATGTTATCAAGGCTTTACTTGTTGAAATATTTATTGATGACCATTTCAAGGGTAGGCATTGGTATGTTAATTGTGGTATGAACAAACTCGATATATTCAGATTCATTCAGTTAGATCAAAGAAAACTAAGCATACCCTTTGGGCTTATACATTTGCAATTGTGTTATAATGTTGACATTCTAGACTCCTTATTTATGATTGTTAATTTTGTTTCTGAACTGCAGATTGAACCATCATTTGTCATCAATTGTCGTCGTCATGATTTCGAATACTTGTAATCAACGTCATTGTTGGACTGTGGAATTTTAAGTTATTGTGAAGTAAATGAGTGTCTTAACTCATCTGTGCTGGATTATTTGATTGGTTGATGAGGGCTGAGAAATAATGACGTTAACAGGGATTTTCAGTTTTAATGTTTATTATCAAGAATTAACGGTGTATGCATATCATACCGCCTGTTCTTCGCCCTCTGTCGTTCTTGTCTTACGCCCTGGTGTAAAGAATGGGTGTGGTATAACTGAACCCCGACTATAACCCTATATCTAAGATGAAATGTAGCCCAGCGCAATTGTCGCGTCACCACCCCCCCCCAAAAAAAAAAAGCACTGCGAGTGATTTGCAATGTACTTTTAGAGCTCATACAGATGAATCATTTCGTCAGAAACGTATTCTGAAAGTCAGAGCTCTGTCCCGCTTAAACGTGTTATAAAGCTATTCCAATATACTTATCGTTCATAATGCCCTACAAAAATATAAGTAATAATTATTCATTTCAATAATAGTAGGGCCTGTAGGGAGACAGTTTTCTGGACTGAGGTTATTATCCTTGGTAAATATGCCGTTGTTATTATTATCAGTAGTAGTAGTCGTAGTAGTAGCAGTAGTAGTTGTAATAGTAGTTGTATTAGTAGTACTAAAACTAGTAGTAATAGTAGTAGTAGTAGTAGTAGTAGTAGTAGTAGTAGTAGTAGTAGTAGTAGTAGTAGTAGTAGTAGTAGTAGTTTTATCAATATACAGTCTAATGACTATCATTTACCTAAAATCAGATCTATTTACAGGACTGGAATCGCGATTGTCTGTCTGGACAGAGCATTAAAGGGGAAGTTCACCCTGATAAAAACTTTGTTGTAAAAATAGCAGAAAAAATAGTAAAAATTATTGGTGAAGGTTTGAGGAAAATCCGTTAAAGAAGAAGAAAGTTATTTGAGTTCAAAGTTTTGGATTTGTGACGTCATAAACGAGCAGCTGCCCCATGTGTTATGTAATATAAAATGCATTAATTTCAAATTTTTTATGGTTCCTGATGACTTAATTATGTTTTCTATTCATGATCGGGTGTGAAATGATTTGTCTATTGACATACAAAAGGTACAGTGAAAACAATTTTGAATTTCCTGAGAAAATGACATTTCATTAATTTTTTACCATTCGCTATGTCATGTATGTAGGAATGCTGCTCGCATATGACGTCACAAATCAAATAATTGAAATTCAAATAACTTTTTAATTATTTGATGAATTTTTCTCAAACCTTCGTCAATATTTTTTTATTATTTTTTCTGCTATTTTTACAATAAACTTTTTGTCATGGTGAACTTCCCCTTTAAACGAGGCGGTTAATCTGAACTAATTTGATTACTCATTAAACAAAATCCTTTCTTAATTCTTACTGATTTAATCAAATATCTTATGAACTTTCTTAATTACCCATGGTCGTACTGTTTATTATTTTAAAGTTAATATTTGTACATGTATAATTTTGTGTCCATTATAGTGTGAATAGATTTTCTCGGGGTTTTTTTATCGTATTACTATACAGTGCGTATAAAAAAAGTTGACACTTTGAAAAAATCCTGTAAAATTCATTTGTAATATCCTGAAGATTTTTCCACATTCTAACATTGGAACAGATCCATTCAAGTAAATGACGATATAACTGTCAAAAAATGTTTCCGCTTGAATGAGCACTACGTACTTTTGAAAAGTTAGTGAAAATGATTGGCGCAGAACTTTGAAATAGTTATGCCAATAAAAGAAGACCTTAATCATGAAGAACACGTGGAATTTAGCTAGTAAAATTGATTTAAAGATATCTTTTACCTTTTTTAACTTGTTTCCCTGCCCAAAACACTTCGAAGAGTGAATTGCGCCCCACCCCACTCCCCCAGACACCGAGGCCATCGAGAGGATATTTGCTTTACACTGAGCTGTGATTTACATGAAATGGCTTCGGCTTGATTTTCATTTTGCTAATCAATGTTCTCAGATCCAGCTGGCACAAAAAGGGTAAAGGTTGTACTTACTAAGTGTTGAAATTTTAATTTGGGTGGCAAAGTTGTTACAAAATGCTTGAATGTATCTGTTTTATTTCAATTGACTAAAAGTGCAAGGCAAATGTGTGAAAATGTTTCTCTGGGTAAGTTTGATTTTTCCCTTGACACAGCGTGGAAACAAGTATTTCTGCACATATTTCTGCGACCTTTACAAAAATGGACAGTGCTCACCCAAGTGTAACATTCTGTCTAAACTTTTAATGTCATTCGATAGATGAGACCCAAAACCATGATTATATGTGGAAAAAATTACCCACATGCTGTATATTCCCATGGCGTTTTCAAAGTGTAAAGTTTTTTTTATATGCACTGTATATTCATTTTGATAGTCATGATAGTGGGCCTACATCTTACAAGCTTTGCTTTTCAGCAGACCCGTCCACCTTTTCTATGTTAGTGCGTGTCGAAATCTGCTTATTTCATGCAGACGAAGTATTTTTTTCCAGTTGAAATGATTTGTTATCGATGAAATTTACTTTAAATTTGTGGAATATTAATCTGAATATGAATAAATGAAATGAATATGCAACACTTACATGAGTTACATGTACACATACCATGCATACTGTTTTAAGCTCTGCTACCTGAATAAAAAAAATGTTAGCATTGTTGATAATAACAAGGAAGCTCCTTGATAATAACTATGGAATCTATTACATTAGTCCGTCAATTATGGTCAATATTTTGGAGTCTAGGTTCTTCATTTGGAGTGTGATCATATACATGCAGCTATGGCCTTCAGTCGCCATCATTTTATAGAATATATCTAGATAAAACATCAGTTCTATATCCACTCACTTGGTAGATGCAAATCAAGCTTTGAAAGTTTATCATCAGACACACGGTTGCTTCTTTGTGACGTCATTTCTTCTTATGTTGTGCACGAACTCTTGATTATTCTCTGCAGTGCCTTCGTTCATAGAGTGTCGTCGATATCTGTAGTCAGTTAATATAAAATTTGAGTTAAACTAGATTTCGGAATTCAGCTTTCGCTATTAGGGAGGTGGAGAAGTATTATAAATTTTCCTGATCTGCCGCTAAAAACCGTCTTCTGATTTTTTTTTGAGGGTGTAATTAAATACTGAAGTTTAAAGCACATTTTTAGATTTGTTCCCAAAAAGAGAAGGTGATACTACCTGAATGATTCGAGTGCGGAACATGAGCTCAAGAATGGTGACAATTCCAACCTGAAAACTGGATCTTTTAGCACTGTTTAACATGTAGGAAAATTGTAAATCGGATATGGACCTAACTAGATCAATGATGTGAGCGCGAAGGGCGACTGAAACTTCTACTGACCTAAATTCTTTCTATTGTATCATGACTATCTTATATTTTTGCGCCGCCAATTGGTGGGATGTGGCTGTTTCGCCCTCATCCACCGACCTGCGTTTGAATTTGACAGCCAGTTTTCATCACATCAGACAGAATATACCAGCATCCATAATGGGTCAGATGCATAAAAAGTAGCCATTGCTAGAAAGTAATTTCTTCAAGCACCGGCAATTGCTAGCCATTGCTTTATTGCTATTTCGCTTTATGCATACACTTTTTAGCAATCGTCAAGTAAATGCTACCAGGCAATTAGCAATTGCTTGAGCTTACTAGCAAAATCATTTGGTAGCTCGTTTTTATGCACATGGAATAAGACAATCAAAATCAATTGCTACTTTTTTATGCATTTGACCCATGGTCATGTAAACAGTACGGACGTGAGAGTACAGTTTTCTGAAGAAGAATAAAATGGAATTAATGGTCCACTTTGCAACAATACAGTAACGTAATAGCTTTAAAATACGTGAGTTGTTGGGTTACCTTTGAAAGGTCTTGAAGGTGGAAAGATGAGCCAGAAATTTCCTTAAACAGAAGTGTCTAGCAGGACTTCAAACAGTCTAAAAGAAGGAGAACATTGCATTAAGACGATGGGTCAGATCCATCAAAAGTAACCATTTCTTTTTCTAGGCTTTTGCTTGATTCCGTATGCACGTATGGTAGTGCCTGAATCCCTTTCTTGCCTTCAGAAAGCAATTGCTAGCGGTTTGAACAATAGCGACGTCACGTTGGTGCGAACTACTACTCACAGAAAATGCGGGACTCGGGGCGGTATGGATAGATAACATTTTCTATTCGATATACAGTGCGTCCCACAAAAACCGAAACCGAGGTTTAGCGATGATTTATCATAATTTAATCACAAATACAATAGAGAAATAACCTATCATTGTAAATCTTGGAATCTGTTCTTTTAGGTGATATACGATAAAAGATTTCACATCTACGCATGAGTAAGTAAAATCAATTTGAAGAAAGGAAAGCAAAAAGTCATTTGGCAGGGGATATCAATATTTCAAAAAGAAAATCACACACCTAAAACGTTCAATATCCACTCTTTATTTTAATAGCTAAATCGCAGAAAATTCAAGAAATAACAATGTTATGTTTCTTCGTAACAATGCTTATATTTCCATATAATTTTATGAAACAAACCAGTTTTCACCGGTTTCCCACCTACGCTATCGCACGAGAGTACTTTAATAATATAACTGAAATGTATAAAGGTTATAGTAAGAAATTATGGAAAGAAATTAATAAATTTACAGGACAGAAACAAAAAATAATGATATACCCAATTCCCTGAATGGGGATGATTTTAACGATTTTTTTTTATGAATGTTGGCAAGAAAATTTCAGACTCATTTAAAAACGATGATTTTGTTTGGATTCATCCTGACAGCATTTATACTTTTACATTCCAGTGTGTCACTAGTGAAAAGGTAACAAATATCCTTTCACAGTTGCCGAATGACTCTAATCTCGACATTTTAAATTCAGATACCAAACTATTAAGTATAGCGCTCCTTTTATAAGTGCATCATTGAGTGTAATCTTTAATGAAAGCCTGTCTAGCGGATCTATACCAGATGACTGGAAGATCGCTCGAACCACTCCAATTTATAAAGGTAAAGGGGATTTGGATGATATGATTAACTACAGGCCAATATCTGTTGTATGTCATTTGGCGAAGTTACTTGAAAAAGATGTACAAAGTCAGTTTCTTTCCTATCTTACAAAACACAATTTCATAAACATTGAGCAAGATGCATTTTTACCTAATCATTCGACAACTACATGTTTACATAAGATATTAGAAGATTGGGATGATTCTTTCAACGAACGTGGGATGGTTGGTGCTTGTTTTGGGGACATATATAAATGTTTTGACTGTATTAATAATATCCTATTGGAAAAAATGGAAAGATATGGTGTTAAAAATAATGAGTTGATATCAGGGTGACCAGACGTCCCGTATTTCCCGGGATTGTCCCGTATTTTGCTTCTTTGTCCCGGCGTCCCGACAAACCCTCCCCGGGACGCCTAATTGTCCCGTATTTCAGAATATTCAACAAAATGTATTTAAAAGTGACGAATTTTCAAAATAACCAACAGATGACGAAGCAGAGACAACAATAAAATAACTTTTGCAAGCTCTGCGGTGATTTTCTTGCTAACCCAATACATCGCAAACGAACTGGCCTCCTGCCAATGTGTGGCAAGCTAGTACTAGCTAGGCATGTAGGATCGGAGCAGATTCTCTCCACCAAACATGCCAAAATAATCACAAAATCGGCGGGAAATTTGTATAATTATATCATGGGTTCTCAGATTCCTCTTTCTTTATTTTCTATCATTCTTCATCCTTCTATCCTTCCTGCTTGCCTGTTTTTGTTCCATCTTTAATTCCTATCTGACCCTTTCTCTCTCTGTGTTCATTTTTCTTTCTTTCCTCCTTTTATTACCCGTCTTCTTTATCAAATTTCCCTTTTTATTTCCTTCATTCTTTCTTTCTTTAAACTTTTTTCTTCTCCCCTCCCTTCCTCTCCTTTTTCTTTTATATAATACAACATGATATATTATTCATAAATGTAACATTTCTTTCCTCATTTCAACAGTAAGGAAACCACAACGTATTATTACTAGGCAAATCTAATTACCGATACGGAACCTGCATGAGGATATTGACGACAATTCAGTGAATGGAATCAAAACAGAACATATACTTGTATATTTATAACAAAATCGAAAGAAAATAATCATAAAGGGATCATGTGAAGATACGGTATCGGGTGTAGGATTTTAATAATATAGTGTTATAAATATTATGTCAGTCAAATTGATTTTAAAAAAAGTCAATCTATTGGTCATCTAACAGTACCGGCATGTATATTGCAATGCAGATTTGATCTCTGCAGCTTTGATTGTAGGCCATATACACTGTTAAAAAAACCCTGATTTTACAGAAAAAAGAAAGAAGATTTTGCAAAAAGCGATATCAGAATCTTTCTGTAAATTCATAAAACATGAATTTTCTGCAATTTTACAGTTACTGTTTAAAAAGGGGAAAGGGTGTTTTATTGAAGGAAATTTGTAAGTGAGGTTCCATATACACCAAATACCAATTTGCTATAAGATTACGCTATATCTGGTAAGATTACAGGTGTTCTCGAGACTCTGCTGCAGGAACTTCATTTATTTGAGTGTAGGTCATATTTGCTTAGAATAACATTTCATTTGATTAGTGATTCATGCCAAAAAAAATATTTATCAAAATGCTTTTTGTTGTGTAATGAAAAAACATATTATGCGAATGCTACACTGTTAGAAAAAATAGAAGAAGTTCCTGCAGCAGAGTCTCGAGAACACCTGTAATCTTACCGAATTGCGTAATCTTACAGGAAATTGGTATTTGATGTATGGAATCTTACAAATTTCCTTGAATAAAACACGCTTTTCCCCTTTTTTAAACAGACCTGTTCTGTTAAATTGCAGAAAAATTCTTGTTTTATGAATTTACAGAATGATTATTACGCAATTCGGTAAGATTACAGGTGTTCTCGAGACTCTGCTCCAGGAACTTCTTTTATTTTTTCTAACAGTGTATGAATGCAGAAGAAAAGAATACATTAAATCAAATATATTGATTATTCTGACCTGATGTTGCCATTAGTCTGCCTCTACACTGCCAAAACTCTGGTGTTGATTTAACACCAGCCGGGAATCTATATATGTCCATACCAGGGAAGTGTTAAACAACACCAGTTTCGTTTTGGTCGAACACCAGATATGTGTTTATAATTACAGTCAACACTAATTAGCATTAAAAAAGCATCGCTTTGATTCCAAACTGGTGATGTTTCAATGCTTCTCTGGTGTGATTCCGGGCTGGTGTTAAATCAACACCGGAGTTTTTGCAGTGTAACTCCACGATTGGTCTATTTCATTCTGATGATGGATTGATATGGTTCGGATAATCTTTAGTGAAGAACAAATGTGTTCTTCATATTCACGTGTAAACATATTATGGTTAGGAGGCGCGATTGCGATATCTCAGTCGGTATATAGAGCGGGGGTTCGGATTCCGGTGACCCTTTTTATTTCCTTCATTGTTTCTTTAAACTTTTTTCTTCTCCCCTCCCTTCCTCTCCTTTTTCTTTTAATTCTTTCTGTTCTTCCATTATGTTTTCACTCCCTCCTCACTTCACTCTTCCTCCCTCTCTTTCCTCCTTTCTTTCTTTCTTTCATTCTTTATTTTATTTTTCCTTCTCATTCTTTCCCTTACTCTTTCTCCCCCCTCCCTTAATTCCTTCCTTCCCTCCTCCCTTACTGTTTTCCTTCTTTCTTTGTTTGCTTCTTTCTTTCAAAGAATGAAGGAAACAATTTTCTTTCCTCCTCCTTTTTCTTATTTTTTTTCTTTCTCTCCTTTATTTTGTCTTTAACACATGTATTTTTCTTCCATTCCTTTCTTTCTTTATTCAATTCAAAGAATGACGGAAACTTTTTTCTCTCTTTTATTCTTTCTTTCATCATTTTATTCTAATTTTCTTTATATTCTTTTTTTTTATTTTTTCCTTCATTTTCCCCTTAATTTTTTCTTTCTTCTCAATATATCTCTTTTCTTTCGTCTTTTCTTTCTCTCCTTCATTCTTTCGTTCACGGCCTCGATCCTTTCCAATTCTTTATAATTGTTCACAGGTGTAACACTGTGTAGCCTTATTTGTTGATCTTTTTTGTCGATTGTCCCGTATTTCATTTTGTGAAATCTGGTCACCCTGGTTGATATGGTTTACTAATAACTTATCAGGTAGAAAACAAATTGTTTATTGTCATGGAAAATCGTCTAAATTTAATCATTCTTCTGTAGGAATGCCACAGGGTAGTGCCCTGGATCCCCTACTTTTTCTTGTTTTTATTGATGACTTAAGTGAATGTTTATTATCATGTTCATGCAATATATATGCAGATGATGTTGTTATTTATATTTCTGATAAAAGTACCGAAGTCATTACTACTAAATTACAGGCTGATCTTGAAAACATAAGTAGGTGGTATAAGAGAAAGAAATTAAAATTTAATGTCGACAAAACGTATACTATGTTATTAAAACGAAACACACAATCTTCATAAGAATTAAACATACATCTGGATAATAGCATTATAAAACAAGTAAAACATATTAGGTATCTAGGAATCGAAATTGATGAGATTCTTTCGTGGATTTTGTATGTAAAGAACCTAAGTAAATCTTTAGCTTTTAAGTTATTTTCTTTGAAAAAGGTCAGTAATTTCACTAATACGAATGTTCTAAATAAAATTTATAATTGTACAATTCAGCCCATACTGGATTACTCTTGTTCAGTATGGAGGAACTGTACTGTCAGTAATAGGAAAATTTTGTTTAGATTACAAAAAAGAGCAGCGAGAATAGTTGAAAAGAATTATACTCATAATGGTATTGACATTATTAAGAGATTGAAATGGCAGGTTTTAGAAAAAAGACGAAATTATTTCCTTGCATGTATTATGTATAACTGTGTCTATGGATATGCTCCGATACGTTCATGCATTGGCGTACCGTGACCCGGAGGAGACAAAGCATTGGAGGGGAACAGCATTGTTCGCAAACAATAGAGTGCCCCTCCTATGCTTTGTCCCCTCCGGGTCGCGTATTTTTTTTTTACACCACTGCTCCGCCAAAATATTGAAAAACCCCACAGAAACGGCTCGCGCTAGAGTCTAACACGTTGACCACACACGTTTCGTCGTACACATCTTGATTTCGTTCAATATGGTCATACAAAACAAACCTTATGATTTCAATATAGATATATAGCTTTTTAAAAGCGTTTAGTTTGTAGGGACCTAATCGCACTTATGGCACCTCCAGACATTCAGATACATGAAACAAAGAACTAGCGAGGGTTAGCTGCAGATAGACAAGATTTCTTTTCTTCGTCGATTAGAATTTTCACCTCTCTGATCTTCAGCACTCACCCTCTCTCTCTGAGTCTCTCCAGCATTCTCCGTTCTGATTTAGGCGACAGTGGTCTCTGCATTGTCCTCTTGCTTTTTGCCCAATACAAAAAATACTTTATTTTGTTGTCATTAAATCCCATTAAATTAGGCACAATCACTTTGTCGATAAATTTGGTCTGTAATTATTGATAAGTACACCTTGATACCTTTGCTTTTCTCTAGTTAATTACACAGCACATAGGGACTGCTTCTGCAGTGATATGCGCTCTAGAAATATGATTTTATATTAGTCATATTTTGATCATTATTATTATCATTTTTATTTGGCAGATACGATCTTCTCTCTACCTCTCTATTAATTCTTTCTTTCTCAGTTTTTTAAAGGAAAGTCTACGCCAAAATAACTTTTTTTTTCAACGGGACAAGAAAAATCAGATTGACAGAAAGGGCATAAAAAGTTTGAGGGAAATCGGACAACTAATAAGAATGTTATGAATTTTCAATGAAGTGAATATCACCAAGCGATTACCAACTTGCTGACATCATAGGTGCACGACTAACCATAGTTCATTAATCATTACTACAAAATTTATTTTTTTTCGAAATTTTGATTTCCTCAAAACTTTTTCCAGGATATCTAGATGATAGATATGCTTTTCATGTTTCCATTATTACAGACTTTATCATATCAATTTGTTGTGTACAAAAAACGCTCCTTTTATAAGGCATAGAAATGGGACGTTTAACGCACAGTCACTAATACGCGCCGCTGTCTTCGCATCGTGCAGGCAGTCTATGTGTATAGTGGCGGGCTGCTACATTGCGGTGCAGGGGTGTTCAACTTACATATCGTGAGCGCACTCAGCTGCGTGTTTTCACTTCTTCTCCTTTCTCTCCTTTTCTTGTAATTTTTCCTCGCATTACTTGTTTTCATAAATTTCCCTCTCACTTTCCTTGTTTTCTCACTCCCTTCAGTTTTGTAACTCTTCTTGATCACTAGCTTGCATTCATTGGCACACCCCCCGGTCAAAAATGGTACGGTTCTATCCAACATACACTCAAGTCGTCGCTGTACGAATAGTGAAATTCTTCACGCGCTGCGTTGCCTAGCTATGCGTGTTTACTGTGTACTGTACTGTGTACACACAATGCCATCGGCTGAACCGGCCGCCAAACTATAGTGACCAAAATTGCAAAAGCTTTTGCAAATGTGAAAAGTGACAGAGGTTTTTTTTATCCAATCAAAATCATTCTTAGGTATTCGCAATCTACAGCATTTTCTGCAAAATGTCTTTTTTTGATAGGGTCTATTGTGACCTATGTATTTTTTTACAACAATGTGAAGTCGCACCAAACGTTTCGTTTCCCGCACTTGCCCATTGGCTCATGTACAAATGGATTTCCAAAATCATCAAGAAAGGTTCCAAAAACCTCAAAAGTGACAGAACTTAATTTGACTAAAATTGACTGAAAATCATATCATGTTCAAGGTGAGAATCTGCTCTATTCTATTCTGTTTTGATAGATCACCTTGTTGACGCGTTTGGGAGATATCTTAGTAAATCCCTCATAAACTGCGTATTTTCTATTATTCTCCATAGGGAAATAATTTATCACGCTACGCACTGCAAAAAAGGAGCGCAAACAAATTGATATGAGTTCTATTTAACAACCTTGAAAATATGAATTTATGATTCAATATTTATATAATTGAGTGATTAAAGGTGTAAAAATATAGTCAAGCTCAATATTTTGAGTTCATTATATTTTAAGAAGGCCTACATAACAATTTATGTAAGGCTTGATTCGAGTTCTGAAAAAATCATGTGATGGGTCAAATAATGATTTTTTTTGCAGTATAAATACATTTGTAAACAAAATAAATGGTTAGTGGTGCATCCATGACTTCATGAAATCGGCAATTTGTCATGTGATTTCCCCATATTTTCATGTGATTAAAATTTCATAAATATTTAGATGTCCAATGAACGTTTTCGTTTTGTTCATCTGATTTTTCTGCTTGGGTAGACTCTTGTTTTGTTCCCCCACCCCTCTTGCTTAAGGTCCATTTCTTTTGATTTTTTTTTCACAATATATTTTTTTTCCAAATCAATCTCCTTGTATCTCCTAGCTCTCCCCCTTTATCTCTATTCCTTCGCACTCCCCACCCTTATAGCTTCTCTTTTCGGGCTCTTTTCATCTTTCTCAGATCACAGCTACTACTGAACTTTATCCAACAGGTGCACTACGTACAAATTGCTGCAAATGTATACTCTGTACGTGATTCTGAAAAGTATTTAAGGTTGGGAAAACCTCAGAACAAGTCAATACTAGAAGTCCTATATCAGTGGCGTACCTAGGATTTTTCACGGGGGGGCAAATTCGTCCGCCCAAAAATTTGACAAGCAAAAAAAAAATAAATAAATAACTAGGTCTTCAACCACAAATATAGGATTTCGTACCAGAAAAAAAAAATTGACAAGCAAAAAAAAGGGCTTCAAGCTCGTCAGGGGGGGGCAGGGATACGTCCCTTGCATGGTTTGTGACTCGTCAGGGGGGGCAGACTGCCCCCCTGCCCCCCCCCCGTAGGGACGTTAGTGAGGCCTATACAGTGCGTATCAAAAAAAAGTTTACACTTTGAAAAAGCCCTGGGAATTTAAAAATATACAACATGTGGGTAATTTTTTCACATACAATCCTGAGTTTGGGTCTAATCTATCCAATGAAAGTAAAAGTTTTGACAGAATGTTACACTTGAGTGAGCACTGTCCATTTTTGTAAAGCTCGCAGAAATCTGTTTGCGCAGAAATGCCCGTTTGTACGCTGTGTCAAGGGGAAAGACTGAAATCAAACTTACCCTGTGAAACATTTCTCATACATTTCCCTTGCACTTTTAGTCAATTGAAATAAAACGGATACATTCAAGCATTTTCTAACAATTTTGCCACCCAAATTGAAATTTTATCACTTAGTATACACAACTTTTACCATGTTTGTGCCTGCTGGATCTGAGGACATAGCTGAATCTGAACCAAAGTTTATATCAGACATCTCTAGCACTTTTTCACTACGTTTTTATCATTTAAAGTGGGTTTACATTTCATTTTTTATTTAATACTTGTTTCTCCACACCTTTTCCAAGCTTGACAACGATTAAAAAAATGAAAATCAAGCCTAAGACATTTCATGTAATTCACAGCTCAGTGTAAAGCAAATATCGTCCCGATGGCCTCGCTGTGTGGGGGAGTGGGGTGTGGCGCAATGCACTCCTCGAAGTGGTTTGGGCAAAGAAACAAGTTAAATAGGTAAAAGATATCTTCAAATCAATTTTACTAGCTAAATTCCACGTGTTATTCATGATTAAGGTCTACTTTTAATGGCATAACTAATTCAAAGTTCTGCGCAAATCATTTTTCACTAACTTTTCAAAAGTAAGTGGTGCTCACTCAAGCGGAAATATTTTTCAACAGTTTTTATCGTCATTTGCTTAAATGGACCTGTATCAATGTTAAAATGTGAAAAAATCTTCAGGATATTACAAATGTATAATTTTACAGGATTTTTTCTAAGTGTAAACTTTTTTTTTGATACGCACTGTATAGGGGAAGGCGGGTAAGTTGTGACAGTTTTTGCTTTTTGCATGTTAGAATTGATATGATTAATAATCTTGTCGAAATAAGTACCTTGCCTTGAAATTTAATTCTTCTGAAATATTTTCCACCTATATATAACTTTCTATCCCCACACTGAAAGTCATCGTGACCTTTGAAAAAAAATGATGTCAAATGGCTCAACTTGCCCCATATATGGGGTAAGTTTGAGCCACTTCTGGGGTAAGTTGAGCCACAAAAACTATGTACAAAATGTATGAGGGGAGAACCAGCATGTCAATTTATTTGTTTAAAGTCTTTTTACTTGCTAATTCTCTATAAATACTAAAATCCTTTAAAAGGAAAAGAGTAGTCATGTAAATTTGCTCCTTTCAGCCAGCATTTCAATCGATTTTTATGGTTTGTTTGTTTTTTAAGATATATTACCATAGGAATTACCATGGCTCAACTTGCCCCATGCTGTTCGGCTCAACTTACTCCAGTCCGAACTTAGTGCGATAATTTTGTATCCACACATTTATTATGCATATAAAAGACTATGAAAAGAATGAAGATCCATACATGGACTAATAATGTTGTTATCATGTCTTTATCATATTTAAAGACGTGTGTGTTTATAAAGCACTTATCTATTTCACACTCTTTTTTACTTTTTTGGCTGAAATTCATATTTTACCCTCTAAAAAACTACTTTTTGTTTCAAAGTTGAAAACAATGTGGTGGGGTAAGGGGTTATGCTATGGGTCATCAATACATAACACCACCACAATGTCTGACTCATTCATTACTGGCCTGGGGCTGGTGGCTCAACTTGCCCCTTTGCTCAACTTACCCCGCCTTCCCCTACTGTAGGAAAAATACTAAAAGTGCCCTCACCACACTTTCTTTCAGCAAATTCAATTCGCCACAAGACTTTGAATAGACAATATCCTTTACATCTTCATTGTCAATACAAAATCAGCTCAGTTACAAATTAAAATGGTTTTTAGAACCTTTTTCCATAATATCAACAATAACCTTAAGAAAATAATGTGGTAACGGGAT
The DNA here is from genome assembly GCF_018143015.1 of Lytechinus variegatus. Lineage (NCBI taxonomy): Eukaryota > Metazoa > Echinodermata > Echinoidea > Temnopleuroida > Toxopneustidae > Lytechinus > Lytechinus variegatus. The sequence continues at coordinate 5,848,449 of NC_054742.1, read as the reverse complement.
GATTTCAGGTGGTTTTGGATAATTCATTCAACTTAATACACCGGGTTCATACATGCACATCTCACGCGGGAATTCCGAGAGCTTTGCTTTCAAGAGCGCACAGATTAGACTTGCCCGCGAGTCGTTTCTTTCGTATTTCTGGGGATTTTGGCGGAGCAGTGGTGTAAAAAAAAAATACGCCTCCGGGTCACGGTCCGCCACTGGAAAGTTTATGTAATTCTATTGATGTGGTTTTTGATAGGCATCCAATAAATACAAGATTTGCCAATTCGCTCAACGTTGTTATACCTTAACCGAACATTGAGTTTTTTAAGAATAGCTTAAGATATGCAGGAGGAAATGTATGGAATAATTTAGATTCGGAACTCCAGAATGCAACTTCAATTGATCCCTTTAAAAGGAAATATAAGAAAACACTCTTCTCGTAACACTCTCCGCTCTCCATTCTATACATCTCTATGCCGGTTTATGTTTTCAACTTTCAGTTTGGTATTCATTACACAGTGCACATGTAATAATATAGGATATTTATATTGCGCACATTTCCACCTTGTTAGGTGCTCAAGGCGCTCTTGTATGTATCAATGTATCTTTTGTTATTTTTATATATCTATGTTTGTTAATACCTATGTTACTCAATTTTGTTTTACTATTTACTCTGCCTGAATTTAAATTGTTGAATGCATCTTTTCTGTACATTGTTAGATATTTACTATGTCAACAGGACCATGTTGAAAAACAGTGTATATATTATCTGAACATGCTTATCCTGTATAAAGATTTTTAAATAAATAAATAGATAATTGGTTAACAAAAGACTTTATGCATGACTGATCGTCAACAAAACTGAGTGTCGAATAAAATTCCCCTCCCACCTGACCGAATCTAGGCGGACGAAGGGTGACGAATGGGAAAAATAAACGAAATGCACGCGAATCCAATGAATTCAAATAAAATTTCAGTCAAATCATGCGATCAGTAATACCTTGGTCACATATGCTCTACGGCGGCCGTACGGCGGCCGTAGATACATGAATTCGAGAGATTTCTGCGGCGGCCGCAGAAAATCTGCGGTGGCCGCAGGGTCGACGTACGGCGGATTCCTACTTTTTACAGGCCGTAGGGGTGGCCGTAGAATTTTAACTCGGAGTTATAACATTTTTTCTTTTCTACGCTCGCCGTAGAAATTAGACTAGCCGTAGGCATGGCGTAGAACGGTCTACGGCGGCCGTACGTTGAGCGTACGGTGGCCGTGCGGCTGCCCTCGTGTTTTTCTTCCCTCCTTTCCCCTTCTCCTTTGTGTTATCTGCTCGGAAGCCACCAGGCGCGTATTCAGAATTTTGCACCTCGGGGGCCCTCTCCCTATAATTTTGGCCCATATGCATGTGTACTTTTCGGAAAAAAATGGTGACCCCTCCTCGTCAGGCAAACAGGTGCCTTAAATGCATGTTGAATTATCTTATTTCATAATCACATGAAAAGGACAACTGCAGACAACTTTTTTATTATGACTTAATAAAAAGCAAACTATCCATGAATATGATATACTGTAATACCACTTAAAAAAAAACAAATGTGACCAGGTAGCACAGATATTGCCCTTTCACTAGCGGCTAACTTGGGTAAAATATGATGTTATTATCATTATCATTATTATTATTACTATCATGGGGAGTTAAATGCTGATTTTTGTTGTTGTTTCCTAGGGTTTAGTTCTTACTTAAGACTAACGTGTTTATTAACATCTTAACTTTATTCATACAAACAAGTTAACATGGTTATAGGGAGATTTATTTCATAAGTCCAAATAAATAATGCGAACGCGATTTTTGATAGCTTGTGTATAGACCTGAAAATAGAATATTCTGAGAAGTTTTGTAAGCATGAGCAGGATGGGTATCTATCTGTCATGGCGAGTTGATGATTGTCTATATTCCAAAATGACCCAAAGTTTGGAAATTCTAAGCATTATTGGTAATCGAGATCAGGATGGGCACTTAAAAATTATTCGATTATATTCCGTTCCAAAACTAGACATTCTACGCAATTGAGGTAATCATTAACAGGATGTCATCTAACTAATCATTCGATGCGAGCGCGAAGCGCGAATCACCACAAAGGTCGAATTGCCCCCCCCCCCTTCCTAGGTCGAACATTACTGATCGTATAATATTCAGATCAGTATCAAACATTAATTTGGCGACCCCCCTTCCTAAGTCGAACATCAATTTGGCGCCCCAGCACTTTTATTACTCCTCCCCCTTTCCCCTTTTCTCTTCTCTCCTTTTCCCTTCTTGTTTCCTTCTCTCTTTCTTTTCTCCCTTTTCTCGTTCTCTTATTTCCCCCTCCTTTTTTTATCTCCCTTTTCTTTCCCTTTCTTTCCTCCCTCTTTATGGGGCCCCCCTTTTCGCCTACCCGAGGCCCGGGCCCCGAACCCCACCTCCCTCCCGCCCAGAATACGCGCATGGGCATGGTGCGACACTTTGAAAACTTTCTGAAATGAAATGTTTAATGTAAAATATCATGATGGTATTTCTCACTGTATAGTCCCCCTGCGGCCGCCGTGAGGGCGCCTTGCGGCCACCTTGCGCCTGCCGTAGTATTTGTGAAAAACCTACGGCCAGCGCAGGGTCGCCCTAGGGCGACCGTACGTCATGATTTCAAGGACATACGTCAGCCGCAGATTTCTTTTCTCCATAAATTAAAAAATACGCCGTGCGGCGACCGTAACATATGTGACCGCTAGAGTAAGTGGCCGTGGAAATTCTGAGGCGACCGTAGAATTGCTACTCGCCGTAGAAATTTTAGAATCTACGGCGGCCGTAGCAAATGTGACCATGGTATAACTACTGTCAAATGTTACCAAAGAACAGTAAGCGAAGGATGAATATGACATGCAAGAAATTAAGGATATCGATTTTTCGGTTCACCTCTTTGAGAAAATTGCGGCCGATGGCGAGCGAAGGGTTGATATAACCCAATAAGACGAACGAACAGTGAGCAATGGTTTGATATGGCGTGCGATTAGAAACGAAGACGAGGGAATAGATCGGGAAATCTTGTTTGTTGTGTCATCGTATTGCCTCGTTACGGGTTCTTTTGAGATCGGTCCACTTTAATTGGCAAAAGCGCGATCAGGGACTGCGTGACAATCAAACACGAACGATAAACTAACGATTACCGCAGACTGAATAAGAGATGCGAATTCAAACAGATGAACAACGATTTCTCAATTCGTCGGGAAATTTTCAACATGTTCAAAATTTCCGTGCGAATGTGTATAATTGCAGCTGTTAGTTCAGAAGGTGTACGAACATAAACACAAAGGGTAAATATGATTTACTATCAGTTGCCATTGAAAGCGATTTCTGTTAAAATGCTTTTCGCCAGCCATCGCAAGGCATATTTTAAGCAATTCTGTTAGGTGTGAGGGGGCCTAAAGTCTGAAAGCTAATCCGTAAAACCTCTTCATTTTATGAAATTATTGGAATTCAAGCCTTATTTCAAATAATCAGAACTTTTTAATTTCTTGACCATTTTTTGTAATTGAGGTATCAAATTAAAGAGCAGATATATTGAATTTTTTTAAATGTGATTTTCATTTGAAACTCAGATACCGCCCGCTAAGTGAATTTCTGTTTTCTTTTCTTCAAATTGTTTTTGCTCACTCATGTATGAATGAGGAATAATCGGAGTTATTTCAAATGAAAGAGAAGACTCTAGGTTTTACAATGATAGGTCATTTGTCTATTGTATTTGCGATTAAGGTATGATAAATCATCGATAAATCTCGGTTTCGTTTTTGTGGGACGAACTGTATATGCAAATTACCGCTTCTTTCCTATAACATTTCTTTCTCAGACGTGGTGTCAAACTAACTTGTTTCCTTTTGATAAATTCAGATATTTGGCATTTGAATAGGAAGAAAACATGTACTTAAAGGCTACGGTACACCTTGAGTTCTCTCTCAGGTGCATAAACATGACAAAAATCACAATCGCCCTGATCAAACAAACACTGAGCTCATTATATTGTTACTGGGAATGCTGGGCATTGTCAGAGCACCCCAGTAACAATAGATAATCCTCATGACAAGGTCTTTGAAGAGTTGTGTGTACATTACATGTAGAATTTAATATCAATGTTAAAGTCATTATTACATCAAAATACGTTAAGATATAAGAATTGACTATATACGACGTCATAATCTTTTCAATATGCGACGTCAAAATGACATCTAGTACTAGTCAGCAATATGTTGCAGAGTCGTCATTAAGACGTCGTAGTCGACTTATAAAGACGTCATAACTACATTAATATGACATCTGAACCTGGTCAGTAATACGTTGCAAAGTTGTCGTTAAGAGGTCGTATTTGACTTTAAAAGACGTCCTAATTACATCAATATGACATCTAAAACCGGTCAGGAATACGCTGCATGGATATCATTAAGACGTCTAGTCTATCATGTCAATATACGACGTCAATCTGACCCTTGATACTGGTCAGGAAAATGTTGTAAAAACGTTGTAAAAACGTCATTAAGACGTTCCAGCTTCACTTATTCATTAGATATATATAATTAATAAAATCATTCATTCAAGATCTATTGGCTGATATACAATATGATCGAATGGAGTATTTAATAATAGGGGAAGGCGGGGTAAGTTGTGACAGATTTTGCTTTTTGCATGTTAGAATTTATATGATTAATAATCTTGTCGAAATAAGTATCTTGCCTTGAAATTTAATTCTGAAATATTTTCCACCTAAATATAACTTTCTATCCCCACACTGAAAGTCATCGTGACCTTTGAAAAAAAACGATGTCAAATGGCTCAACTTGCCCCATATATGGGGTAAGTTTGAGCCACCTTCTGGGGTAAGTTGAGCCACAAAAACTATGTACAAAATGTATGAGGGGAGAACCAGCATGTCAATTTTTTTGTTTAAAGTCTTTTCACTTGCTAATTCTCTATAAATACTAACATCATTTAAAAGGAAAAGAGCAGTCATGTAAATTTGCTCCTTTCAGCCAGCATTTCAATTGATTTTTATGGTTTGTTTGTTTTTTAGGATACATTACCATAGGAATTACCATGGCTCAACTTGCCCCATGCTGTTTGGCTCAACTTACCCCATGCTGTTTGGCTCAACTTACCCCAGTCCGAACTTAGTGCGATAATTTTGTTTCAACACATTTATTATGCATCCATCATATAAAAGACTATGACAAGAATGAAGATCCATACCTGGACTAATAATGTTGTTATCATGTCTTTATTATATTTAAAGACGTGTGTGTTTATAAAGCACTTATCTTTTTCACACTCTTTTTTACTTTTTTGGCTGAAATTCATGTTTTTCTCTCTAAAAAACTACTTTTTGTTTCAAAGTTGAAAACAATGAGGTGGGGTTAGGGGTTATGCTATGGGTCATCAATACATGACACCACCGCAATATCTGACTCATTCATTATTGGCCTGGGGCTGGTGGCTCAACTTGCCCCTATGCTCATCTTACCCCGCCTTCCCCTACTTAAATCAACCTAAAATGGCAGTCGATCCTTGTCTTAAAGATAAACACCAGTTGTAGTAATGATCTCAACATGAGTTCGAATAGAATCCAATACAATAAACTACCCAAGTGTTTTTATGTATAAATAAACAAATATTTGCCCAATAACTCTGGAAAACAATGTGTAATTGCTGATAAATGGGCAAAATAAGCACAGAATTTCGTAAAATGTGGGATATTTTTCCAAGCAATATTAATACACTGTCCCACATATGCTATACCCGTTTCCCTCTTCATCAATTCTCTTATCATGCTTATCCAAGTACGACTAACCCTAACTGCCCCAATTAGCAAGCAATGTAAGTATCAAAACATCTTTTTCTTAACCTTGGTCCGAAGATAACACAATAGCCCAGCATATACAGTCACAGCAGGGGCCGGCCACACACGATGGATGGCAATGTGTGAGCGCGGTGACATCCCTGCAAACCATGCCGTCATTTTTATTGTCTCACCTGCGAAGCAAAGTGAGACTATAGGCGCCGCTTTTCCGACGGCGGCGGCGACGGCGACGGCGGCGGCGGCGTCAACATCAAATCTTAACCTGAGGTTAAGTTTTTGAAATGACATCATAACTTAGAAAGTATATGGACCTAGTTCATGAAACTTGGCCATAAGGTTAATCAAGTATTACTGAACATCCTATTAGAGTTTCATGTCACATGACCAAGGTCAAAGGTCATTTAGGGTCAATGAACTTAGACCATGTTGGAGGAATCAACATCGAAATCTTAACCTGAGGTTAAGTTTTTGGAATGTCATCATAACTTAGAAAATATATGGACCTAGTTCATGAAACTTGGACATAAGGTTAATCAAGTATCACTGAACATCCTGCATGAGTTTCACGTCACATGACCAAGGTCAAAGGTCATTTAGGGTCAATGAACTTTGGCCGAATTGGGGATATCTGTTGAATTCCCATCATAACTTTGAAAGTTTATGGATCTGATTCATGAAACTTGGACATAATAGTAATCAAGCATCACTGAACATTTTGTGCAAGTTTCAGGTCTCATGATTAAGGTCAAAGGTCATTTAGGGTCAATGAACTTTGGCCGAATCGGGGGTATCTGTTGAATTACCATCATAACTTTGAAAGTTTATTGGTCTAGTTCATTAAACTTGGACATTAGAGTAATCAAGTATCACTGAACATCCTGTGCGCGTTTCAGGTCACATACCAAGGTCAAAGGTCAATGAACTTTGGCCGAATTGGGTATATCTGTTGAATTACCATCCTAACTTTGAAAGTTTATGGATCTGATTCATGAAGCTTGTACATAAGAGTAATCAAGTATCACTGAACATCCTGTTCGAGTTTCAGGTCACATGATCAAGGTCAAAGGTTATGTAAGGTCAATGAACTTTGGCCATGTTGGGGTTTTTTGTTGAATAACCATGATATCTCTGTAAGTTTATTGGTCTAGTTCATAAAAAGTGGACATAAGAGTCACCATGTATCACTGAACATCTTGTGCGAGTTAGAGTAGTATTCAAAGTCAGCACTGCTGCTATATTGAACCGCGTGATGCAGGTGAGACGGCCAGAGGCATTCCACTTGTTCCCTTACTTTCCTTATTTCGAGGTCGATTTTCTTCGTCGAAATTGAAAATGGACTAACATTGGGTTTCTGAATACAATATGCCTTTGAAAACGTGATCAAATATCGAATGCAATAATATCATTCCGAAGGTCTTACTACATGCAGGCAGAGAAGTCTTACGTAAATAGCACAGCTGTTGTTTATCATTTCGCTCCTGGCTCAACGCTCATATACAGCTGTGGATGTGAAATTGAGACAGCGGGCATTACCTGGCCAAGCAGGGTTGATCTGCGCTTGGAAATGATTTTTGGGAATTCCAAACGTATAAGGGGTATAAAACCGCAGTTTGCAATCTGAACTGCGGTCTTTCTCCAAACGGAGGTTTGACGTGTTAGATATGATTAGAAGTATCGGTTTTCAGCTAATATTTCACAATTTCACTAAGATACCAGAACTCGATCTATGATAATATGGTGGTAATTATAGGCTTTCTAATGTAATGATTGTTTACTGCAACTATTTTTTTCTACCATTACGATCTAATTTTTACCAGCTTTAGATTTACTGAGATTGAAACAATAATATGCAATCCTTCGTCATTGCCTTTATTTTTTTCAGTTACCACCATACTGAGTGAATTCTCATTGCTTTAACTTTATTCTTTTTTACTGACTTAATTCCTCGCTTTTTATTCACTTAAGTTTGACAGTACAAGATACATTGTTTTTTCTTGAAATTAATTTTGTCTGTTTTATTTGATTGTATTTTTATATTCATTATATCAATTTTTGAACGATTTATATATATGGCATTTTAACTGATGCATTCTTTGTACATATTGTAAATACTGATTTTTTTTTTTTTTTTTTTTTTATGTCTCGGGGCCCTCGAGGACAGCAATATAATGAGGTCAACCTGATTTAATAAACGTGAAAAGAAAATAAATAAACAATAAAAATGATTCGATTTATATGGTAAGTAGTAATAAAAAAAACTTACTCGAGAACAGTGTCATCCTGTTAACAGCAATTAGGTGCGAGTGTATATCTTTACACTGATCAAAGACTATATAACGCCGAGAAGGGAGGCAAATAAACTGATGCATTACCAAGTCAAGATCCGTATATACCTTGAACTGTAACTAATGCGCTGGAATCCCTACAATGATAACCTCAAACATTAAAAACTACAACGGGTGTTTGCAGAGCTATAGTTTACTCACGACCTATTCACACGTAAACTTGAATCATCATTATAGTGATGATTGCAATTCGTCTTTAGAATCATTGGACCTTTCACACGCTCACTCGAAAACTGTGATTTGAACTCGAATTCCCGAGTAAAGGTAATATGTGTCCTTGGTGACTTGTCAATCAAAGCACTGCATCGCAAATAAAAACTACGATGAGTGCATGACAATTGAAATATCTATGGAAGTGCTTGAAAGGTCACGTAAGCTCGCCCCCCCCCCCCCCAAATAAAAAAAGGTGTTTTGGAGGTCCAGCCTTTCAAACGTAAAATTCGTATCGTAGTTTGAGTGAAACTTTACTGGCCGCCCTTTCACACGGTAAAACAAATCGTAATTTGAAGGATGATGTGAACCCAAACTAAAACATGATTAGAATCACGAACGATAATCACTATCACGCATTCAATTTCTGCTCTGGAGGTGAATTCTAGTTAAGTTTCATTCAAATTACCGTACAAATTTTGCATGTGAAATGCTTGACATCTAAAACATCTTTTGGGGCGGAGCTTACGTAACAAGTAAGTTATAATAGTAGATTAGATGACAGATAGCGTGAACAAAATATCGGCTTAACAGTCCTACTAATCAATCATATGCCTGCAGCAAAACACAGCAACATGTATTTAACAAACTGTCCCTTCATGGTCGCCAATAAAAGTCACTTGTTTGTTGCCTGTTTAAAATCTTTAACCCATTCACTTGTGATTATTTGAATAACACGGTTACAATAACATGAGAAACAAATACCTTTTGACGCTTGTAGTTCAACGTTTTCCTGACCAGTATCAAGGGTCAACAGAAATATACTGAATTACAGGAAATGTAATAGTTCCTCAATACCAATAAGCCAGTTCACTGTTAGCTGATGATCAACTTTTCTCAAATTTTCCATTAGGATGAGCACTAACATTTTCAAATGAAGATGTTGCGTAAGTTTTCCGGCAAAGCATTCAAATTCTAAGAATGAAAGGCATTGTATAGAGCAGGTGACGAGACATCAGGGGTAAAAAAATTCTGTTTCTTTTGTTGTCTGGTCCTCGAACTTTTTGACTATTTTGGGGCTACTGTCAAATACCAGTGAATACAAAGACTTTGTTACTCTTCAGCCTGGATGTGATGACAAAAATAGTTTAAAAGGAATACCTGAATAATCATCAAATACGGTCAGTGAATTTGAAAACCAACAACATGGTTTATCTCAAATAACCTTTTACTGCTTGTGCGCATTTTACAACCGTGAACAGGCTTAAAGGTCAAGTCCACCTCAGAAAAATTTTGATTTGAATCAATAGAGAAAATTCAGACAAGCACAATGCTGAAAATTTCATCAAAATCGGATGTAAAATAAAAAAGTTATGACATTTCAAAGTTTCGTTTATTTTTAACAAAATAGTTAAATGAACTAGCCAGTTACATCCAAATGAGAGAGTCAATGATGTCACTTACTCACTATTTATTTTGTTTGGTTTTTTTTTTGTAAGCTTGATAAAGTTGATACTGAAGATGATCCCGGTAATTCTTCGTTGGCCGCAGAGGTGTCACGCGCGTTAAACATTCCCCCATAGACTTGTGTGTTAAAATGGCACTTTTGAAAAATTCATAAAAAATAAATGTGAAATTAGAGGGTGGAATGTTTACTTACTTACTTCCAGGATACTGCCCAACTCCCCTAAAAGGGGTCAAACGGGCAGGGTTTAGGGTGCGCTGATGGTCGTTACGCGGAGGTGAGAGGCGATGCTTAGTATTGATTTTGGTTTAAGTACTTCTGGATTGTTACTTTGAATTTGTCTTTGTCGAGAATTGATTTGATTGAGTTTGGCAAGTTGTTCCAGTCAACAACAGAACGTGGTATAAAAGAAAACTTATAGCAGTTTTTGTTAGTTGCAATCGGAATAAAGCTATTTGTGGTTGCAGTATTACGCAGGGTTTTTTTTGGCCGGGTGCAGGGTGGATCGCAGCGGCACGGCGAGCTGGCCCGACATTGCCTGCTGGAAGATTGATACCCTTTTCATAAACCTATCCTCCAATTAGCCGCCTAAGAGTAATGCGGATAATTCAATAAAAATTGCGTTCATAAACTCCGAAAATAAGCCGCATTATTTTTACGAGCGCCCGTAATGAAAAAGGCGGATAATCGCCATGACAACTGGACACGCCCCCTCCGATGCGGTTGTGTTGGAAAAGGGTGACCTTGTGACCGCACCATGGCAATTATCCGCATTATTTGGAAATGCGTTCATAAACTCAAAATCTTGTCCCGATGCTGCTATTATGCGGATAATAGCAGCATCAGAGTAATGCGGATAACTCTTGTCCTCCTCCAATTTTACGACCAAATTATGCTGCTATTAGCCGCCTAATTCATTTTAATGGGGTTTATGAAAGGGGTATGACATTCGGTTTGCTTTCCGTCTCTGTTGAAGAGACTCTATTTTGAGTGTCTTCTTCATATCAGTTACACTACATTTTCTTTCATACTTTCCGTTGATAAAACGAACTGCCCTATTCTGGATTTGCTCTAATTTATTGATGAGTGTTTGAGTATGTGGATCCCATACTGATGAACAATAGTCAAGTATTGGTCTGACCATTGTCTTGTACGACATTTCCTTGACATGTGATGGACAAGAATGCAAGTTCATTCTCAGGAAACCAAGTATTCTGTTTGCCTTGGAGCAGACTCTGTCTACATGAGAATTCCATGAAAGATGATTACTTATATCTACACCCAGGTACTTATGGGTTTTGGTTTCTTCCAGTACAGTGTTATATAAGGTGTAATTATACTTCAGGGGGGTTCTAGCATGAGAGATTCGCATGACATAGCATTTTTTAGCATTAAAGTCCATCTGCCACTTATTTTGCCAACATGTTAGTTTATCAAGGTCACTCTGTATTCTCTCGGAATCGTTTACTACCATTGGATAGGATATATATCTGGCATTCCATATCTCACCAGGAAAGGGTACCGTAGCCAGCTCATTTTAAAAATAAATCGCCATTTATGAAGATAACTATGAATGGATCAAATTCATCGACTGAAACAGTAAAATAGCCGTAATTAGTCCGCCAGTCAAAAAAATAGTTCCAAGTCACTTTTTATCATCCCAATTTGGGCGAAGGAAGTTCAGTGTTAGATTTTGAATCATATGATAACAATGATACATAAGATTTATATAGCGCACTTTCCATCTTGATTAGATGCTCAAGGCGCTTCAGAGCAGAACGACAAAGACTATTTACATATACATGTAATACATGTCTGAACAATCAGTCAATGTCTATCAAAAACACTTTTATACAGGTATGTTTTCAGGTTGCCCTTAAGGTGGTCACTGAAGTCTGGGTTTTCAAACTGTGTGGGAGAGAATTCCACAGGCAAGGCGCTGCATGAGCAAAGGCCCGCTCCCCGCATGATTTCTTAGCAACTGGAATTTGTAAGAGATTAGATGATGAGGATCGTAAATTTATTGAGGGTTGGTAATGATGCATCAAAGACCTATTGTAACTGGGGGAAGTTCCATTGACTGTATGAAAAATCAAAAGAAGCATTTTATTCATACATTTTTGTCAATCAGCAACATCAAATTGAAAAAAAATTCGAATGGGTTGGGTCGAACCATTTGCTGGTAGGTCCATGGTCGAACGAATATCTTGAGCCCTCCTGGGGCCCGTTGCAGAAAGAGTTGCAATCAATCGCAACTCTAAAAATCATGCGCAACTTGATTTTCAACCAATCAACAGCGCGCATTTGGGACTTGCGATTGATTTCTTGGCTTGCGTTTAAACGCAACTCTTTCTGCAACGGGCCCCTGATGTAATTAGGCTCATGGCACCCAGAACAAACTCCATCCTCCTCCGGGGCCCAGCCCGCGGGTGCTTCTGCCGAGCTAGCCCCGCTTTGGTTCACCAGCTTCATGGTCTGTTTTGAGAAACGTATGGATACTCGCATTGAAGCCCTTGTTTCCACTCACGTCGCCGAACTTTCTGCAAGAATTGACGTCCAAGATGAGAAAGTAAGCTCATGTAACTTACTCGAATCTGACTTGATGGAGAGGGTAGAAAAACTGAAAATTTAGAAGGAAAAACTTAGTTGGAAATTAGATATGACCTTGAAAATCGGGCACGTCGCAACAATCTAGTGTTCTACGGTTTCCCGGAGTCTGTCTTGAGAGAGGTCCTAGAAGAGTTTGTAGGATTGCCTGCCAGTGATCTCTGCTTCAAACAGTGTCACCGGACCCCAACAACGACAACAGCCAGTCATGAAAAGGACATCCTTTTTACGTGTTTTTTTGGTCGCGCATGGTATCCACTCGTCAATGTAAGTGCCCCCCCCCCCCAGGCCATCACGGTAAATGCACACCTCCACAACAGGTCCATACATGTACATAAAATCATACTGCAGTGCTGAGGATCTGATGAGCCGTCCAAGGATGGTCCATATTGCATTTTCTTCCTTCCTTACTAAGGAAAAGGTGCGACAGACCTGCATTAGCAAGCTTAAGTCATCTAAATACAAGGATAGGAATCTGTTTGTGTCAGACGACTTTTCTAAAAAGCTTCTAGAAAGCCGTAAAGGCAAGATGGATGCCCTCCGAGAATTGAAGAAGCAGGGGAAAAGACATTCTTCTTATTTCCAGCAAAACTAGCCTATGGGGGGATTTCTCTGGAAAGCTGCACATTGTTTGAGATGACTGTATTAACCTTTTACCTGTTTCTATCTACCAAGGTCAAGGTTTTGATAATGGATAATATCCGTTCGTAGAATTAAAGGACTTACATCTACTCTACCTTCTGTTTTTGAATTTGATCCTTTTTTGCCTAGTTTTTATGTTTTTGTATATTGTAAAATGTTGACTTTGATGGCCATATCTTCCTTGTCTTATTGCAAGAATCATTGTATTTTTCAATAGGCCTACTTTTTCGAGGTTGATATTCCTGACTTAGGGGGTTCTTTTTTCCCTATTTGAGAAATAAGGATAATGTATTTATATATATATATATATTTATAAGTTCAGCTCCATGTTGTTACATTCATTTAGTTTCATATTTGATTTTTGTCCACTGAACAAAAAAAGAAAGAATGACAAGTTTTATTTTTTTCTGATTTGATGGATTTTAGACCCTTTAAGTTACATCCTTTCCGGATTTCGGTCTGTTTTGTGATTGCTGCATCATGCCATGGTTTGGGCGCTTTGTAGGGCTGGCCTTGATTTGAAGCCCTCTTTTTCATCTCGCGCTTTTGTGATTCTCTTCTTTTGGTTGTATCTAATTTTCTTTTTTTATTATTTTTTGCCTGCATTGTTATGCTTTTTATTTTCCTTTTGTTTTTCTTTTTTTCATGTTGTGATTATTTGTTTGAAAATTAAATGCATGGTTGTTGTTTTTTCAGTCCGTATTGAGTATTTTGATGTAACACAACAAACAATATTTATAGTGTGGTATTTAAAAGACAATCTCTATATTTTTCCAATATGGATATAAAGCTTCATACTTTTAATTGCCGTGGATTGCAAGACTTCCAAAAAAGAAAGAAAATATTTCATTATATGAAAAAAAAACTCAATATTGCATGGTGTTACTTTTTTACAAGAAACTCACTCAGACAAGACAGATGAGTTATTGTGGAACTCAGAGGGTTACATGATAACTAACATTGTATATTTTGAATAACAGGCTTAGTGCCCCATTTTTAAATGATACTGCACTGTATTGGTTATATGGTTGTAGACATCATATCCCATTTTTTCTTGCACCTTGTATCTCAGTCTCCTTGATATACTTGTTCGTTAAAAAACCTCCATAATTATGTCGTCTTGGATAACCAATTGTGTTTTTCAATCCTATGAATGGTCGTTTGGAAACCACTTCATAATCATAGCTTGTATATTTTGTTTTGTCTACTTTATTTACCAAATCACCTATCTTTGCATAGATAACACTGATATTAAGTAATCACTTTGCCACATCCCCTTTTTGGGGGGTGGGGGAGGATAAGTGGGTATGTTTTTTTTATTATTATTATGGTTGTTATTTTGTCTTTTTTGTGTAACTTATTTGTGTTTATGTGATTTCCAATCACCTAATCATTTGTAAATTTTTTGATTTATTTCAATTTGTTATAATAAAAACAGAATTAAAAAAAAATGTTACAGAGCAATGTTGCGAGACAACGTTGGAGCATTGTTGCTGGGCAGCGTTGAACCAACATTGTATACATAGTTGGACTATGTATTTAGCTAAATTTATAAATGTATCATTATTTCTACTTTTACTGAATAAAATTAATTAATTTTTTCTTGATTACAATCAGAATTGATATCCCGGCTATTTAAGGGTTAAATTTTTGTACCGAATTTTTGTACCTTGGTCGGCTGTGTCGAACGCTTCGGAAAAAATCATTAAAAGATTATTTTCATTTCGCTATTGGTGTAAATATCGACATACTTAGAGTTTTTGTTTATTAAGGCAAGGATAGCATCGGGTTGTGCTATGCTTTTCCTGAACCAAAACTGAGATTCTTGTCAGATGTCAGATTGCTGTATTCTTCACAAATCTTCTGTTCTATCATCACACTCTTAGAACTTGAATTATGTTTATCCTAACTGATAGATATCTAAAACAAACAAAACGTTGGAATGCAAACATATAGTACGCATATAGTGAGTCGAGTAACAGGCAGGGGGCAGTGTGCCCCCCCCCCCTCCCGTGTACAGTTCAAAGTGCTCTATCACCGAACCCCGTTGGACCTTTCCTGCGTTAATCTTTACACTAATACTGGCGTGGTGAGGCTTTTTATCACAACTAAGAAAAAATACAATAAGAGGAGTATAGAAATACGATATGTTATTCATAATGTAAAAATGTATTACATAATTAGAATTTTATTTTCAAATGGCCCAATGGCCGCACCCGACCAATATACAGCACTGGTGTTCGGAAGAAAGGGTTTGTGGCCATGGCCCCCAAAGTTCATTAATACCAAGAGCACTAAGGAGGATTGATGTTTTGCATGGTGGCACAAACATGGAGTAATGTGTGTGGCGCTTTGTTATACTGAAAGGAACAGGCGCTATGGATTGGGTTAGATTGAAGAAAAGATAGAAAAGGAAAAGAAAACAGTGTACGATGTGATGTTATTTTCTGAAAATCATTTCAATATCTATAACAAAGTTAGATTTTCATGAAAAGGAAAAGTTTTTGCTCGCTTGCTTCGATCGCTCACTCAACACTTTTGTTTAAAAGCATTTGCCACACGTGCCATACTGTGCCCCCTCCATTTCATGTTTTTTTTTCTACGCATCATGCTACTGCCGCAAAGAGCTTGGCGCTAACACTTGTGCACGATCATTAAAAATTCATGTTCACATCATAATTATGACTGGAAAATTTCCCCCCCCCCTCCGGCCAACGACCCCTGCTATGCCGCTGTCATACATAATAACCTTTGTACTTTGACCACGGGAAACTCCGGTGGTAAGTTAGAGTGTATGCATGTAGGTCCGTTAACGAAGATCAGATATATGAAATTTACACATTAAAGATGATAATGTACACATTCCACATCTGTCGCATTCAAAAGTATTATTATTTTCAAAAATATGTCGCATTTTGTTTCACCTATTCCTTTTTCTCGACATATATCTTTTTAATAAACCTATTTAAAGGGAGACAAAATGATACGCCCCCTACTGTCAACCTTCCATCATCTTCAACTCACCATTGTACGGTTGTTTTACAATCATGCACTGATCCACTTGTTAATCGAATGCCATCATACATACCATCATGGGGGATGAGTGTGGTCCTGGATGTATTTCCTTCATCCGTAGACGATGGTGTTGGATTGTTACCATGGCAACGTTCCTCATGAATGTCTTCATAGTTGGTTTTCTCTATTCCTTTGGTATCATTAATATATCTCTACAAGAGGAGTTTGACATAGGAATAACAACTACAGGTAACAGTTATCTCTATCATAATTGTCACTTTTGACCTTCATTTCTCTGTATCTCGTATTAGTTATTTCTTGCAGTAGTTTTGGAGTAAATGTAAGCACTGGAGTCGTAACAGTTAAAAATTCCACCGATCATTCTATAGCGAATAATTCCGTATTCCCTTATTCATGTAGCGTTCCTCCAAATTCCTATCTATATACTTATTTCATCATCCCTAGCATCTTCTATATCTGCCTTTTTCTATATTAAATATTTTCTTCAATGTCATGACACATTCTTCAGGCGTAGAGGTTTGATTTGATTTGATTTATTTTATTTAAACTCGGCTCAGTTTCAGTTCAGTTTGGTTTTGTTTCCATATCTCATAAGATATCAAATACAATGTAACGTCCATTTAAAGACAGTAAATCATTAATGAAATAATACAATACATCACCATTATTCATAATAAATAAGACAAATGTTATACAATTGAACGTTCAGATTGCAGACAGATAATAATATCAATATGATGAGGATATGAAGGAAAAACTATCAAAAAGAAGAGCTTGTAATTCCCTATTAATGAAATTATAATTAGTTGTCGACTTGTTTTAATATCAATATCTTTTCAACAAGAAAAGAAAGAGAAAAAAAATCCTTTAAAAAAAACGAAATAAGGAGTGAAAAAACAGAGGGAGGTGGACTGAGAATAGTGAAATGGAACACTAAGGAGCCGAGGAATTTATGCTTAAAAGTATATATACATGTAGAATTGCGATCTTTAAAGTCGGTTAGTAGATCATTCCAAAATAATGGACCTGTGACAATAATTGTTTTATGTGGAAAAAGCTATAAAATTAAAACTTGTGGAAAGCCCTCGATCAGCCAATGGCTGGTTTTCAGACAGGCCGTGCAATGTACTAACAACATAAAGAATAACATCATAACAAAGTAAAATAAGTCAAGCAAAAACTTATATACAAAATCAAAGAGGGAGGATGAAACAAAACAAACAAAATCAAGACAGAAAAACAAAATCAAAACAGAAAAAACAAAAACACAATTGCAACAAAACAATTTTAAAAAGTTTGGTAAAAAAGGGATAATCAAGATCTCAGGACTTTTTTTTATTTCAGATTAAAATAAATTTAATTTAGATTTGGTAAAAATATGTTCTGCCAATGAATTAAATCAAGTATGGCAAGATTTAGGCTGCTATTTTGTGCAAAGTCTGTTTTGGGTGTTTTTAATACCTCGTCAACATTTGCTCTACGGCGGCCGTACGGCGAGTCGAAAACACCCGTTTTATTTTTTTTATTCAAACCTACCATATGTAGCTTTTACAAAACATGTTAAAACGGCTGTTTTCGACTCGCCGTACGGCCGCCGTAGAGCAAATGCGACCGAGGTATAAAGAACAAGTCCACCCCAACAAAAAGTTGATTCAAATAAAGAGAGAAAAATCCAACATGCATAACACTGAAAATTTCATCAAAATCAGATGTAAAATAAGAAAGTTATGACATTTCAAAGTTTCGCTAAATTTCACAAAACAGTTATATTCACATCCTTGTAAGTATGCAAATGAGGAGACTGACGACATCACTCACTATTCATTTTGTATTTTATTATATGAAATATGAAGTATTCCAATTTTCTCCCTGTTGTCGTGTGAAACAACGATGAATTCCTCCCTGAACATGTGTAATTAGCATTGTTTAATACTATATGTTTCAATCAAGTTGGTCCTTATTGTCAAATCTGTAAAAAATGAAATATCGTATAATTTAAACAATAAAAAACAAAAGAAATAGTGAGTGATGGACATCATCGATTGTCTCATTTGCATGTCACTGAGTTGTACATGTCACTGGTGAAAAATAAGCGAAACTTTAAAATGTCATAACTTTCTTATTTGACATCCGCATAATGATAGTTTGATTTTTCCTATATTTATTCAAATCAACATTTTTCTGCAGTGGACTTGACCTTTAAGTTTATTATATTGTTTGATTTACGGAGTGTGTGGGTAGAATGTTGCTTAAGACCAATCCTAATGTAATGTATAAAATACGGAAAAAGCTCATTGAATAACATAAATATTAACACAAGTGTATTTTTTTTCCATCTACAGACGATTGGTTCAGCATTCAATTTGGTGTATAATGCTGATGTGCTGAACAAGGAATCTACTTTGAGCACAATTCGAAGGACCATATTCTGCATTATAATGAGACGGTTAATGTGGGTTTTCCCTGCATTTCTCCAAATATAATAGTCAAAGTGGAGTAGAATAAGACATACAATGACGAAGCTGTATCTTGAGATAGATCATATGGTCTCACGCGTTTTAAACAGTATAGACTTAAAGTAATTTTGCTTTTCGTCTTGTCAATTTGGTCATTCCACGTCATATATTCATTTAGTACAACACCGAGATATTTACATTTTTCCATACGATTTATAGGAATTTATTTTGATTTGTACATTGGCAAACAGACGTTGTTTGCGTTTTGACGAAATGATCATAAAATTATATTCAAACTTACTTGCTCGATAATAACGAAGCCAATTGGCAATATTATTCAAATCTTCATTTATTTTACGTTCAAGTTCAACTGGGTCATTGCAAGCAAAATGTCATCGGCATATAGTGATAATTGGTTATATCATTCAAATACATTACAAAAAAACATCGGACCAAATATACTTCCTTGGGGTACTTCGCAAATTACCAAACGGGGCTCAGAACAATTTCCATTGATAACAGTCACCTGCTTACGCATATGAAGTAGTCTTTCACCCAGGCCCAAATTTGATCATCAATACCATATAAACGCATAGTGTCTACATTGATTCATTAATTTCATTACTTCAGCAATAATTTATATAAAGTTTGTTTCGTAATCTGTGGATACTTTGATTGAAGTAATGTTTTGTAATGTTGAATGTCTTTCACTAACTTCCGATTCTGTAAATTAGGGAGGAGTGTGTACATGAATACATCAAAATTCGAATTTCTGTTTGTACATTCATCAAAGGTAGCTCTACTTGAAACGGTGTATTGTGAAATATAGGATTTAATTTTGTTTTTTATTCGCAAGTAGTGTATATTAATCTGCATTGACATCTTGATTACTGTGTAATCATTACATTTTTATTGTTGAGTTGAAAATGAAATCAACAAAAATGAACTTGAAATGTCCGAACAAAAAGTCGATTAAATACATAAATCATCGAAATCGGAGGAAAGGGAAAGTCCAAATTCCTCTCAAATTCGCAAAACAGTTTTATGCACAATATTCCCCGCATTCACAAAGTAGAATATTTCCTCCTTTTTGCAGATTTGACAATGAATAACAGTAGGTTTCACAAATTGGCAATTCCAAATGTTCAAGGAGGGATTGAAAATAGTTTCACATCATAATGAGGATGACACTGAAATATTTCATATTTTCATAATACGAAAGAAATAGGGACATTTTAAGGACCGATTTTAGGAATTCATGAAGAGCAGACATATCTCACCAATCCACTAATGCGAACGTAATCACGGACAGGAAATGTTTCATATATAAAAGAAGACCTGAACATGGGGCAATCACCGTTTTAGTCATGTAAAAGAAGCACATGTCAACTACATAAAACAATGATAACTCAAGTGCTAGGAAATATATTTAGTTTATATAGACTTGAAACGGGATGTTTTAGTACACCAGGATTGTATATCTCGTTAAACAGACAATGCGAGCACCAGGAACAATGAAGACGTAGGCCCGTAATGTAACATAACATAATCATAATATAAAATAACATGATAATGAATAATATTTTCTTCTTTCCCACAACGTTTCCTTTCTCCCTCTTTTCTCATTTCCCCCTTTTTTATTTGATCAGCCGATGGGGGTATGTGCCCCCATGTCAACCCGTATTTACGCCACTGTATGTCCATATGGCAAATACCCTTCAATATTATTATCTTTTTTACCCCATGATGGTGTAATGGTTTTATTAGAGATTACATTCATTTTTTATGACATTCCATCTTAATCCCTTCCCAAAGACCCTAACATTGATGAATTGGAAGAAACGGGGGTTTCTCTTCAATGTTATAACAAGGACATAAATATTTCGTTCGGAAATGGTGAACTGGCTCTTTATATGCATTTTATGATTCAATAATATTGTTTTATTTGTTAAGCGGTATTTTAGGAAGAATTTTCACCAATAAATCAATTATCTCTTGTGATTTTTTTTTTCATTTCTTTCGTAAAAAGTGGGGGGATGTTAGTACAGGCCATCCCCCCCTCCTCGAAAAGTGGGGGGATATATCCCCCATCCCCCCCCCGGGATTTACGCCAGTGATAACTGTTTCGTGAAACCAATCGAAATTTAAAGACGTCATAACTTTTGTTTTTGTTTCATGAAATAAAATTTTCAGTGTTATGCTTGTTAGATTTTTCATGTACTCAAAATAACGGTTTGGACTCACCCTTTTTAAGGCATGCTACAGTTTAAAAAATAAATGAATACCCTCCCCCCCTTAGTATCAAATTAGGACTTATGATATAAAAATACTAGAGTGAAAAATAATAAGTGCGAGAAGCTACCCTTTTTTCTTTTTTTTTCCTCCTATCAATATCAATGTCTCTTTATTTGAATTACTGTTAAAAATGATTTGATAATACTATATAAGGTTTGAAAGGATGGGCTTTTATCTCAAATTATTAGAAAGCTATCGCCGCTCAACCGCTGTATAAAATAAACTTTACAAGTGCTCATAGGGTGCCATATGCTGATAATTACACTTTTTTATAGACATGCCTGACTTTTTTATCAAAACCAGCATGATCAGCATCGGATATGACTGGTCATACAATAGTTACCACGTTTACTTAGACCATGAATGAGCCAGAAATAAACCAATTGTTTAACCCTATCTAGCCCCCCCCCCCCAGCGAAATTATTTTTCCTCATTGCACATGCGCACTATGATCACTATACAAATATCATGAATATTCATTAACGTGTCTACGATGATCGGAGAGACATGCTAGACGGTGATTTTAATTACCCCGGGATTTTACCGTGCTAATGTAGTCTCTCGAAAATTATGGAGTATACATTTTCGAAGAATTGATGAAAATTGATTTAAATGATATTTCAATCAGGTTCAAGTACGTCCTATGAGACAATGCTGAGTACGAAAACTTGTCACCGAGCTCGTGATTCATTTTGTCTTCACTTTCACAGTCTCATTCATGTGACGTGAATGTACATGTGCATTTTAGTGTAGATGATCGGTGCAAAATATAGCAAGAATTGTTCACACTATAGTACAAGCATGAAATTTGGCTGACGGGTAGACTAAATAGTGCTGAACAGTTTTAGCTGGGGGTGCCAACCTGATCTCTCTTTGTATAGCAATAGTTGCTAGGTAACTTATTTACCTTAGCAACCACAAATTTGGAAGTGTTATCCTAATTCTATATTTTGACTTCTAAGCGCCAATTTCACAATGACATATCAAGCAACATTCCAACCATGTATAGCAACAGTTGCTAAGCAACATAATTTTTATCTTCCGTAGAAACTATAGATAATATTCCTGAATACAACATTTAGACATAATATTTTAATGAGAATATGGTTAGAAAATTTGTCAAAGTATGAAACTTGGAATTCTAATAAATATCTCATAGTATACAAAAGAGTTCAGATACAGTCCAAAAAAATTATTTTAATGAGAATATGGTAAGAAAATTGGTCAAAGTATGAAATTTGGAATTATAATGAATATCTCATAATATACAAAAAGAGTTCAGATACAGTCCCCAAAATAATCTGCATAATAATCGTATATACATTACAAACCTAATTTCGGTGTACATAATTTCATCATTTTTCTTCAAACTTTTTTTTACTCATACATGACACAGCTAACACAGAGAAAAAATCATTACTGGGTCATTAAATATACTTACTATTAAACAATTATACAAGATCTCTCCTGTTATGAAAATGACACAGGGTATTGTAGTGGATGTGGCATGGGACACCGGCGAAGGGAAGCTGAAATTTTATTGATATGAACTAATCGCTTCATTTGGATGTAATGTCGAGTAATGCCCACACACTTACTTGTCAGTAAGGTTTTGATATCATTGACTGACTTGAATGTACAGTAGACCTGAAACAGCCTCAAGCATCATTGACTGTAAACTATGTTCCCTGTATATAGCATTGAAGCATTGTCAGCAGACCTGAAACAGCACAAGCGTCGTTGACTATACCTGTAAATATGTAACTAAGCCGGAAACGAAGCAGTACATTTGGTGATTATACAACAAAATCTTTTGAGAGAAATGAAGATCTCTGCCTTATCATGCTTATTGACACAAACTATACGCCGCATCCTACAAATCATGTAGACGAAGCAATAGACTGCAATATATTATATGTTGTAACAGGTCATCAACAAGTATGATTGGAAAATAGAAAGCAGTTTTAAGGTGTTGGTTTGGCTTCAAACCTGCTTGAGATTCTTTCATTGCCCATTATATTTCAGCATCTATTTTACTTAAGATTTAGAAGCAATACCACTGTATGCATCTTTTTTTATTTGATTATAATGCTGGGCAGTAGAGTCATTTGCATAATATACCGATGTCTTACAGCAATTCCTAGATGATGACGTTAAGTTAAGACTTTCTTGGTTAATCATAAGTAGGGGAAAGCAAAGCCACTGTGAACATGGTGAATCATGCATTATGTTTGACAAAGAATATTAGAGGCAACAGAGAAATACATGCAAAAATACATCCTATCAATGGAAAGATGAATTTTTCATCAATCGAAGTATAAGAAACATTTCTCCCCAAAGGAACATTATATTGCGAGACAAAGTGATAATGCCACCAGCAGAATCATTTCTATATGATCTAGACATGTCAAGAAGTATTGGAGGTATACATGTGGAAGGAAGAAGAATATCAGAACTAAATACTACTGTTCTGTGGCCGAGTATGGATAACGTCCAGACAACCTGATATTACAAGTGCTTCACATGTATGTGACAAAGTCAGCTGCGTATAGTCCTGCAAAATCTTTAAAGTCATGATAGATATTGAAGCTGCAGGATCTAACTCAAAACACTTGCAATCGGAACTGACAGGTCAAAATCAATTTCTGCAAGAGCTTTCAAGTGATGATAGATCACGGAGCTGCTGGATCCAGGCAAACACACCTGAAACAGAACTGACAGGTTCAAATCAACTTCTGCAGGATCTTGTCGTGATAGATCAATCATATAGCTGCAGGATCCAGGCCTCGAAATGGAACTGACCGGTCTAAATCAAGATCTTTCACGTCATGATAGATGCCAGAGCTGCAGGATTGATCAATGTTAAAAAAAACTTGGAATCGGAATAACAGGTCCAAATTAACTTCTGCAGAAGACACCATAGATCATGTAGCAGCAAGCCAACACGCCTGGAAAAGGAACTTTCACTTCATGATAGATCCCGGAGCTGCGCAGGATTGATCTAAGTCAAAACACCTGGAGACGGAAATGACAAGTCAAAATCAACTCCTGCACGGAGCAATAGGTCTGGAAACAGCAATTAGTAATATCTTCCTTGTAGGCTACGGAAGGGATGGGTAAAACCAAGGCCTTTCAAGCGACCGACTATACTGTTAGCAATGTATAAAATGGTATCTATGCAAGCACTCATTTGGAAAATTACATTCTGGCGATATTTTGGTGTTTTAAATTATTTTGAAATCAGTTGACTGAATCAATTCTTGGCGGTAGTTCTTTCACCTCTCCAAGATCAGAGATGTTTAAGTTAATTATGAGAACCCTTGACCTCCTGGTCAGCTCTTGTAACCGTTCTTCTACAAGAGTGACCTCTCGTTCAATATTTATTTTGTGGAATTCATTCCAAGGGCATTTGTAGATATACAGGGTCAAAAAAGTGATAAGTAGGGCCTCCTTGGAAAATAGGTAGCTACAAATTTAATGTCAATGGTTTCTCGACCTTTGATTCTTGATAATACAAGACAGTGTCGATCAATTCTACCTTTATTGTCAGTCGGTCAGATAAGTAATCATGAGGTCTATTACCATTCATTGATAAGCATGTATCTATACATGTATAGTAATAAAAAAAACATTAACAAATAACCCTTTACTATGAGAGACGCCAAATGAATTGATCAATCATTAATTTTTTAACATAATTATGTTTAAGTTAATTCCTGATAAATATGGTTTCCAAATAGAGAAAGATTGGTTTTAAGGTGAATTTTCTAATATGCAACAAGTATCATTATGCCAATGATATGGACCCCATGGACACATGATAGACACCGTTTTTTTTTAAATATAAACCATATCATGAGGTAGTTTAATTTGTGCAAGGTTTTACGTTTTTAAGCATCTACTAGTACGAGTACTTCTTAAACGCATTGATAATCTTACCATACGGCCTTTAACAAACGGTTGCAGAAAACATGTTACTTAGTAATTGGTACTTATCATGGGCGGATAAACATGGTGTGCATGTTCCTGGGTTGTTGTGATTAATGTATCACTGCTTAAGTAGAAAATATGTGGTGGCTCACAAATATTATAATCATAAAAACACCCTATATTGGTTATTGAGGAAATATTCGAAATCTTTGGTGCTGTTGAAACATTCATAACATAAGTAATCTATGGGCCAAAATTAATTTCTGAGCTTTTCTGAGTAAATTATAATGATCTGAACTATGATATACTATTGTTGCTATCGAAAGGGACCCTTAGAAACCGTTGCTATGAATGAATGGATCAAAACTGTTGTGATACAGAGAAATATGCTTTAGATAAAAATTAATGTGACATAATGCTTGTAAAACTGTTCTTCAAACCCAATAAAGCTTGATTACTCAGGTAAATATGTTACCTAGTAACCGTTGCTATATTTGGGAAACTCACGTTGGCACCCCCCGCTAAGGATGTTTAGGATAACTTACTCTACCTTTGTGCCAATTTTCATGCTTGTACTGGTTTCCGAACATTTTTTCACTGGTCAATCACCTAGACTATTTGCTATCTGTTGTTCTCACGGGATTGTCAGCTCGATGTATCCAATTTGCTTGATACGGATTGGCTCCGATCGATGTAACTTCAAATCTATTTATGATTTTGTTATTTGGAAATTACAATATCAACATCACTCCCTCTCTTTTTTTCTCTTCCCTTTTTTTTCTCTCCATTTCATGAGTGTCATTGGTATTCCTGGTGGGGGCTGACTGACACAAATATTGTTTTCTCTGATGGCTTTTTTTCTTTTTTTTGGGGGGGGTCATTGGCATTATGAATCTATTTTAATGTTAATTTTTATTTATAATGAGACCATTATTTCAGAAACCGTTAGATACAGATGGAGCGAGAAAGAAAGTCCAGGCCAGGGTAAACTAAAATGTTCATGTTTATGTTATAGGCCTACATGGCATTATCTTTTTGAAAATTGCCCTTCACTGCAACTATTAAGTGCATAGGGTATATACCCCGTTCATTTTACCACATTATGAGTATCGATCACTGATTTATTTGGGCCCTATTTATTTATGTATTAAGGACCCCAAAATTGAGAAAATTAGGAATGGAAAAGAAAATTGTGCAATTTGATAAATAGGCCCTATTTTAAAATAACGTATGCAAAAATGTCGAAAAATTACGAAATTAGATTGTAAACTTTGTGCTTTGCTTATTTGTAGCTTTAAATAAATTTTGCCCTGTTCTCCATGCCTGGCCCTAAAAAATTGAGACCCGCTAAAGGCGTACCCCCCCCCCCCCTTTCAGCCCACTTGGATCAGCCTGTTGGATTTAATTCCTTTTGCCATACCTTTTTGGGTCAAAATTATAGGATGTGGAAGAGCATAAAGATTCATTTCTTCCGGTATGAATACTTGACATTAATTTGATCTGATTTATCAAGAGGCTTAATCGATATTACCAGATTTAGAAATGGAAAATGCATGAAGTGACTTTTTGAAAAAGTATTATTGTAGGCCCTTATTCAAATCAGTAATTATACTAATGACCGATATTACATAAAAGTTCCAAAGCGCTGTTTTACACAATGAAATAGAAAATTACATGAGAAGTTTCCGTGTTTATCCATTATTTTTTTTCTTCATTTTTTATCTCGTTCTTTAGGAAAGGACGAGATAGGATACGGTCATACGTTCATATATATATATATATATATATGTATATATGTATATATATATACTGTATATATATATATATATATATACTGTATATATATATATATATATATATATATATATATATATATATATATATATATATATATATATATATATATTGTAAAGAAATGGATGAAGAGAACAATGGTAGACGTAGCTTAAATCAAGGTTCCCCAGAGCTATCTACCCTTTGGAAAAATTGGTTATGCCGAAAAAATGTCTCTGCCGGGAATCGAACCCGGGCCCCCAGCTTTGAACGCCGGTGCCTTAACCACTAGACCACAGAGACGGGCTAGTGGATAGGCCGACCGAGATCCGATTGACCGTCAGAAAGACAGATTTTCGACACTATACCAATTACCTTTGTCGGGTGAAGGTGGGTTTTGAACAATTTTGAACAATTTTGTACATGTATAGCTTCACACATTTGTATATACTTTCTCACATACGTGTACTGTATCGAAGCAATAGCTTTGATCTAGCTGAGGCATGACGGCTTGTCATTGTTCAAAACCCACCTTCACCCGACAAAGGTAGTTGGTATAGTGTCGAAAATCTGTCTTTCTGACGGTCAATCGGATCTCGGTCGGCCTATCCACTAGCCCGTCTCTGTGGTCTAGTGGTTAAGGCACCGGCGTTCAAAGCTGGGGGCCCGGGTTCGATTCCCGGCAGAGACATTTTTTCGGCATAACCAATTTTTCCAAAGGGTAGATAGCTCTGGGGAACCTTGATTTAAGCTACGTCTACCATTGTTCTCTTCATCCATTTCTTTACAATATTTAAATAAAAGAGTTGCCAAAGCTGTTGTACATGTATAGCTTCACACATTTATATATATATATATATATATATATATATATATTCATATATATATATATATTTATATACACACACACACCTCCAGAGGATTGCCGTGATAAGAAATTTTAAATTTTGTTTTATCATGTCTGTAGGTTGGGTTCCCACTATTGCAACAGGACTAAGTCTCATAGGGGCTGTACTGGCGGATGAAATCATCAAGAAGACTTCTCATCAGCTAGTCGCGTTCATGGGAGTATCTCTATGCTTTAGCGCCTGTCTCGTCACCTCAGTGATGCCCATCTATCCTCCGATGATATTTACGTTCGGAATTTTATATGGGTTCGGTTCGGCCTTTTCCGTAACATCAGGAATGGTTGCCATTGTTGACTGGTTCCCGAAAGACTCCTGTTCGAGAGCAACTGCTGTGGCAGTAGCTGGAACCTCGGCTGGTAATTTGAACTTCAGTTTTACTCAGACCCGGGGGGCACTTACATTGACGAGTGGATACCATGCGCGACAAAAAAAAACACGTAAAAAGGATGTCTTTTTCACGATAGGGCACGTTACGTACGTAACGTGTAAAGGGTGTCAAAAAAACAAAAATAGTGAAATTTCGCAATGAAAATTACGTGTTTAGGGTCGAATTTGCGGGGATGATTAAACAAAATTAAAATGTTTTATAAAGAATATCCTTTTTGCCCCAACACTTCGTGTTTAGAGTCCGATTTGCGCGAGGTGTAGAAAGTGGGGTCGTACTAAACCAAATAAGGTAAAGCCGACGACCGAAGGACCCGTAACAATAAGACATTCCTGTACTTGTTTAGGGGTTCATTCCAGAGAAGTATCATTTTGTTTCCAATACTTGTTAAGGGTATAGGGTTCACACGCCAGTACTTGTTAAGTGGTGCACTTTCAGAATATGGAAATTACGTGTTTAGGGTGCTTTTCGAGACTCCATGGTCGCGCATGGTATCCACTCGTAGATGGAAGTGCCCCCCCGGTACTCAGACCATCTCATCTACATGCATATTAGGTATTTTATTTGTATTTTTAAA
Source organism: Lytechinus variegatus (assembly GCF_018143015.1). Lineage (NCBI taxonomy): Eukaryota > Metazoa > Echinodermata > Echinoidea > Temnopleuroida > Toxopneustidae > Lytechinus > Lytechinus variegatus. The sequence continues at coordinate 5,820,021 of NC_054742.1, read as the reverse complement.
TCGAGTTTGTTAATGCAAGTATAGTCCATTCTTTTCTTTTTACATGGACGTTATATCTATGAAGGGAAAGTGCCGCCTCCCAAAAAAAATAAAATAACAATGACAATCATAATAATAATGATGGTAGTAATGATGATAGCAATAATAATGATAATAAAATTTTTCATAATGAATATGTACAAAATAAATAAATAGATTATAATAATTGACACCCCCCCCCCCTCTCGCTCTCTCTCTGTCTCTCTATAAGGCATGCTGGTGTTCAACCCGATCACATATAAGCTCGTGTCAGATGTGGGATGGCGTAACACTTTGAGAATAAGTGGCTTTATTCTTCTTGTCGTTGGCTATGCTGCAAGCGCAACTTTCTCCAAACCTGTCAAGGAATCTCTTGAATTAAAACAACCTGCTGAAAACCCAGAAACAAAAGCTTCTCTTCTCAAAACAACGAACGCAACTTGTAAAAATGCCATCTCCATGGGCCCTAAGAAGTCTTCGAACATATCTTACGTAAACAAACTTTCAAGAAATCCTTACGACTTGTTGCTATTTCCTGAATTTTGGATGATGTTCTTTGGAATAGTTATTTCAGCAATGTCCACATCTCTTTTCTTTTTTTATTGGGTAAGTAGCAAAGATTTATACATTTTTATATGAAGAGAACTAATTAGCCTAACTCATGATGTGACTGAGTCAATTATAATTGCCCCGCGGTAAGTGAAGGAACCTTGACTAAGATGAGATGAGAAGTATTTGATGATGATAATGGTGGTGATCATCAGGGCAGGGAGAAGAGTGCTTCCCCCCCCCCCCCCCCTCCATGCTTGAAGCACTAAAAAGTGTCCTTTTTACCCAAGATAAATATACCTTACAGTGCCCCCTTTTTTATCTTCGACATGTTAGAATGCCCACTCTCGTATACCAAATAAGTTGCTCTTTCTAACCGCTCTTTTCATGCCCGATATACATTCGTTTTCCTGATAAAGCGTTCCACTCTCGCAAGTGCATCTTTTAAATCGAACAGTCCCTTTTAGATGTGTTTCTTGCCTCATTTACACTGTAAAAAATGAAATGCTAATGTAGCACTTATAGTGATTGTATAGTGACTGCACTACGAGTGCTGAGTTTCTAGTTCAAATTTGAATGACTAAATCAGCACTCGTAGTGCAGTCACACAATACAATCACTGTAAGTGCTAAATTAGCACTTCAATTTTTTACAGTGTAGCTCATTTTTTCACAAGGAATTCCTTTTCTTCAGTGTGCCCCTTGCCCAATTTGAATATGCCCTTATTTTCCTCTGATAAATGCAACTTTTCTTTTCCAGTTTCTCCAAATTTTCAATCTGTCAATGTAAAGTAATTGCAATTAGCACCGTTTTCTTTCTGCATAGGCAGTGGAATCGATAGAGGCAGGGGACACCCTTGACCCTAAAATTTCCCATACAGCAAAAACACTTATTTAAAAAAAGATAACGCTCTTGATAATGTAACGTTTCTTTTTAATCGTTTTCGTTTCTAAAGTTTATTCTCTTATATTTGGTATGTATGTCTTCTCGTCAAGTATTTCCATTCTATTCATTTTCTGTTTTACGCCGCTCAAAGGCCACATACATGTATATATTACACAAAATACAGAATTGGATGAATTCTATCTAACATACATGTCATACCTACAGAGGGCATTAAGTTAGTCTCTCACCATACAGTGCCCTTGGGAGGCCGAAATTGCTCTCTCCATCATTTTTCTGTGATAACATGATCCTATGATGTTCTCATCAATCGATAAAAGGGATCTTTCGTGAGGGAATTTTCCGACGATGATTTTCTAGTAATTAGCGCCAGAATAGACCACTAAGCAAGTTCTACTACTTAGGATTTCAACCCCCCCCCCCTCATTCTCTCTCTCTCTCTCGGAATACATAGCTTGCATGCATATATACTTGAGATTTAATATTCATAAATATCCTTCAAGAAGGGTTTGTTCAACATACATTACCACGAAAAAACAGCTACGTCAGGCAATAACTTAATCTGATGGTAAATATATATGTTCTTCAGAGTGGGTGTATATAGTGCCTATTTTCCCTGTGCCCCCCAATTTCAACTTCCTCAGCCGCCCCTGATGATGATTTTGATGATGGTGATGACGATGTTGTATTGTGGATGATGAAATTAAATAAAAACTGGGCTGTGTTGACATCAGTTTTCGTTTATATTGTAGAACATATTCATATTCAAATCAAAGTAAATCATGAGACTGAAACAATTATCTATTTTTCTTTATTTCATGATATCCTTTAACCATGAAATTATAACAGGACTTTCTGTACTTAAATTTTTTTTTTTTAAATATAATGTGGCAAACTTATAGTTATATTTAATACGATTACATTCTTCCATCAGCTATCAAATGACATAGCCGGAAAGGTTATCTGATCATTTTATGTTACTTAAATTACATAGATCTAAAGCATTTAGGCATTTATCCTCTTTTGCTTTGATATTTATTCCTCAAATATTTATATTCTTGTACTACTGTCTTGTCTAAAGAATGCATTGTCAGTCTGTCAGTAAGTTTGCGGGCAGGACAAGACTTTAGCCTATGCTATCTCAGGTACCATGAACTTAAAAGCGCTTCGATCCAGACCTCTCTATCCAGCATGGCTGTCCTCATTTCATTAATCCTATCAAGGCCTGAGTCTTTCTTCAAGACTTATCCCTCTTCTCGCTGTGCCTTGTTCAGGCTCCCAGAGGATGAGAGGATTTGTTCAGCATTGAATATTGTACTTCTAGTATGGGTGGCAGCGGCATCTGTCTAACTGAGAAGGTAACCAATTTTCATAAAATCGGAGGAAAATTGTCTTGCTTAGCATCAGGGTCTTTTGAAAAATATTGCAGGACATTTTTGGTGGTGGGGAGTAGCCGCCAGATGTAACAAATGAATTCATAAATCTTAAGGGGTCTGAACTTGTACACTATCGTGATGTAAGTCTGTTAACAATGTATTATCTCGATGTGTTAAGTTTCACTCACCCTTCAGACCTTTCACGTTTGTATGTGTTGAAATCCAAGATTCACCAAAACTTCTTCATGCAGATGTAGAAAGGGGTTTATGGGTGGTGGTTAGGTGGGGTAGGGGTCGTGAAGGGGAAAGGGGCCTTGAGGAAGAACACATGGAGAAATGACAAAAGCACCCCCCAAAAATGATAATAATAATAATAATAAAATAAATAGATAAATAAATATAATAAATAAAAATTAAAAAATAAATAAAAATAAATGAATAAGTAAATAGACAAGAACTGGGGGAGCTATGGTGTATGCCGGTGGCCTAAAAATTGTCTACAATGGAGGTGTTCCCCATCTTTATTAGCCTATAATCTAGGCGGAAGCTGCAGTTATTGTCTTTGCTGTTATGCTGAACGTAAGCGATACGTTTGATCTGGCGAAGACTAACGCATTGTGGCGGCGTTTGTCGGTTGGTTTGAGTTTATTGTGGTGGTGGCGCTTTCCATCTATATCCGATGATTTCCGCCAGGCTAAGCGAGAGGGATTCCACCCTCACCTGTACAGCTCTCCTCATTCGATTTTGCTACTCCACATTTTCGCTGTGCAACGCGAACGGACTTTACGACGGTATATATCGATTTTGAAAGAGACTTTTTATTTGGGCCCGTCGCAAAACACTGTCCTGTAATGCAAGTTGTGACATGATTTTTTTTTACGTTTCGCATCCGCAACGGAAACATTCAATCTGCGTTTCGTGTGCAAATTTCGATCTGGTTGCTACTGTATGGTAACAGCGATATATCCGATTAAAGACGAGCTTCCACGGTCACATTTGGTTCTTCCCAGAACTCGAGGGGTCGCCCGGGGGGGGGGCATTTCCATTGACAAGTGGATACCAGGCGCGACCATGTGTAAGAAGGGATATCCTTTTCAAGAGTTGGCACGTTACGTATATGTAAGGTTATGAGGGTGTCAAAAACGATATACTTAAAAAGGGATATATTTTGTTAGGAAAGGTACGTATTTTCGGTCAATTTTCCAAAGCTTGTTAAGGGATCATTTTCATAATCTGGAAAAGACTTGCTTCCCTTGTTTAGGGTGCTTTCGAAATCCCATGGTCGCGCCTGGTATCCACTCGTCAATGGAAGTGGTCCCCTGAAAATTTGAATCTAATCCCCCATTTCGGGAGAAAGAAAAAAATAATGCCCATCACATTGTGTGCTAAATTGCTTGTACTTTTTCGTTTGTTCAATTTTACTACTTTTTAGGGATGATGAGAACTCCTAGAAAGAGTGTAGAATATTATTTTAGGAATATTAAAGGGGTTTTTTTAAAGGCAAGACAACAGGTGATCATGATTCCTGTTCTTAACACATCAATAAAAATGCAATGTCTAATGACATGGTATTACCGTTTTTCTGCTATATATTTCACTGCCCCTATACAAAAATACACCAGCCAACACCAAAAGCAAATACCTCACCTGTTTCACCAAATGACATCAGTAAACTTATGTAAAGAATTATGATTTTGAATCAGTATAATACAGATGAATTAAATAATTTCATCATTTAAATTATAAACATAATCATCACAAAACGGAAGAGAATTTTAATTCTTACAAATTAAAAAAGTTATCAGTTAATGACTGTGCAAGTCTGTAATTCTGCGGGTGCAGTACCTTTTTTATACACAGAGAGAGCATCGAAATTATAATTTGAACCAGTTTATAAATGTACGATTGCGTACTGCACTAAAGCGCGCGCGGCGCGCGCTGAGTGTCATCCAGCCAGGCCAGCTGCCCAGCACTGCACTGCACTGGCGCCCAAGCACGCCGCGCCGCTGCGTCACAGCGGAAAAAAGGTTTTGTCCCGGCCGAAACTGCCGGGTGACCGACCAACCATACTCCGTACCAACTACCATCCTGCAGTTTTTACTTCTTCTGGAAACAGTACAGTCCACCGTCTGGTAATTGTCGTACTGGTACTTCGTCTTACAAATCGGGAAAACAGGAGTAGGCCTACAGGACGATGTAATTATAGAATTTAATGGTAAGTACCGGTATGGAAGTTTCAAATTTCCTAAAACCTGTCGAGATGTAGACCAAAAAAGCTTCAGTCTCTGTAATGTATTTTGGTTGTTCCGCTGAACTACGTTGGCTCCAGGATTACAGTAAAATGTCAGAAATTGTTGAATAAATCCCCAGAAACGACGGTTAATCCTGTCTAGTGGAGATGGTGACTGAGATACGTGATGATGGTGCCCCATGTCTTTGCTCCAAATCCATTACTTTTACTTTTTAGTTTTTAGCACGCAATGCCAATAAATGAATAATTAAATGACTGCACTGTGACTGTCTGAAGTCGATTTTTTATAGCCTAGGCCTAATTGAGTCACCATGGTGTGCGATTCCTCGATGTTGAGCCGGGGAGCGCGGAGCTATGCCTATGGCATGTATTGTACACTAGGCCTAGGCCTACTTTGTAGTTTATTGTAGGCTCCCGTAGCCATACAATGTAGCCCAGGCCATGCCATGCCACCGCGCACTGAAAAATCAAGCCATACTTAGTGTCGTGGACACCAGAACTGAGATCCAAGCACGCGCGACCCAGGCACTAGCTAGAAATCCACTGCCAAACGCGGTTCATGGTACGAGGTTAGTATACATGTACTAGATCTATCTACTATTATACCTCGCAATACGGTACAGTGTACGTGTGAGTGATGACTACATGATATAGCATCTTTTAACAATCATATTTAGCATGCATCACCTTTCACGATTTTAGGATTGGATGAAGTTTTATCCACAATTTGGGGCTTTTTGGACATTCCGAGCAGTCAATTTCTTTCGCCTATCCGCCATTTTGATATCCTGCTGTATACATGTAGCTTCGCGTTCTGTTCGAACGTAGAGGGCAGGAATGTTACATGTAGTTGCGCTTGTGATGTTTTCGATTCGATCGAATGGAGTCGAGTATAGTCACGTCATGATGTTTGGATTGTCACGATCGATCACCCCACTTCTAGTATGATAAAAGCAAAGTGGGAGTGAGCTAGTATTTCGTTGAGATTTTGGAATAATTTATGTTGCTGTTCTGTGCAGTTTGATGAAAAATAAGTTTTCTGTGATTTTCCGTTTGATAAGCCACTTTCAAAGGGCCGTTTCCTTGAATTCTCTGAAAATGCGAAAAATCAGTCTGTGTCCCTGCATAATAGTTTTTATAGCGGGTATTATCGACAGAGAGAAAGATTATCGATATCGCTAAGTGGCAGAAACAAGCGATTTTCGACAGGACCATCGATAAACGGGTTATTAATAACAGCCTTCGTAGTGCACGTATCCATGTAGCCATGTATAGAAGTATTCATAAGTAGTGTTGAAATAATACAACATGTACACGTACATGTAGCTTCATCCGAAGCTCATTTAAAAATAGCATTATAGGTCCAAATAGCATTTCCAGTTTTACCACTACCTCCTGTATCACCTGCCACTTGTAGTGCACTCTCCATCCCTACCCTCACAATTCCCGGGGAGGGCACTGATCTACCAAAAAAGTAGTACATGTAGGTGTGTGCTGCGGGCGAGACAAAAAACGGGGGCCTTGGAGCGGGCTTATTGTAAAAAGGAGGGTCCTCGGAACGGGCTTCGGAACTATGAATGTTTGTGAAAACGGGGGTCCTTGGAACGGGTCACCTGAGTGTGAGTGCATATATATGCATCCCTATGGAACGTGCATGCAGCTAGCCTGGCGGTACGGGCGCCGGGTGCGCTAGCGCAGAGGCGATGGTCGGACAGGACAGCGGTCTGCGGCTGCTTTTCACCAAAAGTGCGGCTCATTGTAGCAGATCAATACGGCCGGAACGGCGTAACAGAAAATATGCGAAGCTTCGGAGCGGATTTCTGTCTTTTTTCTCGATAAGAAGAAAATGCTATGCTTTGGAGCAAATTTCTTTTTCTCACATATCAATTTGTTGTGTACAAAAAACGCTCTTATAAGGCATAGAAATGGGACGTTTGACGCACAGTCACTAATACGCGCCGCTGTCTTCGCATCGTGCAGGCAGTCTACGTGTATAGTGGCGGGCTGCTACATTGCGGTGCAGGGGTGTTCAACTTACATATCGTGAGCGCACTCAGCTGCGTGTTTTCACTTCTCCTTTCTCTCCTTTTCTTGTCATATTTCCTCGCATTACTTGTTTTCATAAATTTCCCTCTCACTTTCCTTGTTTTCTCACTCCCTTCAGTTTTGTAACTCTTCTTGATCACTTGCATTCATTGGCACACCCCCGGTCAAAAATGGTACGGTCCTATCCAACATACACTCAAGTCGTCCTGTACGAATACACGCGCTGCGTTGCCTAGCTATGCGTGTGTACTGTGTACTATACTGTGTACACACAATGCCATCGGCTGAACCCGCCAAACTATAGTGACCAATTATTGCAAAAGCTTTTGCAAATGTGAAAAGTGACAGAGGTTTTTTTTATCCAATCAAAATCATTCTTAGGTATTCGCAATCTACAGCATTTTCTGCAAAATGTCTTTTTTTGATAGGGTCTATTGTGACGTATATATTTTTTTACAACAATGTGAAGTCGCACCAAACGTTTCGTTTCTCGCACTTGCCCATTGGCTCATGTACAAATGGATTTCCAAAATCATCAAGAAAGGTTCCAAAAACCTCAAAAGTGACAGAACTTAATTTGACTAAAATTAAATGAAAATCATATCATGTTAAAGGTGAGAATCTGCTCAATTCTATTCTGTTTTGATAGATCACCTTGTTGACGCGTTTGGGAGATATCTTAGCAAATCCCTAAAAAAACGGCGTATTTTCTATTATTCTCCATAGGGAAATAATTTAACACGCTACGCACTGCAAAAAAGGAGCGCAAACAAATTGATATGATAAGACAAAAATGCTATGCCTTGGAACGGAAATTTGAGTGTCAAAATGGGGGCCCCCTCCGCGGCACATACCCACTATGCATTATATACTGAGTTCCCCCTCCCCCCCAGGACAATTCCATATCACATTAAACAATTGTCCTCAATATGTAACCCCCCCTCCATCTCCCCTCTCCGGGCGTGCGGTGACGCAAACGCTTCCTAGATCTTTGTGTAGTAACATAGAGGGAAACAAACATAACCTCAGTATACACTTCCCCTTGTAGTGTATGCCTACCCAGGGAGGGGGGAGGCACTCAGTATGTAATGCATGGTGGGTGTGCCGCGGAGAGGACCCCCATTTTTACACTGAAATTTCTGTTCCAATTCATAGCATTTTTATCTCATTGAGAAAAGAAACAAAGAAAGCCGCTCCAAAGCATATCATTTTCTTTTTATGGAGAAAAAGGAGAAAGAAATCTGTTCCGGCTGCATTGATCTGCATTTTTGGTGTAAAGCGGCCCGCAGGGCGCTGTCCGACCAGTGCCAGTGCTTCCTATAACTATATACCGTGTAGTAACGTTCAGGAAAAAAAATGTATGCCGTGGAAGGTTGTTCTCATTGTCGATCATGCCATTGCATTCCAAAGTTATTTTGTATCCTCTATTACTATTAGAATCATGCAGACAGGCATGTGCGAAGACAAGGAGGACTGCAGACTGGGGGGGGGGGAGACTGGCCATACTACGGCTCACGCCCCCCTCATGCCAAGACGAGAAATGAAGAGATGTTACAATTATTAGGAATTTATCTTGATCCATTCTTTGACTTCATCAAAAGCATCAATGCCAACTTCTAGCACCAGTATCTATAAAGCAAATAGTACCTACATTGTAGCAGCTCATCAACCTTGTGACAGACACACTGAGAGGAGATAATTTGGGTGTGGAAATGATTTACAACGACCAACAAAAACAGCGATCCATTCCAACACAATAATACTAGCCCCGAGAACCTCGCCACTTAAAGTGGAATGGCCCGCAGTTGGCTACCACCTATTTTTACTTTATGCCTAAAATTCAAGTTTTAAATATACTTTGCAAGGGATCAAGGACTTTTTTAAATTTTGAAGGAATCCCAACAAATTCCATACCATATAAAAAAATTTTGAAATAAGACAAAAAATGATGATTAAATCAACTCATATTCTGAAATATTAACAGGGATATTTAAAATTTACAGGGGAAAATATGCAAAAAAAATTTCTGTAAAAGAATATATTGAGGGCCGAATTTAGTTACATTGAAGAGATGGACCCTATTGACTTTTTCTGAAATCTTGAAGGAATCCCAACAAATTTGGTACCATTTTAAAGCTTGTGAAGTAGGAAAAAGAATAGTGCTGAAAGGTCAAGTCCACCTCAGAAAAATGTTGATTTCAATAGAAAGAAAAATCAGACAAGCATAATGCTGAAAATTTCATCAAAATTGGATGTAAAATAAGAAAGTTATGACATTTTAAATTTCGCTTATTTTTTACAAAATAGTGACATGCACAATTTACTCACATGTAAATGAGAGAATCGATGATGTCACTCACTATTTCTTATGTTTTTTATTGTTTGAATTATACAATATTTCAATTTTTACATATTTGACAATGAGGACCAACTTGACTGAATAAAAAATGTTCAACAATGGTAATTCCACATGTCCAGGGAAAAATAAAACTCTTCCACAGAACAATGTGGATAAAATAAGAAATAAATAATGAAATACAAAAGAAATAGTGAGTGATGTCATCAGTTCCCTCATTTACATACCCACTGTTTTGTGAAATTAAGCGAAACTTTAAAATATAACTCTTATTTTACATCCGATTTTTTTTTAAATTTTCAGCTTATGCTACTACATGTAGTAGTTGGATTTTTCTCTTTTTATTCAAATCAACTTTTTGTTGGGGTGGAATCATCCATTTGAATCAACTCATGTAGATCTAGACCTAAAGCTTTAGTCAGGTTGTGCATTGGTTGTTACTCTGAACTATGTTGACTCCTCTCAAAGGGATTGACAGTGGAATGTCAGAATTTCTTAAAGAAAACCCCAGAAACAATGATTATTCCTGTCTCCTCATGATGTGTAATATTGAAGGAGATAATTACCTGTTTAAAGGAGAGTACAATATGTATGTGCAGATTTTATTCAGCAGCAAAAGTACAACTTACACAAATGCAATGACTGGGACTGTAATCCTTTGTAAAGTGCAATGCGCTGCTACGCGCGGCAAGGTATACTCTTGAATTGTATGCCCTTTTATTCATAAAACTTCAAAGTTGTTCATGGTATAGATTCTTATAGGGTTTTTCCTCCATGACTTTTGTAATATTTATTGATCTCCTGCTTGCTTTACATTGATGCACAGTTGCAGATACAAATTCTGAAAGTGGCATTTTACTTTTCTCTCCATGGAAGCGCCGTGGTGTGGCGGTTCTGACTCTCGCCTTGTAATCAGAGGGTCGTGTGTTTGAATCTCACCATAGCCTAGCGTCCTTTGACAAGGCATCAATCCACACTTTGCCACTCTCACCAGGTGTTAAATGGGTAGGCCTACAGTAGGAAACAACTCATTGTGGTTGGTTTAGCAAGTGTGCGCCTAACAGGCTGCTTGAAATGCTATGAATCCAGTGACTGGGTAATAATAATTGTGAAGCACTTTGAGCAGTCGTAGATTGATAAAGTGCTATATAAATGACAATTATTATTATCCTTACATTCTTCTATATTAAAAGTGTGTCTAAAAAATATACAAATTTGAAAAAATTAGGGTTTTATTTTAGACTAGATCATTGTCGGTCTAATGTTAGTCTCTAGACCCTCATTCTAGATCTAACGTTATATTTCGGTCATTTCAGCCAGTCATTTTGTTAAGACAAGTAAGATTGAAATTGAATCCGGGAAGACCGGACACTGCATTTCAGAATTTTTTTTAAATTGCTTGATTATGCTCATGGGGAAGGGGGCCCAACAACAGCGTTTAGTAAACCTTCGCAAATTACCAAATTATGCGGATTGTGATTCTGAGACATGAATGAGGCCTGAGGTGCTGGCTGATCATATTACCCTAACATCAAAGGGAATGAAACCTAGACAAGTGGGCATGTGTGAAAACAGAAAAATCAAAGAATTAGACAATTTGAGAACGATCGGACAAATCATGAGAAAGTTATGATCATTTGAATATTGCGATAACTAATGCTATGGAGATCCTCCCATTGGCAATGCAACAAAGATATGTGATGTCACATGTGACCAACTACAACTTTCCCTTTTACAGAATTAAAATGCCCCCTAATTTTCTCTTATGGTTATATTTCATCTATGATTTACATGTATTCTTTGAATTAATCTGTATTACATGCCCTCCTACACTGTATGAATGATCTACTGATAGATGTGATAAAAGAGGCAGTTTAAGTGAGATATATACAAAAGTAATAGGAAAGTTGTTCACATGTGACTTCACAAATCTTTGTTGTATTGCTAATAGGAAGATCTGCATTAAAATAATGATCTAAACTAAAAATGGTCATAACTTTCTTATTTATTCAATTTTCTCAAATCTTTGTTGGTTTACTTCTTTGTTGTTTTTTCTATTTGGGCATAAGCTGTCATGTTCCAAAGGTTTCATTTTCCTTAAAGTCTTAATTATGCCTGAGTTAACTCTACCCAAGGAGTTGCTGCAGTCAAATGCCACATTGCCCATCTGTGTTTTACTGAGAAGTCGGTCTATATTTTTCAGTCTATTTCTGCCAGGATTTGCTACCCTGAGACTTAATCTGGCTTTGTGGCATCCTGTTCCTCCATAGGTCTACTAAAGTAACCCAGATCTATGAAGTGCATATGGGTTACTTAAAGTCTACATGGAGGAATTGCACTGCAGTGGTGGGAGTAGGCATCATACCATAAACGTGATTGGTTTGTGCATTCATATGCTCTATTTGCAATAGAAAAAAAGAATAATCAGCGAACTTGACATGGGCTACAGGCTTTGAATAAAAATAGTTGATTACATTTCATGCCAATAATCTGACAAATTATTTGCTGGTCACTGTATTCAAGTCTTTGTAAATGTGATAACTTCAGTTTAACTTATAACTTAGGCTCATATAAATACATGTACTAGCATGGATCCCATGAAGCCTTTTGATTTTGAGGTCAACGGTCAAGATCACCGTGACATGTTTTCATCTTACCCTTCTGAAGTCCTTGTAAACACAATAACTTCAGTGTAACTTTAATAACCTAGGCTCATATAATTTGGTGTGTACGATACTACATGTAGCATGGGTCCTAGGAAGCCCATTGATCTTGAGGTCAAAGGTCAAGGTCACACTGACATGTTTTCATCTCACCCATCTGAAGTCCTAATAATGCGATAACTTTTCAGTAGTTAACTTAACCTAGTTATAGGCTCATTATAATTTGGTGTGTATGATAATAGGGTCATTCCATAAAACTCGAACGTACATTCGGACACATTTAAGAGCTGTATCTCCTTTAATTTGATAGCAGTGTTTTATTTATTTTAGTATATCATAACATGTGACCTAGGTTATCATTACAGCATGACAGGACCAGGCTGCAATATGAAGAATAGAAAATATGGGCAAAAATGTGAGGGGTCGGACGTACATCAGACGAAAGCAGGTTTTATGCTTTTAGATTTCATGTCAAAATCTCTGTGATTTTTGTGTTGCAGGTACTAAAATTCTAATATGAGCTGTTAGCTAAAGGATGAATCTTACAAGAAATGAAGCAAAGAAATTGATAGGCATTGCTTTGTTTTAGTTACAGGCTGATCTATTTGGGGTCGGACGTACACTTTGAAGGGGTCGGACGTACATTGTGCAAAATATTTGCACACTGTACGTCCGACCCCCTTTGAAGATCAGTTACTCAAAACATAGACATTCTAAACTGGATTTTTTTTAATATACATACTGTTTGGTTAGTTGTCTTTCACATAAGATGGAATTAACAAATGAATCTGATGCTGGTGAAGAGTTATGCTTGATTAAAGTTGACATGCATTCAGACAGTGTACGTCCGACCCCATACTGATTTTCTTACAATCAAGCAAAATGCACCACATATCTATTACAAATGAGTCAATGGGTTTAAACTGTTTCCATTTTTAGATCACATCAATAATGAAACAACTCAACTATTCACACAATGCAGAATACTGTTTGAACAATATTGATGCAAACAAAAAAAATTGATTTAAACCAAAATCTGTAAAAAAAAAAAATGACTAATGGCCTCCTATCTTTGACTTTTTGACCCCTAGATGACCTTTGACCTCATCAACACACACATGGTATCAACCAAGGATCATTTGTACCAAGTTTGAACAAGGTTGATGCAGAAATAAAGAAATGAGAACAAGTCAAAATTAAATGAATAACCCTTCACATTTTCTTAACTTACACCCCTATAGGCAAAAGTATTTAGTCTAGACATCCATGTATCATTATAGCAAATGGCAGATCTATTTCTCATAGAGGGGCAATTGCTGTACCTGAGATTGAGGGGAAGGGGCAATTTCTACTTTTATATGGAACTTCTTTGTTTATTAAATTTCTCATGTATTTGTAGGTTTTAATTTTAATTTTCTTTTTTAATTTTCTGCAGGCTATTATTAAGTCATAATTACCACTAAATTCATTAAGTTATGTGATAATTTGAGATGAAGGAAGGCAGTTTCCATTGAATATGCACACAATACATAAATAAATCACCATTTCTTGAAGATGATATCATCAATTAAAAAATCTACACGTCAAAAATGTGAGGTATTCTGTGTGAAATTGGTCTCAAAACTTGTGCAAGACTTCAAAGAAAAAACCAATAAAACTATACAGCGATATCAGGGTGTGTTAAATCCTATCAAATGTACAGCTGTAAGGCCTCCATGTATCAACGCACTGTCACACATGACGTTTCAGGTGCACTGCAAAAAAGGTTGGTGTAAATTTAACACCAGCCAGGTATCTACATGTACATGTATATCTGTCCATACTGGAGAGGTGTTAAAACAACACCGGTTTGGTGTAACTACGCTAACACTAATTTGGCATTTAACCAACACCAATCAGTGCAAAACCAATATTGGTTTTGATTCTTAAGTGTTGTTGCAGAGCTGCCAACCAGTACGTTTTGGGCGTATTTAGTATGTTTTTGCAACCAGAATACGTCAGTATGTTTTTTCTTTAAAAACTATGATTTTGTGAGAGAAAAAAATTGAAAAATAACACAAATGGGTTTTGAATCAATGTAATTTCAGGAAACTTTTTTCAATCATTTTGTTAAAACCAGTGCACATTACAGCTTGCATGCAGCTTGAGCGCCGCGATGAGCTTTCGCACAATGTATTTCATTATGAAATAAAAGTACATTTTTTTGGGAAATATGCATTTTTTTTGTTCACAGAATACAAGTTTTTCATTTCCAGAGGTTTGCAGGTCTGGTGAATGCTTCTGTGATGTGGACTGATATAGATACCAGGCTGGTGTTACATAAACACCAGTGTTTTGCAGTGTGGGTTTCTTTTGGTAATCAACAGTATCATATTTCTCTAGCCAACTGCTGTACTTGGGCTTGCGCTTCAGTTTAATGAAGTTAAAAGAGCTAGTGCTAAAGTAAGCAAATCAGCCTTTATTAAGTACCGGTATGCTACTTCACGACAGAGGATTAGGTCTCAGAACTAGCAGTTCAAGCCAAGGGCTTTATAAATTATACATGTATGTAAATTAGCACCAAAAACTAAGTGAAATTTGGTTATGTAACTGTGTGATCACATCGTTTTCTACCATTCATCAATTTTCGTCGTGAGCAATCCCCAACCAAGATCTGAATAAGAAGAATCCAAATTAGGGTTAAGGGAGTAATACAGCATATTGTAGGATTGCCCGTCAGTGCAAATATGGCCAAAATTAGGTAAAAACATTGTGATTCAAACTACACATGTACTTCCTCAGTTTTACCAATTTTCATGAAATTTGGCATGCACATTGGTCTTGAGGTAAAGATGTGCAAGATATATTTGTTGCATGTGTCAGAAATCATGTTGCCATGAATCTTGCTCTTCAAACCGCTTCATCAGTTTTCAACGAATTCTTATGAAATTTACATGTAACTCTCACATTCTTTTTTTTTATGCAGTAAAGATGTGTATTAAAGACAATTTGTGCAACTGCATTGTCAGAAATTTTTTTGCTGTGGTCATTGCAATTAAAGCCACAAACACAGAAAAACTGCTATTCTCAGGGTTTTGGTCAGGGTTCATCAAAAGTTAGCATCCACATTGGTCTTCAGCTAAAAACTTTAAAGCAATTCTCTATTCCAAATGTGTTTGAGATTGTGTTGCCATGGTGAGTGACAGCACGTTTCTGCCAAAAACCCAGGAAAATTACTTTCCATTTTACCATTGCTGTTTATATTTATCTGCTTCAAATCACCCATTTATAACCCACCTCTATGAGCAGAAACTCTAAAGAGAGTACTTCTACAGTATAAAAAGAAGTCTTCCAATGCAGCATTGTACTGTGCAGGTCTGGCATACAAAACTTGAAGTGCACACCATCATTTTGTCGGCCTAGCTTCTTGACCATTTATGAGTTTCACACAGGTTTATAGTCAATTCAATTGGTTAACAATTATTATTAAACCATGTCTACAGATCGATAATAAAACCAGCAAAAAGTCAATTCAATTTTCTGTCTTGAATTGGTTCATTATTTTGCTTTTCTTTTTCAAATGTTCTGCCCTTTTTATAGGCATATTAGTGTTGAGGAGCAGGAAAATAACAGGCAAAGAGTTGAAGCACTCTTGTATTTGGCAAAATAAACATTGGTGCAATGAGTCGAAACTTGGTGTCTGACAGTATTTCCCAGCGAGAGAGCAAATTTGTTGACCTTAGCATGAAAATCTGATATTGTGATAGATTTTGAAATAATATTCAGACAATAACATAATATCTTACCCTCCTTTCCTTTCTTTTTACAAATATCCTTTTTTTCCTTTATCGTTGTCAAGGAACATGAGGGACAGAGTAGAGGGACATGGCACCTGAGAATTCATTTGTCCATTATACAATCTATAAATTTACTTTTGTTGAGGATGTGTTCAACCCACTGCTCAATAGATTGAACAAACCCTTTAATGATACCATGTGCATACTGTACATGTACATCATATGCCAGCAATTCACTTTTTTTTTCATTTTTTAAATGCAAATAATGATAATGTGCCAATTTCTTTCAAGATTTGAATAATTTTTATACTACTGCATTAGATGTACATGCATGTATGTATTTTCACACAATTTAATTTAGGACCAATTTCAGGTAATTTTGTAGGTAACATCAGGGACTTGACAAATAACAGAAAAAAGAAGGTATACATTAATTCTAGGGTATTCTTCTAGATTTGAAGGGATAGTTAAAATTCAATTTTACATGCGTGTACTGAATTTAAAACCAAAATATCACATTATAAATATAATTAAATATACAATGCATCTAGGACTACATAAACTCATATCAATTAGATTATGGCATGTACAGTGTTGTACATGTACATGTATCTGAATTGGTTTAGGACCCCTTTAAAAGCAAGGCTTGTGAGCGGGGCACACATACACTTGGCAGCCACAAACGCACCCATCCACACAACACATAAAACTGATCATAACTTTTCAAGAACTTTTTGAACATGGAAAGAGTTGTACTATTTTTTCATATCAACAGGCATACTGTTTCATTCTTTAATGCAGGATATGAAAGGATTTCAGGTGACATTTGTTCTCGCAAAAGGCTAATGACCATGATCCCTGTGGCATGCATACATGTATTATAATGTATCTATTTGTTAGTTCTGGAGGGGTATTTTGTAATGTATACTCTTGAGGCATTAATTGTAGTTTGAACATAAACAATACGCAATTGAACGACAATGATGGATACATGTACATAAGTCGTATTGCCCTTTTCTTTAATAATTTCAACTTATCAAGATAAGACTTGAAAGTGTGTCCCCAGGCAACATTATAATATCTCAAGTATTTGTATATTGTTATCAGTATCATTTCAGGTAAATTCATTTTAACCTACAGTATAAATAACTACATGTACACCGCGAGACACCAGTTTATATACCGGTAGTGCAGACAGCATCTGGATGATTTTTCTAGGATTGTACAATATGTTTAAACCAAAGTAACTTTCATTGCTATTTCATGATTCTATTAATTTTTCTTTGTTAACATAATTATCCAAATACTACTAGGGACGCAGAACGTGGCATATGGGGCAAAATTTTTAAACTTTTGAACATGATACTTACAGTATACACCTGAACATTTTGACATGATACATGTACATGTATACACAGAACATTCGGCCACATTTCATAGTTTTTCCTTTGCTTTCTTTTTCTTGGTTGTGGAATAGTTTATTTTTGGGGGGATGTGCCCCTCCATTGAATTTCTGATGAAAGGATATTAAGAGTAAGTGAATTGTGGAAAATATTCATTTTTTTGGCTTGGCTTCATTAATTTTGTTATTGATTTCATATAATATTGATATTATAAATGGGGCTCAAATCTCAATATTTTACATACACTGTACACAGGGTCTTTCATGCAGGTGGCCATAGTCCGGAGGGTGGGGGCACAAATGAAATATTTTGACATTGGTTTGCTTCATCGTGACACCTTCGATTTGGGATACTTAAAAGTACATGCACATGTATGGTGATCTACATGTGTATGTTATGTATTTATGATATGTACATGTACTACAGTTCAAAACATACTTTATTTCTGTTGTGAGTCTTCTGAATATGCATTTGCTTGGCTGCAGTCAATCCCTCTCTTTTGTGCTTGATCAGTAACCAGTAATGTATGCGGCTGGTGCCCCATCCCAGGCGCTTTATGCTGTGTGCATTTCTTCCCACTTGTATTTAATCAAGAAATTCTCTATCTCAACTGAATCTCAATAATCTCAATCTTCTCATAAATAACTGTCAGCGCATCCTTTCTGTACCACTATCGATGACTTATGTGGGTTATGGATTGTTTCAATATGCTATGGAATTAACTTCCACAAGACATGTGCAATATTTTTTGTCAAGCAGGACCTTCAAAATATTACTAAAAACTTGGTTATTCACATATATGTACATTGTATATGCTTTCAAGTAAATGAAGCTTTTCTCTGGCCTAACATGTTTCCATTTTTCCGTGTCTTTTGTTTATTGCACCATAAAGCATTGTCTCATGATGAACACCAGCGCTTTACAAATGTCCATTTTATTGTTTGTATTAAAGGATTTTGTAATGTTATATTACTGAGAACTTTGACAGTTTCACTCAAATGCAACATCTCATTGCAATACATTTTAAATTGTCCTCTGAAATATAAAAGTCAAATTACTTCAAAAAGTAACCATGTGGAAGATACACATTTTATAAATTCCTTAATTGGTTGATGAGCTGAAGTATGCATTACATATTCTATATTTCTAAGTCCCCACATTTTCTTGATTACATTGATCTTTATAGAAAACTTGATGTGTAATATGATTTTATGCCCCTTTTAGTTATGCATTTTTTTCATAGTGCATACTCACTATATCTTAATTTTTTATTTTCTTTTATTATTGATCTCTGAAATTTCAGTTGTTTCAAGAACTACCTGAATCAGCTGTAACACAGACAGTGTTTAGCGTCTTGAGACCAAATAATGTTGAAGCTGACAGCGGGAACTATTTCAGGTATGTTCATGTAATTCAATTTGCCTTCCTTCAGGGATTGGCATGGAGTTTGCTTGTTTATTATATCGGAGCCTCGACCAACCCTTGCTGGGGATTCCTATTGTCCTGTATTTTTTGAATAATCAGTAAAAGATCTTAGTAAATTGCAATTGTAACAATAATTGTTACAATTACCACCGATCTTCCTTTGCAACAAACATTTTTATTTTCTTTGTCCTCTCTTTAGAATACATTACCTATTTTCTGTTAAGTTAAATGCAAATCTCTAAATGACTTCAAACGAGCATTTCTCCGGGACAAAACTCATCTTAACCACTGCTGCAGCTTTTCTATCACTGTAATGACTCACATGTAGTTTTCAACCTCTCTCTTTGTCTCTCTTTGACATTTCAATACTATTAATGATTATACTAGTGTCTTATTTACCCAGGGCAGCAACTCCAGTAAGGAAACTGTTCTGCCAGACATGATTTTATTATTGTTTGTTTCATTGGCCCCATAATATCAGATTTTGCATTGATCTGTAAATTACATGTATGGGGCCAATGAAAATGAGAATGGGTTCAATGAAAATGAGAAAAAATCATAATAACAGTAATGCTTCATTTGAACCCTCCATCTGTGAAATAAATACTGTACATGTACGTGCCTTTTTTTATTATATTTTATTTGCAGAGTAAAGTTGAGTTGAGTTGAATTTAAGTCATTTTAAAAGGGAGGTGTAAAGCCATCAGTTATGATCTATATTTATGGGAAATTTATGGTATTGACTTCATATTTCAAATGATTTTAAAGGTCTAGCACACTTAAACAATTTCATTTTAAATGTTAAAATATCATGTGTAAAACTAAACACAGTGTTGTGCTTTATTTCACAAAACAGTTCAGTTTATTTGGGGTGATTTGGAACTAAGACTAAAAGTTGGTGATGTTTCACATTTCCTATTTATATTTCATTCTGACAATTATGAACTATAACTAATGATTCATGTTTTAACATTGCTTTTGCATAAACTGTATGTGCAGAAGATGAAAGATCCTTTAAATCTTGGAAAATCAAAGACACTGGTAATCTTTGTCCAACTTTTCTTTCAATTTTTCTGCTCGAAATCTAATGCATGTTGATTGAAAAGCATTTTCTGACACAGGGCATCAGGCAACAAAACTAAGACCAAGAAACTGAACTGTCCCTTTGCAAATGATCACTTACGCCTTGGTAGATGTATATTGTCAAAAGACCTGTATGTTGTCATAAATATGCACATAATCTTTAGGCGGCGGATTTTGTCTATTTAAAGGTAAGAATCACGTTAAATGTCCGTCGCTAATAGGTCCATGGTACAATGTTAGAACATTGTACCATGGACCTCTTCGTGATGGTCATTCATGTACATGTACATTTTGATCGGAACTACAAAGATATGGACGGTTAATGTGAGCCTTCCTTTGATGCAAAGATAGTGTCCGCCTTCTAATTATGTGCATCTTAAAAGAAAACAATAGCGACTGTCAAAGATTGTTGGATTATTTACATACAAATTATTTACCAGGTTTGGATTTTGCTGGCTGATATCTGTAAAAATATGCCTTTGAAGGAACATGCTTCAGATTGGGAAATTGTAAATTCTTGATTCTCGAAATTTCACACACATGATTTCAATAACATTGAAAGATACATAATTTCTGCAAGCCATGTGCCATTTTCCTTTGTCATATCAGGAGGAAGCTTGAAAAAAGGGCTTATGAAGGATGAACAATCGATCACAATATAGCCTTTATCTGGAAATGTTTGTAGATTGTCCCAAATAAATAAAAAATTAAACTAAAGGTGTGTTCAATGTCGATTTTCAAATTTAAACAGCAACATGAATCATTGAAAACTAAATTAGAAATCACTGAACACAAACACGATCAGCGTTGCACTGTTCAGTGTTGAAAACATAAAGCAGTTTACGTGTTGATCGTCTTTAAATTTCCCTCTTTAGTTAGTGCAGCTTTAGTGCGCAGTTTGACCCATCACATGAAAGGTCAGTTCTGGCACCAGTTTGTGTAGGCTTCCTATACGAGAGCAAATTTAAACACGCTTCAAATCTCAAATTGTGTTTAATGTCCATTCGTGATGGTCAAGGTCGTAAAATTTGAGTTGATTGCGTTTTTAATCGCATCTTTTTCGATGTTTAAATTTTCCTTCGAATCATGATTTGAAAGATGTTTACTATTCGACCGGAAATAGAGGACATTGAACACACCCTTTGGTTCTCATTCTATCCATGTTTTGTAATCACGTTTTTTAATCTTGATCCATGTTGCCGATTAAATTTTGAAATGACATTGAACACACCCTATAAAGATCACCCTATAAAGTTTGGAACTACACATTGATTTCCAGGATTAGGGCAAATTTTCTTTGCATGTACTTTATGCAATATCAATGTCTAATACATGTATGTATTCATGTCACTTGGGCGCAAATGAGACAGCTGATAAACTACTTTCTAATTTCTTTTGACCAGGTCTGCAAGCTGATTCTTAGTGATTCATCAGGTATGACGGTGCTTATCAGAGGTTAATACCGAAAGAAAGACTGAGAAAGATTCCACTTAAAGCCAAACATAGAGGAACCATTTCTTTGGGTTGCTGTTCCCAAGGGCCAATTACCTCATGTTCATCAAGAGGTCACTGCTACATATTAACGCTGGTAGACAATACTGCTACAGTAGCAGAAATATTGTAGAGCATCTACTCAAGGCAAGGATTTCCTCATAAATGCTTGCTGATAGAGGAACTCCAATTACCTCAGAGGTAATGAAGGAAGTTAGCCGACTTTTTTCAATCCGTATCATCCACAGTGTTAGTCCAGGTAGGAGATATATCTTAATGAATAGAGTAAAATTTACTGAGCAAAATGCTGAAAATTTGATCAAAATCTGATTACAAATAACGAAGTTATTGGATTTTAAAGATATTCATTATTCCGGTGAAACAGTTCTAGGCATGTCTTCATGAATATTCATTAGGTGGACTGATGATGTCATATCCCCACTTGTTCTTTTGTATTTTATTATATGAAATTTATAATAATATGACAAATTTTCTACAAAGAACTAAAACAATTGGATTGACAACTTATTAAAGGGCATTAGTTATTTATTGCCGCAACTTCTTTCATCATAATGGAGACACATCATTTACACATGTATGAAGAAATGAAACAGTTATGACTTTGTGTAATAACATGAGAAAAAGGAAAGTGGGGATGTGACATCCACCCACCTAATGAATATTCATGTCAATGTACATATAACTGTTTTCACAAAATATTGGTAAACTTTAAAATTAAATAACTTTGTTATTTGTTATCCAATTTTGATGAAATTCTCAACCTTTTGCTTTGTGAATTTTACTATATTCATTTAGATATAGATATTTGCAGCCCGGACCATCCCTTTATTTTTAAAGGGACATTAACCCTTTGTACCCGATAGGCATGTGTTCCGGCCTAGCAGTGAACTTGCAAATACCCGATAGGCTGGAATACCGGCCAGAAGTCATGCGACTTTAAAAATATGGGTTCTAAATATCAGGTGATCTTTAAAAAATAAGTTCAACTTTCTAGTATGCATAGGGATATTTAGTTGATAATTTCAGCCAAGATCTTAGCAGTATTGATTTCTGAAGTCAATATGACCCTTTAAACTTAGTTGAGTTTTCGAAATATCATCATAACGTAGAGAGATTATGGACCTAGCTCATGAAACTTGGACATAAGGGTAATCAAGTATTACTGAACACCCTGTCTGAGTTCCAGGTCTAATGACCAAGATCAACATTCATTTAGAGTCAATTAACTTAGATTATGTTGGGGTAATCAAAACAAAATTTTAACCAAGGCAATTTTTTTTTAATGTAAAAAGCTTTTGAAATGGAATCACAATGTTGAGAGTTTATGGAACTTGGACATAAGAGTAATCAAGTATCAGTGAAAATCCTGCAGGAGATTCAGGTCACGTGATCAAGGTAAAATGTCATTAAAGGTCAATGAACTTTGGCTATGTTGGGAATATTTGTTGAATTACCATCATAACTCTTTCAAGCCTCCAAAATACCCCAGTCTATTTCAAGGTTAACCCTAATAAGACTGCATTTATCGCAAAACCTAAAGGCTGAATTAACCCCCCCCCCCTCGACATATTTTGTGATAAATCTGTGCGAATTTTTTTTTATGCGCCACTTGTTGACTTTTTAAGTCGCGTGTATTTGCAACCTGGTGTGTTCTGACATTACGCAAACATTTTGCATGTGCATGCAGACTTTTAATAGCTAAACACCACAAATTTGTGTACAAAACTAATGCAAATAGTGTTATAGCCCAAATTCACAAATATATTATTATTTCTCCTTTTACTGATTAAAGGGCCCAGCCACTGACAAATTATTGGGAAATTGAATTAATATGAAATTTGCAAAAGGCCAATTGAGTTGCGTAATATAATCCGTCCATCGTGAGCACCCGTCAGACTTATGCGATAGGTTTGGACATCACAAATTTGACTGAACTCGTGATTTACTTCGGATCAGCAGTTCCAGTTTCCAACAATCCCAATTCCTAGAATCATAGCAGGTCTCTTGATTGTAAACCAAAATAAATAATCTCTGTAAAGTTACATGTTTCAAAGTGAAAACACGCAGTTTACTTCTGGTTGGTTAGTCTACTAACTATTGCTCTCCTTTAGACCTCCCAGACATGCCGGCGTCTATTACATAACATCCCCAGGCAAGCCTCCGAGTGAAAGACTTGAATCCCTCCTTTTTTTCTGAGATAAGCCTTGATTTCCCCATGATTTGTCAATGAAAGGTCGCTTTAAACTCAATCTAATGTTTATCCATATTTTATTGTTCGAAATAGACATCAGAAATGAAATTTCCGGAAATTTGTTTTGCCCAATTGATCATAGGCCTGCCAGCCGCTGTGCAGCGCCAGATCGACGAGGCTCCATCCCTTTGATTGTTGAACGCCAAACTGGGTAGCAGCAACTTCCATCTTTTAATGTCTTTTCATCCAACACGGCTGGGGTTTAAACTTTCGACCCCCCCGGTTGTGAGACAGATGCTCTACCAACTGACCCAACACACCGGTAGGGAAGGCGGGGTAAGTTGAGCCACCATCCCCAGGCCAATAATGAATGAGTCAGACATTGTGGTGGTGTCATGTATTGATGACCCATTACATAACCCTTAACCCGACCACATTTTTTTCAACAAAAAGCAATTTTTAGAGGGAAAATACAAATTTCAGCCAAAAAAGTAAAAAATGGTCTGAAATAGATCAGTGCTTTTTACTCACACTCGTCTTTAAATATAATGAAGAAATAAGAACAATATTGTTAGTCCAGGTATGGATTCTCATTCTTGTCATAGTCTTTTATGGATGCATAAGAAATCTGTTGATGTGAAAATATTGTATTAAGTTCGGACCTGGGTAATTTACGCCAGCCAACATGGCGCAAGTTGAGCCATGGTTATTCTTATGGTAATAAACTAACAAACTAACCTTAAAAGCCATTGATATGCAGGCAGAAAGGAGCAAATTCACATGACAGTTCTTTTACTTTTAGAGCATGTTAGTATTTACAGAGAATTAGCAAGTGAAAAGACTTTAAATAAACATTTTGACATGCTAGTTCTTCCCTCATACATTTTGTACATAGTTTTTATGGCTCAACTTACGCCAGAAGGTGGCACAACTTACCCCACAGATAGGGCAAGTTGAGCCATTTGGCATTGTTTTTTTTCAAAGGTCACAATGACTTTCAGTGTGCTGGTAGAAAGTTATATATTGGTGAAAAATATTTAAATTTAAAAGAATCAAATTTAAAGGCAATGTACTTATTTCTTTAATATTATTATGCCTATTAATTCTAACATGCAAAATGCAGAAAGTGTCACAATTTACCCTGCCTCCCCTATCTGTTGTTATGGTCAGAATATTGTTCGTAAGTCGAAAAACATAGAAATACATTAAAAAATTACAGAATAAAATACATATAAAATATATGATGTGGAAGAGGTTCATCGTGGTTCAACTGGTTATTTCTTCTACTCAAAATAATTGTAATATTTATTGAATATTTTCAAGTACATTTGATCAGAATCCTATAAAGAGTCTGTGAATAAAAATTTTGCATTAGGGGCCTTGATTTTTGTTGATAAGAGCAAAATTTATATTTTACTCATAAATTTAATAGCATAATTAGCAATGAGATTTTTGGAAGAATTTGATTTTACCATTTTGTAGATTATGCCATGGGTAATGCATGCAGGCATGCGGATATTCGTCGTGATTGATGGCCGAGATCATAAGGGGAGCTGAATGAGCCCCCCCCCCTCGTCTTTTTATGGTTAAGTCATTTCATTCAAATGAAGTACAGTACTTTATAAATGTAATCATTAGTGTGTGTTTTGTTTATTTAAATGTTTCAGATACATAAGAACTTGTAATATGCAAGCAAAATGAACTTGTGTTTTGTGATGAGGACTAATAAAATTATTGAAATTAATTCTACATGTATATGATGTATTTGATTTGGAAAGGAAAAGGAATGTTGAGTATGATGATGGTGATGATGAATGATAATAACTGGCTGATCTACTTGGGGAGGGGGATTAGGGGGTTTAACTCCCCCTCTCTTTTAGAAAAAAAAAATGTGCATTAAAAAGCATTATGTCCAGACCCATATATTCCTATAGCATGAACTACCTGTCATTGTTTCTATTGCAGTATTTCTATTGCATTAGTAAATGCCAGGAAAACATGACAAAAGGGGTTTCGAAAAAAACATTGGCGCAGCTTTGATTCTTCTGATTGTGCCCTCCCCCCTTAAAAAAAATAGATGTGCCCCTGGATAAAAGGTGTTAGATGATGATGGCCCTATAAGTGTAAGTTTACGATAGATGGAAATGATGAGGATAATAAGATCATTATATTGATGCTAAATTGATAAAGAAGATAAGTAATATTTTTTATGACAGTGATAATAGAGATGGTAATGGTGAGGATGAGTGGGATGAAGATCATTATACAGAGAGTGATCAGGTGGATAAGTATGAGGAGAGGCAATGGCGTGACCAGACATTGAATGCCCATGTAGCGGTTCTAGAGAGACTCTTTGGGAACTTGAGAGCCCCCGTCCTGTTGCCCCCCCCCCCAGGAAATAACAAAATGCATAGTATAAAAATAAAAAGCTAATGATAATTTTTTAATATATATTTTTAATGCAATATCCCATGGATATCATTCGACTAGTTTGTGTATGAAAAGAAGCTTAAACACGGAATGTAACGTGATATAGCTTGGCTGCAAAAGGGTAAGGTCCACTTTGGACTATTCCGAGAAAAATCGTGTTTTTATTCTCACTGCAATATTCATGTAAAAATAAAATTGGGTATAAAAGAAATCTGTCTTTAATTTTTCTCTTTATTCTTTCAAAAATTAAAATCATGGACCTATGAATCCAATCTCTTTTGAATGAAAAAGTGATTGGTCTTTGCCCCTTTTATTCACGTTTTAAAGTGAATTTCGAATTTTCTTCGGTATCAGACCGACTAAAAATCGGGTTATGAGACAAAAAAACAAAATTTATGAAAAAATAAACCTAACCCCTTTTGACAAATAAGCTTTTCAGAAGAGTGTGGTTTCGTAAGGGGTAAGGTCCACTCCAAGAAAATCATTGATCCCATATTGCAATATTCTTATGTGAAACTAAATTTCCATGATGCCCTACCATGTGAACATAAAATTGGGTATAAAAGAAATCTACCTGTCTTCATATTTTTTGTTTTAAATGTTCTTTTCCAAAAAAATATCTGAGGACCTAACCCCTTTTGCAAGTGAGCTCTTCATACATATGTATATATATATATATATATATATATATATATATACACACACACACATAGGGCCTATATATCCATATAACTTCAAATGCTTAATTGCCCCTATTGGCGTCTTTGCATTGTAACCATCCTTCGAATGGGGAAGGGGCGGGGTGGTTAAGTCTAAAAAGAAAGGCATGAGGAATTTGAGGTTTTAATGTCAGATTAGCATAAATTTGACCGAGAAGATAGCGAGATCAAGTGGTTATCAGTCCGAAATTTAATCCAATTAATGGACCAGAAAACACAAAAATGAATCAGATTACAATATATATGAAATTAATTTTCTGTCACCGTTGCAGTATACGTCCCAACCCCCTCCACACTTCAATAGGCCCTTGAATAAATCTCAAGTGTTTCAATATTTTACCCAGGACATTTCCTTGTATGATAAGCTAAGGTATAATTAAAGGTCAAGTCCACCCCAGAAAAATGTTGACTTGAATCAATAGAGAAAAAATCAAACAAGCCTCACACTGAAAATTTCATCAAAATCGGATGTGAAATAAGAAAGTTATGACATCTTAAAGTTTCGTTTATTTTTCCCAAAACAGTTCCATGCATAATTCAGTGATATGCAAATGAGAAAGCCGATGATGCCCTCACTATTTCTTTTTGCTTCTTATTGTTTGAATCATACAATATTTCCATTATTACAGATTTGGCAATAATGACCAACTTGTCTGAACCAATATGTGAACACCATAATAATTCAACATGTTCGGTGAGGAATAAACTTTTTATACTGCAGGGCACCTTTGGAAAGCAGTTTTGCATAACTGAACAGGCCTACCCTGCAGTATGAAATAAATAACACCAATAAATAAATATTAATAAATAAAAGAGGAGAAAATTATATTAAATCATAATCATGTAAAAGAAATTGTGAGTGAGTGAGTGAGTGACGTCCCCTCATTAGCATACCGTCCAGTGTGTGCATATAACTGTTTTATGTAATAAAGCGAAACTTAAAAATGTCCTAGCTTCTTTGTTTATGAAAATTTGATGAAATTTTCAGTGTTTTGCTTGCTGCATTTTTCTCTTTTTATTTATATCAATATTTTATTGGGGTGGACTTGTCCTTTAATAGTAATTTAAAAAAAAGAAAGAAAATGATTACAACAGGCCCTTTTAATGCATATAAAATGTGAAACCTGGAGAATCATCAGTCATATTCAGTTGAATACATTCTTGAGAATGTATTTACTCATTAAGTACAAGAAACATCCGATCATTTTGCTGAAACTTTTTGGATCCTTCATAATTACATCTTTTCATTTCACCTTGAACTAATCGATTATAAAATGAACTCGTCACTTTGTTTCAAGCGATATAAATCATGTGTAATAATTGGTATAAAAAATTAAAACTGTAAAAAAAACTGCTCACGGAGGGGGGGGGGGAGGGTTGAGGGTGTGAAAGCAGGCGAGACCTTTGCTACCTAATACACCTACGTCATAGGTGGTTCGCGCTATTAGTGTAGGCTTTATACATGTACCTGGGGTGGACGAAAATGCCCTTCCCAATAGAATTACTCTTCTTGACAAAATTAAGCTCCTCCTGTTGATTTATTATTATTATTTGCTATGGGAGACAGAAATAGAGGGAGTGGGCTCAAATCATGATCAATATCACTGCCATATCATGCTGGGTCTAACCCTCTCATGCATGCCGCAAAAATTGTGGGTTTCTTTTCAATAAAAGAAAACGAAAGTGGCTATGACTTTGAAAGTATGATTAAGAAAAAAATACTTGCGTTTAATAATGTACGGAAAGGGTAAACTGCTGAAAATGGCGGTTTTGTATATAATATTAAAATGATTGTAACCCAAATCAGTTGTTGCGATTTGTACTTTTACGTCGCGGTCAGAATGAAGGAAAGCACCCCCGTGTCTAGGTTTCTGTATCAATTTTACAGGGGAACACGTCCAACCCATCCATCGGGGATACCCGAAATTTATTTATCTTTTAGGCCTACATTAGATCGGGGTATTATTTAAGATAATTAAAAATATTTTACTTCTTAGTTCCATAAAAACACATATTATTTAGGCGTATGATAAAATACATTGACCATGATTTCTAAAGCATTGCACCCTTAAACTCATTGGCGTAATAAGCAAGAAATAAGATGGTCACAACATCATGAACAAGGCCTCCGTCAGAAAATTTCTTTAAAATCCTCAGAAATTGAAGCGAGCGATCAAAATTTTGGCCCTTTTTGAATAAAAATATAGGCCTAATGTTTGTACGTTGTTGATATAATAAAGAAAACACAACAACTAATCTTATCCTTATTTCCCTTCCCTTTTTCGTTCTTTTTTCTCCTTGCTTTTCTTGTTTCTCCGGCTTGGGCATGACTCCAAGCCCCCCCCCCTCCCCTCCGCCATCTGTGCGCCAGAGCCAGAACAAAAATATAGCAGGTATGCAACAAAGACTAGAAGACCGCTCTTTAAAGTAAATTGTCGCCATCTAGTGACTAGAAAAACAATAAAACAAGTAAGTAGAAGGTCGAACTAAATTTCAGTATAGTCTTATTTTTCAGTAGCATTTGCCGAGAAATGTACACAATGCAACTTGTGCTCAAGACCCTTTTCTCGAAATCGCTTAAAAATCATGTACAATCGTTTTAATTATAATGTCTTACCATTAACTTATCAAATAGAGGTTTAAATGGGTCGGGTTAAGTGTCTCTGATTAAAGGCAACGATTTCGTAATTTTGGTCCACGGGGACGGGGTAATCAACCCTCTCTGGGGCCATATATAGGCTCAGGTACAACATTTTACTTACGAGGGGGAGAGGACGCATCACCCCACCCCCTGGATCAATCACTGCTGATGCATTTCAATCATCGTCAACTCGCACATGCCCCCTCAAAAAATACAATTTGGATTTTTTTACGTCAGCCTCCATTATCTTCTTAAAAGGTGAGGGGTCTGTTTTGTTTCATTCTATATGAACTCTAGAATCAAATTAGTGAAAAAATTGCCACCCCCTATCAAAAGCGATACCGTGATAAAAACCCCCTTGTAAAGATTTCAATACTCACTAAGATCCCGGACTAAGATACATCGAATAGGGTTAAATAGCGCAACAAAGGAAATTGAACCCTTTTCAATAAAAGAAAACGAACGTGGCGATGACTTTGAAAGAATGATTAAGAAAAACAAATCGTTTAACAATGTACGGAAAAGGAAAAATTTGCTGAAAATTGCGGTTTTGTTTATGATACTATTAAATGAATGTAACCCAAATCAGTTGTTAATTTATACTTTTACGTCGCGGTCAGAAGGAAGGAAAGTATCCCCGTGTCTAGGTTTCTGTATTTATTTTCCAGGGGAGCATGTCCAACCCATCCATCGGGGATTCCCGAAATTTATTCATTTTTAGGCCTACATTACATCGGGGTATTATTTGAAATACTGAAAATGAAATATTTTATTTCTTATTTCATAAAAACACAATATTATTTAGGCGTATGATAAAATACATTGACTATGATTTCTTAAGTATTGCACCCTTAAACTCATTGGCGTAATAAGCACAATAAATAAAATGGTCACAACATCATGAACAAGGCCTCCGTCAGAAAATTTCTTTAAAATCCTCAGAAATTGAAGCGAGCGATCAAAATTTTGGCCCTTTTTGAATAAAAATATAGGCCTAATGTTTGTACGTTGTTGATATAATAAAGAAAACACAACAACTAATCTTATCCTTATTTCCCTTCCCTTTTCTTTTTTTTTCTCCTTGCTTTTCTTGTTTCTCCGGCTTGGGCATGACTCCAAGCCCCCCCCCCCCCCCCCTCCGCCATCTGTGCGCCAGAGCCAGAACAAAAATATAGCAGGTATGCAACAAAGACTAGAAGACCGCTCTTTAAAGTAAATTGTCGCCATCTAGTGACTAGAAAAACAATAAAACAAGTAAGTAGAAGGTCGAACTAAATTTCAGTATAGTCTTATTTTTCAGTAGCATTTGCCGAGAAATGTACACAATAATGCAACTTGTGCTCAAGACCCTTTTCTCGAAATCGCTTAAAAATCATGTACAATCGTTTTAATTATAATGTCTTACCATTAACTTATCAAATAGAGGTTTAAATGGGTCGGGTTAAGTGTCTCTGATTAAAGGCAACGATTTCGTAATTTTGGTCCACGGGGACGGGGTAATCAACCCTCTCTGGGGCCATATATAGGCTCAGGTACAACATTTTACTTACGAGGGGGAGAGGACGCATCACCCCACCCCCCTGGATCAATCACTGCTGATGCATTTCAATCATCGTCAACTCGCACATGCCCCCTCAAAAAATACAATTTGGATTTTTTTACGTCAGCCTCCATTATCTTCATAAAAGGTGAGGGGTCCATTTTGTTTCTTTCTATATGAACTCTAGAATCAAATTAGTGAAAAAATTACCACCCCCTATCAAAAGCGATACCGTGATAAAAACCCCTTGTATAAAGATCTCAATACTCACTAAGATCCCGGACTACTCATCGAATAGGGTTAAATAGCGCAAAAATAAGAAAATGAAAAAATCTAGACAGTCCATATGCCTACTAGATCTGAAACATTAAAAGCCTGTGAGGGGGAGCTATAATTGAACACAAGGACAATTAAGCCCCCGATTTATTTTTTCCTATTTTAGTATATTTGGATCATATCCCCTTAGATTTCTAAAATGTAGTTAATGTTTTTTTTTCTACCTTAAATTCCAAAATTTCAAAAATCAATCTCCGAGACTAAGATCTAGGCCTATATGGTATATGCATAGAAAACAAGGGAAAATCCAAATCATGGTTACATGTAGCTCGCTTTGTTCATTCGCAAGGGCTCATGATCCGGGCACTGCACTGCATGCATGCCGGGCATGCGGCGCGCGCAGATCATCTCACGTCGCTCGCGCTCGCTCGATCAACGCAATATTAACGTAGGCTACACTATACGTCATTCTGGCCTCGCTCATGAATGTGCTGAATTTATGGCATCATAAAGGTAGGCTGTCCCTTTTCACATTCTCCCACCCTTTTTATACATTTCTACCATATACATGTGGTCAATTTATGCCAAAATGATCAGACTGCAGCTGCAAGTGAATCTCGTGAATCAATGTGGACTGTGGGAATAGCCCCAATCACAATCATGACAATGTGTACAGTGTAGTCCCATTCGAGCTAAATTTTGTTAGTTATTACTATTGGTACCGGTATCTAGTACTACTAACGAATATTAATCATGATTGATTATCAGATTATATCCACTCATACGAATTACGAGGTTAGTATATGCTATACCCACCTCGGAGCCCCACCTCGCACTACAAACGTGTTTATGCTAGTAGGCCTATGGATTTTTAAGTTGTCGGTTAACATGACTACTAGCCTAATTTAATGACGAATGTTCTGAATCTGAATATCACTTAGCAGAATAGTTGGGTCAAAGTTCACTTCTTTTCCATGCTTCTATCACTAGTATCAGTCTCAAAATTGGACATTTAAGCCAACATGAAGTTCCTCACACGAGGATACATTGATGGATCTGCACCAAATTTCTTTTTCACGATATGCACGTTACGTACGTAACGTGATAAGGGTGTCAAAAACATTGGTATCTATTTCGCTAGAAAATTACGTTATGGGTCGAATTTCATGACAAATTCAAATGTCTTATAAAGATCCATTCGTAGAGTCCGATTTGCGAGGTGTAGAAGATGTGGTCGTACTAAACCAAATGGTAGCCGACGACCGAATAACAATACTTTCTGTACTTGTTTAGGGGTTCATTTCAGAATATTTGCAAGAGTATATCGTTCCAATACTTGAAGGGTGGTTTCATGCAATACTTGTTAAGGGTCATTTCAGATATGGAAATTCGTGTTTAACTTAGACCCCATGCATGGTATCCACTTGTGAATGGAATGCCTCACACGTAAATAATTCGCCGCCGATTTCAAAACATGGCATTCGCGAGGGTCTGAGCTTGGACCCTCGCATGCATGCGATGTTTTGAAATCGGCGGCAAATTATGTGTGAGGAACTTCATGTTGGCTCAAGTTTAAACCACCAATTTTGAGACTGATAGAAGCATGGAAAAGAAGTTAAACTTTTGTGTAAAGTAAGAATATTAGTTTTAATTGTTTTTAAAGATCGTGTCATCGTGATGTTGCATGAATTTTATATTTTTCCCCCCATAAAATCCCACCTTTGTCACTCGGAATATCAGATTGAGTTCACGGTCTCCAAATTCGGGTAGGCCTAGGTGGAGCGTAGACCGTAGTGTAGCAGTAGTAAATCTCTTCCACCTTCACTGTCTTCCCTCTCTGTTTCTCTCTAATTTGTGTGTATGCATATGTATGTGTGTTTTTATTGTTACATATGTATTTTTAATGTATAATTTGTATTATGTTATGATGTATAATCTGTATTATAATGTTTACGTACATGTTATTGTTTGTGTTGGGACCCTGCTTACAAGCACTGTGCTTATTAAGGGTATCCCTTCATTTTTAAACAATATGTATCTGTATTTTATGTCATATTTGTACGTACACTTATTTTTAAAGATGGTAAATAAATTGAAATTGAATTGAAAAAATTGAATTGAATCAACATCGAAATCCTAACCTAGGTTAAGTTTTTGAAATGTCATGAATCTCAAAGTATATGGATCCAGTACATGAAACTAGTAGTCGATTATCAATGATTGGTTTCTGGTTACGTGATTAAAGTCAAAGGTCATTTAACCCTAAAAGGCTGGGGGGGAATCCCCCTCCCCTCAACACTTTTTGTGATTAATCCGCCGTGCGAAATTTTTTTACCACGTCGCTCGCTGATTGAAAGTCTCGCACAACTTTTGAGACCAAATTTGTGATGCCCGGGTACGTGGTTACGAAATTACGCAACATTATGTAAGTGCATGTCAGACTCAAACTCGGGCTCAAAAACGTGAATTCATGTACAAATCCAATGCAAATTTTGTATTTAGCCAAAATTCATAAATGTATCATTACTTCTACTTTTACTGATTAAAATTAAATCATTTTGTCTTGTTTGTGATCAGAATAAAGTCTGCAACAATTTCCATAAATAAACAATAGGTAAAAAACAGGGAAATGCATAAGAAATTAACAAAACTATAAAATACATGTACATAATAAATTTGCAATACCAATTTTTTTCTGATGTACATTTTATCAGAATCCTACAAAGAGTTTGTGAATAAAAATTTACAATTTTGGGGCCATAATAAGTAATTATTAGAGCAAATCTTTTATTTCATGCATAAATTAGTATAATTAATTCATTTAAAAAAAATCTAAATCAGAAAAATTATTTATACAGCCTTGTAGATTTTATCGCACACTACCACTGCAAATTTTCACGGCCGAGATCTCAGAGGGCGGAATCCGCCCCACCCCTCGGCTGTGAGATGGACAAATAACCCAGCTCTTTTAGGGTTAAGAATAATGAACATGGAACATGTTAGGGTATTTTTGAATGCCATCACTACTTCAAAATATACAAGGGTAATCAAGTGTGACATCGTCTGGCACGAGTCGTACGTCACATGATCAAATTCAAAGGTCATTTAGGATCAATGAACCTAGTACTGTATCTAATGAATGGTGTATTTTTAGGAGTACGCAATTGTTTTCAATGTCAGCACAGCTGCTACATTGAATCGTGTGATGTAGCCAGATACATTCCACTTGTAATTTATTTGTTGTTCTCTTTTTTACCCAGGTATGAAGTATTTGATGCCCAATGCAAGTGCCAGCTGGGATTCACATTCCACCATCGGTAATTGGCTTTCTCACTGCCACATCATCCAACTGGCAATAGTTTTGAAAATGCCATCATGCAGTCCCAAACAGAACTCCCTTCAATTTTGCTCTGCTAACCCTGCAATCTACATGTAGGAGAGTTGTGTGAATTTGTTGCTTTGAGTCCTCATTACAAATTGAAAGTTGTGTGAAACAGTGTGAAGGAAGCCAAACTTGTTGATTTTAAGTATCAACATGGTCTTTGCCTGCAGACTACCTTATTTCATTGTGCTAAACATTGGAATGCCCGCTGTCTTGTTGTCCATGGCCATCTCGAGAGATCGTCAGTGATGCCATCCACCTGTACACTTTGATAATGCAAGAAACTTCAGCAGTAAAGGAGGCAATATATTTTTTTAAAAGAAGACCATTTCATGTCGAAAGTACAGAGTCAGGTTTATGCGTTTGCTGTTGAACAGTCGCCCTTAGTTCAGACGCCATTATGAAGAAGAATATCGCCCAACTAGAGTCGCTCTATCTTGGGTATTGTCAATTCTCTTAAGGCCGCTAATCTCGACTCGGCCACTGCTTGACAAGGAATAGAGCCAAGTGGTGGGGCCTCGTCAAAAGGCTTAGACTGTCCATGATTCTCTTACTTTTATATTGATGACGTTAACGTTGGAAGTGTCTTCTCGATAAAGATTTTGCTTAGTATGACGTGTAAGAGAGACTGTTTTTTTTTTGGGGGGGGGATGGGTGCAGGATTAGGTTTGATTATTTTGTAATTTTCGTTTAAACATTTTTTAACTGTATATTAAGTATGGATTTTCATTTTTTTTATTTATATGTGTGTTGGTGTGTGTGTGTTATACAGTGCCTATCAATACAAAGTTTACACTTCAAAAAAGTCCTGGGGATTGACAACATGTGGATATTTTTTCACATATATTCTTGGGTTTGTGTTTCATCTATCAGATGACAGCAACAATTTTGACATAATTTAACACTTGAGTGAGCACTGTCCATTTTTGTAAAGCTTGCAGATATTGGTTTACGCAAAAAATGATAATTTTCGTGCTGTGTCATGGAAAAAAAGCCAAAAACAATCTGAGCGTGCGGTTCATTTCTCATAAAATTATTTTTGCATTTTTAGCCAATCGAAATAAAACAGATACAATTTTTTAACAACTTTGCCACCAAAATCAATATTTTGACCCTTGGTAAGCACATCAACTAGCTTTTTTGTGCCAGCTGGATCTGGGGGCATGAGTGAATGTAAACAAAACTTTACTTCAGACATTTCCAGTATTTTTTTTCACTAAGTTTTTGTCATTTAGAGTGGGCTTACATTTCATATTTCATTTAATACTCGTTTCTTCACACTGTTCCCCAAGTTGATAAAGAGTAACAGAAGGAAAATATAGCATGTGAATCACAGCTCTGCGTAAATATCATCACGATGGCCTCGGTGTGTGGGGATGGGGGGGGGGGGTCGCAGTGGCGCTCTACATGTATGAAGTGTTTTGGGCAAGGAGGCAGGTTAAAAAGGTAAAAGGTATCTTCAAATAAATCTTTCTAGCAAAAGTTCATGTGTTTTCATGATTGTCGTCCACTTTTATTCATATACATGTAACTATTTCCAAGTTCTGCGCAAATAATTTTTCACAAACTTTTCAAAAGTAACTGTTGCTCACTCAAGTGGAAACATTTTTCAACAGTTATATCGCGATTTGCTGAAAGAGATCTGTACCAATGTTTAAATGCAGAAAACGGCTTCAGGATATTACATAATATAATTTTAGAGGATTTTTTTTTACTGTTTTTGTGATACGCACTGTAGAGTTAGTTCATTTGACTTTTTTTTCTCATTTTTTGCATAATTTTATAGTTTGAATCAGCATCCATTAGTATCCATGTACAATCAGGTTATTGTTTGGCTTTTATTCTTATTCTACATTTTTTTACTACTGGTACAAGTAATAGTGCCTGTGTATTGGTACCACAGAAAACCTTAATTTGTGAGAGGTACATGTTCATAACACATGTTTTGCATAATGTGATCAAAAGAATGATTTAACTTGGTTGATCATACAAGTATTTACAGTACATGTATACCTGATCAGTTGTTTTTCAACATTTGAATACATATTGTCCTTGAAATCAAGTAATCATTTAGGCCAGTTCTTTTTATTGATGGTTTTATACATATACACTGTATGTAGATCT
Organism: Lytechinus variegatus; assembly: GCF_018143015.1. Classification (NCBI taxonomy): domain Eukaryota; kingdom Metazoa; phylum Echinodermata; class Echinoidea; order Temnopleuroida; family Toxopneustidae; genus Lytechinus; species Lytechinus variegatus. The sequence continues at coordinate 5,783,357 of NC_054742.1, read as the reverse complement.
CCACATATTACTTGTTGAATTGGGAAGAGGATGGATTTTTATTTGAGTGGTTTTGACATTAATTTGAATTAAAATGATGACAAAACAACCCTTTTTACAAAATGTATTTGATGTTCTCTTCCAAATACATTAGAATATGTTAAAAATGATTCTTCGTCAAAAATAATGTTTCATAGAAATTAATGCAAAAAAAAATGAAATAGATTATGCAGAAGCCAAGAATTACAATTTTGACAAAAAAGAGTGGGGGTCAACCGTCAACTACCTTTTTGTCCCAAATCATTTTTTGGGTTGCACCCCCTCAATGTTTGACCAATATTTCTGAAAATGATGTCAAAATGCTCAGGAGCACAAGCTGCATCTATGGAGTTGGTCCTGTCTGTGATCTAAAACATCACCATTCTATAGCCCACCACTAGTATTATATAACACATTTTTTCCATAACCTTGTTAATTTGTATTTTTTGTTATGTTTAGCCTGATGAATCCTGAAAAAAATACTGAAAATAATAGTGGTGAAGGGGTAACAATATTCCTTTTGTAGCAAATTCAAACACCCATCAGTTAGCACTGACATACAGTGATACTTTAAAATTTGATTACCAGTACGGTTTTCAATTGAAACAATTTAGAATTAATTTATGAAATAATCATTTTAAATATATTGTAATAATGAGTTAATTATTAGCCTTCCATCATTCAGTTTAAATTATTACTCATGTTTAAATTTTTTTACAATCTTTCAGTCTATCTCTATTATACATGTACATTTATGATTGTGAACCTGTATATCTTTGTTATGAACCTTTTGTAAACATAGATTTCAGCCATTTTTTAAATATATAAACTATGAATCTGCACTTACATAAGCTTTTGGAAGATTTGTCTTTTAATAGTAACAATGTATAGCTTTTAACTTTATGGTCTTTATGCCCTTTATGCTTGCTATCTGTTCATACATGCGGCATGCTTGGAGTGGATAAGCTGGCAGATACAAAATGGGGTCAAGGGGATAGATACTGCGGGCTGAAAATATTTACATGTATGTAAATTGAAAGAGCAAAATGCTAAAAATTTCACCAAAATCTGAAAACAAAGAAGGAAGTTATAAAAAAATTAGCAGTATTTAAAGGACAAGTCCAACCCAATAAAAAGCTGATTTGAATAGAAAGAGAAAAATCAAACAAGCATAATAACACTGAAAATTTCATTAAAATCGGATGTAAAATAAGAAAGTTATAACATTTTAAAGTTTCGCCAAATTTTTCAAAACAGTTGTAATTATGCACATCCTGTTTGGTAAGGAAAATGAGGGGACCGATGACATCTCCCACTCACTATTTCTTTTGTATTATATTATATGAAATATTTTGATTTTCTTGTCATTGTCATGTGAAACAGAGATACGTTCCTCCCTGAACATGTGAAATTCCATTGTTTTAACATTTTGTGGTTCAAAAAAGCATGTCCTAAAATTTTGGCAAATTCATGAAAATTGAAATATTGTATAATTCAAACAAAAAACAAGAAAAAGTGAGTGAGTGACATCATCAACTGTCTCATTTGCATAGCACTGAGTTGAGCATAGAACTGTTTTGTGAAAAATAAGTGAAACTTTGAAATGTCATAACTTACTTTACATCCAATTTTGATGAGGTTTTCAGCATTATTCATGTTTGATTTTTCTCTATTTAAATCAATTTTTTTTCTGCGGAGGACTTGACCTTTAAAAAAATATATATACACATGTATCTGCGCATCATCATGACTGTTCATTAGGTGGGCTTTTGATGTCACATTCCCTTATTCCTCATACATGTAAGTTATTACATGAAATCAGAATTCATTCATTTTTTCATACTGTGTGAATGATAGGTAGCATTCATAATTGTATAAGTTGTGCACTTCAATGAATATCAATTACACTAGAATAGTGGGGTATGACATCAGTTTGCTCATTGAATATTCATAAAGACATGCATAGAACTGTATTACTGGAATAACACAAATCTTGGAAATTCTATAGCTTCTTCATTGTCCGATTTTGATCGAATTTTTAATGTGTTTTTTGTATTCTTTATCTGTGCAATCATATTATTTTAAGCATGGAGTACTCCTTTAACTTGAAAAAGGTTCAACACCCTAAAGAGTTGTATTTGTGATTACATGAAAATTCAATATTTTAATTTTGGAGCATTGTCAATACCTGTGCCCTTTCCTGATTGTCATGGACCTGTACTAGGTCTAGAATTTGTCAAAGAGAGGAAATTTACTTAGAAAACTTATGGTAATGTTTGCAAGCGAGTACGTGAATTGACTGTATGACACAGCGACTGTCAGTGTCTAGAAGATGTCATCGCAAGTTGGTGATATGGACTGAATATAATAGAACGGGAAAGAATACTGTCAATGTCATCCTTTTTTGCAGCTAATCCATCAAATTTTCCCAGTAATTTGATACTACAGCATTTCTGATGGATGAAAAATACGCAACATATTAGATATATGCACATGTTTACCTTGATTTGAAGTTTGTTTTGATAAAAGAAAGTAAAAAGAAACTCCATGATGGATGTTAAGCAAACAAATTGTTGAATGAAAACAGTTTAATAAGGATTTTTATTGTTTAAAAATCAGACATACAGCACATGTTCCTAACAGCTACATGTACTCCATTTTCCATGTGATGCAGAATCAATAAATTGCATTTTGCTCTGAAATTTGAACTATTTTACATGTGCCTTCATTATATAATCAGACACAGACTGTTGCCTCGATATATCACAATGAATCTGTGCATGATTTTAGTTTGAATTTGCTAATGGTAATTTTGAGACGATAATGCCAAACTTTGCAACATTTATTAAAGATCCTACTGCAAACAGTTATCTTGAAGTAATTTTGAGAGTGTACATGTACGCTGATTGAATATTATGAAAAAGATGTTGCTGACAAATAATCATGATAAAGTATTTGATGGAGCAGACCAGGATTTCATCTAAATAAAGGGGCAAATATCGTTGATTCATTTTGTTTGAT